>NW_020174791.1:3197006-3251388 GCF_003031525.2 Neophocaena asiaeorientalis asiaeorientalis
TGGCCCCGGCTCCCGGGCTGTCCATTTCCTTTACCCCCCAGCTGACCTCGGGGAGGCCTGGGGGCGCTCCCGAGCCGGCCACTGTCCCCGCAAAACCCCAGGTGCCCAAGGAGGACGTGGGCCAGGAGCCCATGGGCGGAACGAAGACGGACAAGGACGTCCTGGCGCGCCCTGCGCAGCGGCTGCGCCGCGGGGTGACCCACAAGCAGGTGGCATCCAGGCGCGAGTTCCGAGGGTGTCCCTTCAACAGCAAGCCCAAGCTCGTCCACTTCAAGGTGAGCCCAGGGTCCTCGCCTGGGTCTGAGGGGACAGGGCCCGGTCTCACACGAGGGGTCAGACACCAGCCCCAGGAGGGCGATTGTCCTGGGGGGCTGGCATGTCACACCTTCCTGGTCCCTCTGGAGGACCCAGGCACCACCCGACCCTTTGCTGGGGGACCCCCACCCGCTGGTCCCCAGGAGGCCGCTTCCTGCCTGAGGCAGGGGTCCTACGAGACCGTGGAGGGTGTCCCCATCTCCCAGGCGGGAATGTCAGGAGCCGAGAAGCATCCGTCAGAAAACTCGGAGCAGTAGCTTTTTATGTGCTCTTCCTAGGACTTTGATATCGGCAAAGTGTACAAGAAAAAGATCACGCTGACTAACGCCACCTACACGATTAACTACTGCAAGCTGGTGGGCGTGGAGGAGCGCCTCGGGGACTTCATCCACATCGAGTACTAGGGGGTCGGGGGGAGGCGGGCGCCGCGCGGGTTGCGGGGGAGGCGGGCGGCGCGCGCGGGGCGGGTGCTTCAGTCCCTGCAACGGCTATCAGAGCCTTTTTATTTGACCCACATTTGGGGCACAAAACCTTCAGCTTGGGTCCCCGTGAGCATTTGTAAAGTGGCTCCTCCGCCTTCCTGAGACTAGCCCAGTTACGGCTTGATGTTTTCCCCTTCATTGTGTTTTGAGGTTGACCACTCTGGGTAAGATTTCCCTGGAGGGCCTTGTGCCTTTTCAAGGTGAAGAAAAAAGCCATCTTTTATTTCGGGACTGTGTACTTGAACTCTGTATTTAAATTTTCTTTCTTTTCTTTTAATTGTATCCAATAATTCTTTTTTTTTAAATTGGAGTAAAATTGCTTTACAAGGTTGTGTTAGTTTCTACTGTACAATGAAGTGAATCAGCTGTATGTCTACATGGCCATCTGTTACGTCTTCTTTGGTGAAATGTCTATTTAGGTCTTCCACCCATTTTTTATTTGGGTTGTTTGTATTTTTTTGATATTGAGCTCCACGAGCTGTTTGAATATTTTGGAGATTAATCCTTTGTCCGTTGCTTCGTTTGCAAATATTTTCTCCCACGCTGAGGGTTGTCTTGTCGTCTTGTTTATGGTTTCCTTTGCTGTGCGAAAGCTTTGAAGTTTCATTAGGTCCCATTTGTTTATTTCTGTTATTTTCATTACTCTAGGAGGTGGGTCCAATGTATTTACATTTTTCCTCTGTTCCAGGGTTTCAGGTTTCTTCCTCTGAGACCCCACTGATACCTGACTTGGGTCCTCTTTTGTGTCTGATTTTCTTTCTGTCCCTGTAATCCTTGCTTCTTTCCTGTTTTGCTTTCCCCTCATTTTTCTTGTAACCACCGTTGCTGTGTCTTCTGCGGGACCCTCTTCTCTTCTGCTCCTTGAGCATTTTGCCTTTGGCGTTAAGGTTCTTCTCTTCCCCGCCCTGGTTTCTCCAGCTTCTGTCCTCAGTTTGGAGGTCCCGGGGGCTCCTGCTGTGAGCGCTGCAGCCTCCAAGGCCCCCAGGGGCTTCCCGGGGCTGCTCCCTGAGTCCACAGCTCTGGTCAGCCTCCCCGCGAAGGCCGCGCTGTCCCGTTCTGTGCCGACTGTGGCCGGACGCGGGGTCTGCAGAGGCTCATGTGTTTATCACCCGCGTGTCCTCCGCCTTCCAGGCATGCTGACAGCGGGGGCTTTCCTGTGTTGCTAGTTCTTCCTGTTGAGCTGTGGGTTTCTGGAGGAGTCGGCGGAGGCCCAGAGTCGGGTGGTCGCTGTCACCTAGGCCACCCTGAGGCGCCCCTCCCCAAGCCTGGAGCAAGAATTTTTTATTGGCAGCATTTCCTCTCCACACTTGGAGGATCTTACTCCCCTGTCTCCTGTTTTCTGCTGTTGCTGTTCCGTCCGATCCCCTGTCTTTGTAGGTTATCGAGCTCTTTCCTCAGGTGGCCGTGAGCTTGCCCTCCCCTTGGGGTCCTGCATGTCTATGACAGTGTGTCTGGTGTGGACTGATCTTTCCTAGGGCTGCATAGAACTCCCTGTGCTTCCTGATCAGAGGATTCAGCTCTTTGAACAGCTGTGGACGTTTCTCCGCCCTGTCCCTTCAGATGTCGCCTACCTCCCATCCTCACAGACCTGCCCCCGTGTTCCGATTCAAACCCTGTCAGTTCTGTGCCCCCCACACCTCCTGACGCCTGTCTCACACCCCCCCGCCCCGCCCCGTCATCTCCCTGAGCAGGTTTCTCAGTGTTTCCCGGGGTCCGTCCCTCTGTTGAGTACTTCTCTCCTTGGTCGTATCTAATCGGATATTGAAATTGCTTGTTATGTGTCTAATTTCAGTTGCCCTATTTCTCATTTCTGAAAATTCTAAGTTCTTTTTCGGATCAGCTGGTATTTCTTGTTCTTTTCTCACGTCTGTAATTCTCTGTCTTTCTACTGCCCGACATCCTTGGAGTCTGGCCCTGCCCCTCGCTGTGTTTCGTGCTGGTCTCTGCGCGGACGCTGAAATCTGGGTTCGGATCTTCCCGCGGCTGAGGCTCCATCCTCGGGCCTCTGTTAGTCTGACATCTCAACGCTTCCCTCCCGATCCGAGGAGGTTTGGATTTCCTTCTTCCTGCTGCCACTGGGACGCTGCCAGCCAGGGACACATTTTTATATTAAATTTTTAGCTTGTGTTATTTCTATACAAAGTACAGTAGGTAAAATCCAACCTTGTGAAAATGGACTTTGTGTTAGAAATTTTGGCGGGGGCTTCTTTTCCTCACCCAAATCCAGACCAGGTCCCTCCAAGTGTCCCCAGGAAGGTGGGGCTGTTTTTCTGGGTCTTTCACTGAAAGTGGAGCTCAGAGGGCTCCAGCTGAATGCGAGGCCCACGGTCCCAGCTCCCTACCTGTCTCACACACCTGACCTTGATCCTGAAACCCTAGATCCTTGGTTCAGGCCTGGCACGTGTTCTCGTGGGGACTGTGACCACTGCTCACCCCAGAGCATCTGGCCCTCTGGAGTTGGCCCCTGGGGACTTGCCTCCTTCCTCCCTCCGCCCCTCCCCCCTTCCTCCTCCCTCCCTACAGATGTTCCTCGAGCATCTCCTGTGAATTGAGTCCTGGCGAGGCAGCAGGGGCTCAGTACCCAGGACAGGCAAGGGGGGGCCCCAAAGCCCCGCTGGGGCGCCGGCCGTTTGGACAGTGGCTTCTGCATGAGCACAGGGCGCTCACCTCCTGCCCTCATTGCGCCTGCAGCTTTGACCCCCCTGGTCCCATGCCAGCCGGCATGTCCTGTGACGTGCTTGTCACCTTCAAGCCCACGGTGAGTGCTGAGCCCAAGCCGTGGAAGAGGGGAGGGTGATGGGTGGGATCGGGGTCTCCGCTGCCCCCCAGGCTCCCCAGAGTGCTGTGATGGAGGAGGGACACGCCTCAGAAGGGGTCACGCAGGCCCCCGTTAGGCTGTTTTATGCCCAAAACATATTGGAATGTTCCTCAATGCCAGCAGGGTGACAAGGCGGCTCCTCTGTGTCGCTGGCTGCCAGGTGTGACCACTCATGCTAGCGGGTCCGAGGGGGGCGCGCTCCGTTGACCCCTCCCTCGGGCGGGGGGTGGTGGCTGTGACTGTGCGGACGGCACATGTCACCGCGGAAGGCTGCGAATATGTGCGTGGTTGGGTGGTTTTACTTTTTAGGTAAACAAAGATCTGGAAGGAAACGTCTCGTTTCTGGCTCAGACGGGCAGGTTTTCCGTTCCACTGAAATGTTCAGCGAAGAAATGCTCCGTGAGTTCTCGCCAAGCGTCCGGGTTGGGAGGGTGGGCAGCCGGGGCCTGAGGCGTCCAGCCTGGGGAGGTGGGCACCCGTGGCAATGCTGGAAACGTCCAGGCGAGTCCTGCGCTGGGTGCAGCCCAGATCGCAGGAACCCCGGGTCAGAGGAGACCCTGCTCCTCCTGAAAGCCCTGTGGGGTCCCTTTGATCCCTTTCTTTTTTTGAGCTATAGTCGCCATGCTGCATCTTACATCCCCAGACCTTATAAGTGAAGTTTGTGCCTTTGGACCCCCTTCACCCATTTTGCCCACCTCCACCCCAGCCTCTGGGAACCACCATCTGTTTCTGTACCTGTGAGTTCCATGTGTTTTAGATTCCACATATAAGTGCGATCATACAGTATCTGTCTTTTCTGCCTGACTTAGTTCACTTAGCTCAGTATCATCCAGGTTGTCGCAAATAGCAAGGTTTCCTTTTTAATGGCTGAGTAACGTTCCACACATTTTCTTTATCCATCCGTCCATCGATGGCCGCTTGGGTTGCTTCCACGTCTTGACTTTTGTAAATAGTGCTTCAGTGAACATGGGCGTGCACACAGCTCTTCTGATGATACCAATTTCGCGCCTTTGGATAAATACCCAGAAGTGGAATTGCTGGATCATATGGTGATTCTACTTTTAATTTTTTGAGGAACCTCCATACTGTTTTCCGTAGTGGTTGCACTAATTTCATTCCCACCAGCAGTGCACGAGGGCTCCCTTTTCTCCACGTCCTCTCCAACACTTGTTATTTCTTTCTTTTTGATGATAGCTATTCCAGCGGTATAAGGTGATATCCCGCTGTGGTTTTGATTTGCATTTCTCTGATGGTTAGTGATACCGACCACCTTTCATGTACCTGGTGGCCATTTGGATGTCTTCTTTGGAAAAACGTCTATTCAGTTCCTCTGCCCATTTGTAAATCAGATTGTTTGTTTGTTTGTTTGTTTGTTTGCTATTCAGTTGTGTGAGTTCTTCATATATTTTGGATATTAACCCTTTATCAGGTATGTGATTTGTAAATAATTTCTCCCATTCCATAGGTTGCCTTTTCATTTTGTTGGTGGTTTCCTTTGCTGTGCAGAATTGATTTTTTCTTTTAATTAAGAAAAGTTTCAAAGTAATGAAGAGCAGAAAGAATAGTACAATGTATATCCATATACCCACTTCCAGAGTCCAACCATTGTCAACATTTGCCCCACTTGCCTCAGCTGTCTACCTGTCTGTTTTTGCTGGCCCACTTCCAAATGACTTGGCAATATGACAGCACTCAACACCCATCCTTATAAAATGTCAGCATGCATCTAGAATAAAATGAACCCCATTCCTAGCTATCACCTGTCACCCGGTGTGCATTCCAACGTACTGAAATGTCCCCAAACCAGCTTTTATAGCTGTGATTTTTTAAGCTGGGATACAGTCAAGCTCACACATTGCATTGGATTATTAGGTTCTTAAGTCTCTTTTTTTCAGGCTTGAGTTGTAGTAAAATACACATAGCGTAGAATATACCACCGTAACCATTTCTGGGTGCACAGTTCAGGGGTGTTAAATACACACCCCTCGCCTCCAAAGAGTCTGATGAGAAACCTGCCCATAATGTTCCTCAGGCTCCTTGTGTGTGACAGGTCATTTCTCTCTTGCTGCTGTCAAGATTCTCTCTCTTTCTCTGGCCTTTAACAGTCTGATTAGAAGGTGTCTCAACACGAGTCTCTTTGAGTTCATCCTACTTGGGGTTTGTTGAACTTCTTGGATGTTTATATCATACCTTTCATCGAATGCCGGAACCTTTCGGCCATTATTTTTTGAAGTATTCTCTCTCTGCCCTTTTCTCTCCTCCTCCTAGGACCCCACAATGCATATAGTGGCCCCTTGATGGTGTCCCACAGACCCCTCAGGCTCTGTTCACTTTTCTTCAGCCTTTTTTCTTCCTCTTCCTCGGCCTCGATGACCCCATTGTCCCGTCTTCAGGTTCCCGGATTCTGTCTTCTCCCTGATCAGATTCACCTCTAAATCCTGCTACTGAGTTTTCACTTCAGTTCTGGTACTTTTCAGCTCCAGATTTTTGTTGTTGTTTCTTTCTAGAAACGTTGGTATTTCCATTTTGTTCACACATCATTTTCTTGACTCCCTTCACACCTTCCTTTACCTCCTTTACCTCTTTGAGCATCTTTAAGACAGTTGTGTTAAAGTCCTGGTCAAGTAGACCTGCCATCAAGTCCTTTTCAGGGACAGTTTCTGTTGATTTGTTTTTTCTTTGAACGAATCATACTTTCTGTTTCTTTGTATGATTGCGGAGCACTGGACATTTGAATCTAATAATGTGGTAACTCTGGAAATCAGGTTTTCCCCTTTTCCAGGGTTTGCTGTGTTTTGTTATTGTCTCTGTTTCTTTGCTTTTTGATCGCTGTCAGCTCTCTCTGTTCTGAGGATCAGCCTCAGATGTAACCTTACTGTCTTCCCAGGTCTCTTCTGAGCCTTTCCCTAGGCGTGCCTGGTCACTTCCTTGTTTTCCCTGTATACGTCCTAACCTTTAATATCTGACTCACAAATGAGGAAAAAGAGAAAAATGAAGGAGGGGAGGAAAAAAAGTGTGCTGGCCCTTTAAGTCCCCTGGAGTCACTTCAGGAGAGGGGGCGGGGCATGTGACAATGGGACAGGAGCAGCAACTATGGTAGTTCTATTTTTAATCTTTTGAGGAACCTCCACACTGTTTTCTACAGTAGCTGCACCATCTTACATTCCCACAAACAGTGCACAAGAGTTCCGATTTCTTCACGTCTTCACCAGCACTTGTTGTTTTCTGGGGTTTTTTGACAGGAGCCATCCTGATTGGTGTGAGGTGGTCTCTCATTGTAGCTTTGATTTGCATTTCCCTGATGATTGGTGATGTTGAGCATCTTTTCATGTGCTTGTTGGCCATGGGTATGTCTTCCTTGGAAAAATGTCTATTCAAGTCCTTTACTCATTTTGAATTTGGTTGTTATTTGTTTTGTTGTTGTTGAGTTTTAGGAGTTCTCTGTGCATTCTGGGTATTAACCCCTCATCAGATATATGAGTTGCAAATATTTTCTCCCATTCTCTGGGCTGTCATTTTACTCTATAGAAAATGTCTTTTGATATAAAATTTTTTCAACTTTCATGAAGTCCAATTTGTCAATTTTTCCTTTCGTTGCCTGCACCTTTGGTGTAGTATCTAAGAAATTATTGCCAAATTCAGTGTTGTGAAGATTTTACCCTTTGTTTTCCTCTAAGGGTTTTATTGTTTTAGGTCTTATATTTAGGCCCTTGATCCATTTTAAGTTAATTTTTGCGTATGGAATTAGATAATTCTTTTGCATGTGGACATCCACTTTTCCCAGGACCATTTGTTGAAAAGACTGTCTTTTCCCCCATTGAATGGTCTTGGCACCCTTGTCAAAAGTTATTTGACCATATATGTGAGGGTTTATTTCTAGGCTCTCTGTTCTACTCCATTGGTCTATATGTCTGTCTTTATGCTAGTGCCACACTGTTTTGATCACTGTAGCTTTGCAGTAAGTTTTGAAATGAGGAAGAATGACTCCTCCAGTTTTGTTCTTCCTTTTCAAGATTTTTTGGGCTATTCTGGGTCCCTTGCGATTCCATATGAATATTAGAATGGATTTTCCTGTTGCTTTAAAAAATGTCATTTGAATTTTGATAGGGATTGCATTGAATCTGTAGATTGCTTTGGGTAATATTGATTTCTTAACAATAGTAAGTCTTACAGTCCATGAATGTGGGATGTGTTTCCATTTATTTATGTCTTCTTTCAACAATGTTTTGTAATTTTATTGTACAAGCCTTTCACCTCCTTGGCTAAGATAACTCCTAAAAATTTTATTCTTTTTTTATGTGATTGTAAATGGATTTGTTTTTGTAATTTCCTTTTCAGATTGTTCATTGTTCATGTACAGAAATGCAACTGATTCTTGTGTGTTGACTTTGTATCTTGCTACTTTGCTGAATTTGTTTATTAGATCTAACAGCTTTCTTGTGGAGTCTTTAGGATTTTCTGCATATAAGATCATGTAATCTGCAAACAGAGATAATTTTACTTCTTCCTTTCCAACTTGGATACCGCTTTTTTCTTGACTAATTGCTGTGACTAGAATTTCTAGTACTATGTCGAATAGAAGTGGGGGAAGCAGGCATCCTTCCCTCATTCCTCATCTTAAAGTAAAAGCTTTCAGTCTTTCACCATTGAATATTATGTTATGTTATATTGCAATATTATGTTATGTTGCTTTCATATTTGGCTTTTATTATATTAAGGTAGTTTCTTTCTATTCCTATTTTGTTGAGTGCTTTTATTATAAAAGGGTGTTGAATTTTGTCAGATGCTTTTTCTTCATCAATTGAGATAATCGTGTGGGCTTTTCCCCTTCATTTTGCTGATGTCACATACTTCATTGATTGATATTTTTACATTCAACCATCCTTACATTCCAGGAATAAATGCCACTTGGTCATTGTGTATATTCTGTTTGCTAATATTTTGTTGAGGGTTTTTGCATCAATATTCATAAGGCATTTTGGTCTGTACTTTTCTTTTGTTGTGGTATCTTTGTCTGGCTTTGGTATCGGGGTTATGCCAGCCTCCTAGAATGAGTTATGAAGTGTTTCTACCTCTTCAGTTTTTTTGGAAAGTTTGAGAAGGGTTGGTATTCTTTAACTGTTTGGTAGAATTCATCAGTGATGCCATCAGGTTCAGGGCTCTTCTTTGTCAGGAGATTTTTTTATTATACATTCGATGTTCTCACTAGTCATAGGTCTATTCAAATTGTCTTATTTCTTTCTGGTTCAGTGTTGGTAGGTTTTTTGTTTTCTAGGAATTTGTACATTTCATCTGGGTTTGTTGGTATGACTGTTTATGGTACTCACTTACAATGCTTTTTACTTCTGTAGAATCAGCATTAATGTCCCGACTTTCATTTCTGATTTTAGTAATTTGAGTCTTTCTTTTCTTAGTCCATCTAGCAGAAGTTTGTCGATTTTGCTGATCTTTTTGAAGAACCAACTTTTGATTTCATTAATTTTCTTTATTTTTCTATTCTCTCTTTCGTTTATCTCTGCTCTGATCTTTATTATTTTCTTCTGTCTGCTAGTTTTGGATTTAGTTTGTTCTTTTCCTAATTTCTTCAGTAGCAAACATAAGTTGTTGATTTGAGATCTGTCTTGTTTTATGTTTTGTTTTGGTTTCGGTTTTGGTTTTTTGGCTGCACCACGCGGCTTGCAGGATCCTAGTTCCCCGACCAGCAATCAAACCCTGGCCCTCCACAGTGAAAGTTCAGAGTTCCAACCGCTGGACTGCCAGGGAACTCCCTGTCTTGTTTTTTAATGTAAGCTGTGTAATGTAATGTAATGTAATGTAAGTTTTTTCTTTAATAAATTTATTTATTTTGGGCTGCTTTGGGTCTTCGTTGCTCTGCACAGGCTTTCTCTAGTTGCGGCGAGCGGGGGCTCCTCTTCGTTGCGGTGTGCGGGCTTCTCATTGCGGTGGCTTCTCTTGCTGTGGAGCACAGGCTTCAGGAGTCGTGTCTCATTGGCTCTAGAGCGCAGGCTCAGTAGTTGTGCCGTGCAGGCTTAGTTGCTCCTCGGCATGTGGGATCTTCCCGGACCAGGGCTTGAACCCGTGTCCCCCTGCACTGGCAGACAGATTCTTAACCACTGCGTCGCCAGGGAAGTCCCTGACTTTTCAAAACTTGCACTCAGGTGCTCCCACACTGCCATGGTCAGTACACAGGTCTATGATTTCTGGGATGTGGATTGTGTCCTGGACTGTGCAGAGGCCCTGCCTCCCGCCATGAGCCAGAGGCAGGCCTCACCTCTGAGCATGAAGACAGGGCCAGAGCTCCTGTGTCCCCTCACGGGTGCAGGGTGACAGGTGGGAGAAGAGACCTTGCTGTGAGCCTGGTGTGGTCACCCTGGCTCACTCGGGGTCTTTTGGCAGCTGTCCCTCGACAAGGAGCTCATCGACTTCGGCAGCTATGTGGTGGGTGAGACTGCATCCCGGACCATCACGCTGACCAACCTCGGGGGCTTGGGCACCAGGTTCAGGTTTCTCCTGGCATCGGAGTGCTGTGAGGTGGATGCGTCCCCATCGGTCTTCAACACAGTGAGTGTGCTACTCTCCTGGTCAACGCCGTGACTGCGCAGCCAAGGGCAGCATGTGGCATCTCCCGCCCCGAGACACAGTCCCACGAGTGTAAAGGGCCGCGTCGGTGTGGGCGGGAGAAGGCCCAGCAGCAGGACGGCCTCCGGTCAGTCTGGGTAGAGGAGATCTGTCTCCGTAAGGAGTGCGCCTAGGGCAGCAGGGGGCTGCCCCGCCGTGCGTGTTGGCAAGGTGGTGGCCAAGTGCTCCAGGCCCTGGAGTCCCAGCCTGCGGGGACGGGCGGCCCAGCCCAGACACCCCAGACTGAAAAGCACAGCAAACCCTGCCCCGCACCTGCACCTCTCCCAAAGGTGCGAGGGGGGCCCTGGTCCTCTCACGGGAAGGCTGTGCACGTGTGCTGCTGAGGAAGCGGAAACAGGTGGGACCCCATCGGTGGAGACAACTTCCAGCACAGCCAGTGGACACTGGGGGGGATTATTTGAGGGTGAGGACAAGTGCCTGGGCCCTCAGGGCTCCCCGCGGGCACCGGCCCTCTCCTGGTGGGTGTCTGTCCGGCTGGACGGCAGCTCCACCCCGGCAGTGCCCTGTGTGTCCCCCCGGGCCCCTGAGTCGCACGCGGCAGGCACTCCTTCGGTCTGTTGTGAGCCCGGGGGAGAGGACTGGGGGTCAGTGACCTCTGGGAAAGGAGCAGAGGTGGGGTTGGGCCGCTCTCAGCCTGCTGGGATCTGAGCTGAAGCCAGGAGAGCTCGGGGCTGGAGCCTGGGGGGCCCAAGCCCGTGTGGGGGAAGAGCAGGCGTCCTGGAGGAACTTGGCTGGGTGCGCACATGCAGCAGGCTCCGGGACGGGGCCACGGCGGAGCCCGCCTGGGCGAGAGGGGCCCTGAGCCCCGGACGAGCCTGGCACGGGTCGCCAGAGAGCTGTTGAGGGGTGCTGTGGGAGCCCGCGGCCCCCAGCCCGGATACGGCCAGGCTCTCAACGTGGCCCTCCCCAGATGGCGGGTGTGGACGGATGATGGGATAGGCAAGTGGAAGCTGCCAGTAAAGGTGTCACATTCTCTTTTTCAGAGCAGTAGCTTTACATGTGAAGACAAAGGTTTTGACAGTAGAGTCACCACCAGTTTTTCCGAGCAGCTGATGGCGGGCAATGAGTCTGTGCCCGCAGATGTGCCGAGCCGGAAGGAGTCTGGAAAACTGGACATAAAGGAGAAGGAGGAGGGGCGCCCCGTAGGTGAGCCGGGCCCGCGGCCTGCACTCAGCACGCAGCCCTGGGCCGCCTTGGCAGCAGGGCCCCGAGCCCCAGCCGTTTGACGGGCAGAGGGGCAGGCAGGCCGGGTCGGAGGGCCCCAGAGGGACAGATTCCAGGAGCCACTCCAAGCACGGTTGCGTCCGGCAAAGCCCGGTTGTGCCAGTGTGGTGCCAGGGGGCTGGGCGGTGCAGAATTTTTCCAGGGCTCCAGTTTTAAGTAAGTAAGAAAATATTCATACGTATTTATATATTCAACTACATACTGGTTGTGGAGTGGATTAAAATTTGCATCCATATTTAAGCTGACAGAAGACTTAAAGGAAATGCGCAGCTTTGGACCACCAGGCTGGCCACAAGGGGAACTGCCCTCCTCCCTGCCCTTGGTGGCCCTTGTTGGGACATCTGAGGAGCCCTGCCTGGTGGAGGGAGGGAGGGGATGGGGAAGGGGCCGGGGGCTCTGCTGATGGGGTCGCTGAAGGCCCCAGGCTGGCTGGGGCCACCCTGAACTCCGTCCGGAAGTCAAATGCGTATAACACGTGAGGACAGTTTAAAGAAGAGCGAGGAAGTCGGCAGCCCGAGCCCAGGCGGAGCTTGAGGAGGACGAGGGCCCACGTGGCCGCGCTCGCCGGACACACCGCCTCCCCAGGGGCGTCCCTCTGGCGTAGTCTTCAGCGTTTCCTTGCCTCCCTTTGCGTTTTCCCTCCACGGCCACAGTCAGAAAGGGCTGCATTTCTGCAGCGTCGGGGCCGCGGGAGCACATCCTGAGTCGTTACGTTGCTTGGCGTTGAGCTCTGTGGGGCGTCCACGTGGACTGGACGGGGGTCCTCTGCGTGGCGGCTCCTCTCACGAACATGCCTCGGTCACAGGCCACCCCCACCGGCTCACATCAGGGGGATTTCACGGCGCGGGCCGTGCGCGCAGGGGCTCAGGCGGCGTCTCCAAGTGTGTGCGTCTCCCTGGGGCGCGTCTTCGGCGCATCGCGGGGGACGCGCGGCCTCACTGTTGTTACTGCATCTGTTCTTGTCCCGTGTGGCTGCAGCTGGGACTGCGCTACCCAGTGCGGCTGCCACTAGTCACATCTGGCTATTCAGATTTAAATTAACCAAAATTAAGTAATAGGAGAATTTCGTTCCTCCTTCCCAGGAGCCACATTTCAAGAGCTTACAGCCACCCGCGGCCTGTGGCTGGGTCCCACTGGGCAGCTCCGCGGGGTCGGTCTGGAGGCCTGGGAAGGGAGGCTCCCGTCTGTACTGCTCACGCCGCCAGTGAGGTTGCCTGTCTTTCCAGGTGCCTGTTTACCATTTGTATTTTCTTTTGTATGAAATACCTGTTCAAGCTTTTCACCCACTTTTTTGCGGGGTGGTTTGTCCTTTCTTATTTAGTCATAGGAGTTCTTCCCAGGTCCTGTATACTTAGCCTTTGTCGGTTAGGAGGTGGCAAATATTACCTCCAAGTCGAAGTCGTGGCTTGTCCTTTTACTCCCTTGATGATCTCTTTTCTTAAGTCAGAGTTCTTAATTTTATTTTTTATTTATTTACATTTTTGGCCATGCCACGTGGCATGTGGGATCTTAGTTCCCCAACCAGGGATCGAACCCACACCCCTCGCATTGGAAGTGCAGAGTGTTAACCACTGGACCGCCAGGGAAAGTCCCAAAGTTCTATTTATTTATTTATTTGGCTGCGCCGGGTCTTAGTTGCGCCACGCGGGATCTTCATTGCGGCATGAGGGATCTTTAGTTGCGTCATGCGAACTCTTAGTTGTGGCATGCGTGCGGGATCTAGTTCCCTGACCAGGGATTGAACCCGGGCCCCGTGCATTGGGAGCAAAGAGTCTTAACCACTGGACCACCGGGGAAGTCCCGGAAGTCCCAAAGTTCTTAATTTTAATGTTTGCAAATCTACCCATCATTTCTTTTGAGGTGTGTGCTTTATGCCTTTATAGCAACTTTTCCCCTATCCCAAGGACATAAGACGTGGCTCGTACGTTTGGGTCTGTGGTCCAGCTAATTTCTGTGTGTGATGTGAGGTAGACGCCAAGGCTCTTCTTTTTCCCACGTGTATGTCCCATTGTTCCGGCATAACAGGTTGAAAATACTTTCCTTTCCCTGGTGGATTGATTTGTTACCTTTGTTGCAAATGGATTGAACGTGTGGGTATACTTCTGGACTCTGTACGCTGATCTGTTGACCCATTTACCTCTCCTGACCCAGCACCATCCATCTGGATTATTGTAGCTTTAGAGTTAGCCTTGAAGCCATGTAGTGTTAAGTCACCCAACTTTGCTCTTTTTTTTGGCAAGGTATTTGCTTTGGATGTTTTAGGTACTTGCATTTCCATATGTTTTCTTTGTGTATAAATTTGTTTATTTTATTTTTTATTTATTTTTGGCTGCGTTGGGTCTTCGTTGCTGCGTGCGGGCTTTCTCTAGTTGCGTCGAGTGGGGGCTGCTCTCTGTTGCAGTGCACGGGCTTCTCATTGCGGTGGCTTCTCTTGTTGCAGAGCGTGGGCTCTAGGCATGCGGGCTCCAGTAGTTGTGGCACTCGGGCTCAGTAGTCGTGGCTTGCTGGCTTAGTTGCTCCGCGGCATGTGGGATCTTCCCAGACCAGGGCTTGAACCCGTGTCCCCTGCATTGGCAGGCGGGTTCTTAACCACTGCGCCACCAGGGAAGCCCCTGGGGGACTGTTGATAAACATTGGTGTGAACATGGGATGCAGGGGTGCATGGGACCCCTGCCTCGGTATTTTTCTAATACTCCAGGAAAGCATCTTTCAAAAGACCGTTTTTGTAAACTCACACGTGGCTTCAAGACCTACTTTAAATCTACAGTAATCAAGACAGTGTGGTCCAGATAAGGACACATGGATCAGCGGATCAGAACAGAGATTACAAAACGTGGAGAGAGGAGAGACGCTGGGGTGCACACAGATGGTTCTGTTCCCAGGGAGACAGAGGGTGAGTGGGTAGGGCTCCCTCCTCACCTCCTCTGCCTCCTGTGCTGGCTCAGGGGGTCAGCTGGCCTTGACCCCCAGCACCACACGTCAGGAGGGGCCGCCTTCCGAGTGGAGTTTGGGCCACCCCCCACGGGAGGTTCGTGGGGGTCCTCGCATCAGCTGTGCAGCTCCCAGCGTGGGCCCCTGAACCTTCCCCATGGCTGCAGCATGGGGCGCGGCAGGAGTGCTCAGAGCAAAGGGTCTGCCTCAGAGGGCTGCACACGTGGCGGAGAAGTACATCATGAGTATGAGCTGCCACGGAGCAGAGCAGCAAGGAAGCAGCAGCATGGGCCCCTTGCCCTTTAAAGGTGGCGAGGGGGTCACCTTGATGGTTGAAAACCATCATCCGGTACTTCCCTGGTGGCGCAGTGGTTGAGAGTCCGCCTGCCAATGCAGGGGACGCGGGTTCGAGCCCTGGTCCGGGAAGATCCCACATGCCGCGGAGCAACTAAGCCCATGGGCCACAACTACTGAGGCCGTGAGCCACAACTACTGAGCCTGCATGCCACAACTACTGAAGCCCGCGTGCCTAGATCCCGTTCTCGGCAACAAGAGAAGCCACCGCAATGAGAAGCCCACGCACTGCAACAAAGAGTAGCCCCCACTCGACGCAACTAGAGAAAGCCCGCGCGCAGCAACGAAGACCCAGTGCAGCCAAAAATAAATAAATAAATAAATAAATTTTTTTAAAAAAAGAAAAGAAAACCATCAGCCAGTCCCGTGTGGGTCTGCAGCCTGGACCTGCGACCCCATGCTGTCTCCAGCCGAGACTTTAGGGGAAAGTGGTCCCAGGTTGGACGAGCTTCGGGGCCCAGCCACACAAAGGCCAACCCTCTCTGGAGAGGTGCAGCTTCAGCTCAGAACTCAAGGAACTCCACAGGTAAAAGTGCCAGGAAGCACGTGCTCACAGTCAAAAACTGCTCTGCCTCTTCATTACGATACTAGCAGATGGATCCAGCAGGATGTGAGAATGGATAATACATCATAAGCAAGTGCGGTCTGTCCTCCGAACACAAGGCTGGTTCAGCATTCAAAAATCATCCAATATTGGGCATCCCTGGTGGCGCAGTGGTTGCAAGGCCGCCTGCCGATGCAGGAGACACGGGTTCGTGCCCCGGTTCGGGAAGATCCCACATGCCGCGGAGCGGCTGGGCCCGTGAGCCATGGCCGCTGAGCCTGCGCGTCCAGAGCCTGTGCTCTGCGACGGGAGAGGCCACAACAGTGAGTGGCCCACGTACCGCAAAAAAAAAAAAACAAAAAACTACACCTAACAGTTAACATCATACTTGATGAAAGATTGGATGCTTCTCCTGAAGGTTGGGAGTACAGCAAAGATGTTCATTCACTCATAGCTATTCAGCGCAATAAGGCAAGAAAAGGAAATAAAAGAAATAAAGTTTGAAAAGAAAAAAATAAAATCAGCTTTATTCACAGACAACATGACTGTCTATCTAGAATATCTCAAAGAATCCCCCAAAAGTTACAGAACTAGCGCGTTTAGCAAGGTCACAGGATACAATATACAAAAATCAAGCATATTTCTAGATAGAAATTAACAATTGGAAATTAAATTTTTATAAGTATCATTTATAACAGCACCAAAAACATGAACTAGTAAGTTATAAAGCTAAGAAAAAATGTTCAGGGTCTGTATGCTGAAAACTACAAAACTCTGATGAAAGAAATCAAAGGCCTCAATAAATTGGGAGATCCACGGAGCTTGTGGATGGAAAGTCTCAATATTGTTAAGAGGTCAGTTCTCCCAAAACTGGCTGTAGATGAATGCAATTCTAATCAAAATCTAGCAGGGCTTTTTATGGGAATTGACAAGCTGATTCTAAAATTTATATGGAGGGACTTCCCTGGTGGTCCAGTGGGTAAGACTCCGAGCTCCCAATGCGGGGGGCCTGGGTTCGATACCTGGTCGGGGAACTAGATCCCACATGCATGCTGCAACTACAAAGACTCAGTGCAGCCAAAATAAATAATAAATAAAAATTTTAAACAAATAAAATTTATATAGAAATCTAAAGGACCTAAAATAACAAACAATTTTGAAAAAGAACAAAGTTAGAAGACTCAGACTACCTGATTTCAAGACTTCCTCTAAAGCTGGGGTAACACATAGCATGATATGGCAGAGAGAGAGACATAGGGTTTCAGTGCGACAGGATAAAGGGTCCAAAAATAGACCCACACAAATATGCAAAGGTAATTCCTTGGAGAAAGAAAGTCTTGTCCTCAAATGAGACCTTAACAATTAGATAAATATATGCCCCCAAATTAACCTCCATCCATTCCTCTCGCTGTAAACAAAAGCTGCTCAAAATCATAGATCTAAATGTAAAGCCTAAAATCATAAAACTTCTAAAAGAAACATAGGAGAAAATCTGTGTAACCTTGGTTTGGGCAAAGATTTCTTAGATATGACATCAAAAGCATGATCCATTCTTTAAACTGTACCGTTTAAACTATAAACTGTACATCCAAAAAAAAAAACCCTCTGGACTTCATCAAAACTAAAACTATCTGCTCTTCTAAACAGACTGTTAAGAGAATGAAAGATAAGCCACTGAGGGCTTCCCTGGTGGCGCAGTGGTTGAGAGTCCGCCTGCCGATGCAGGGGACGCGGGTTCCTGCCCCGGTCCGGGAGGATCCCACATGCCACGGAGCGGCTGGGCCCGTGAGCCATGGCCGCTGGGCCTGCGCGTCTGGAGCCTGTGCTCTGCAACGGGAGAGGCCACAGCAGTGAGAGGCCCGCGTACCGCAAAAAAAGAAAAAGATAAGCCACTGACTGGCAGAAAATATTAGCAAATCACGGATCTGATAAAGAACAGATCCAAGTAAGTCAGAAAGAGAAAGACAAATACCGTATGCTGACACATATATATGGAATTTAAGAAAAAAAAAATGTCATGAAGAACCTAGGGGTAAGACAGGAATAAAGACACAGACCTACTAGAGAATGGACTTGAGGATATGGGGAGAGGGAAGGGTAAGCTGTGACAAAGTGAGAGAGTGGCATGGACATATATACACTACCAAACGTAAGGTAGATAGCTAGTGGGAAGCAGCCGCATAGCACAGGGAGATCAGCTCGGTGCTCTGTGACCACCTAGAGGGGTGGGATAGGGAGGGTGGGAGGGAGGGAGACGCAAGAGGGAAGAGATATGGGAACATATGTATATGTATAACTGATTCACTTTGTTATAAAGCAGAAACTAACCCACATTGTAAAGCAAGTATACTCCAATAAAGATGTAAAAAAAAAAAAAAAACAGATCCAAAATGTATAAAGGACTTTGAAACCTCAATTAGAAAACAAATAACCCAGTTTTCAAATGGGCAGATGACTTGAACAGACACTTGACCAAAGAAGATGTGTAGATGGCAAGTAAGCACATGAAAAGACTCGACAACAGTAGACAGACGGAAAAACAAATTAGAACCACAATGGGCCGTCACTACACGCCTGTTAGAAGGGCGAGATTAAACCCCAGCCCCTGACAGAAGCAAGTGCTGGCGAGGGGCTGCCGTGACTCTCGTCGTCGCTGCTGGGAGTGTGCAGTGCTATAGCCACTGTGGAGAGCAGTTCAGCAATTTCTTATGAAGTCGAACAAACCCCGTACAACCCAGAAACCCCACTCCTAGGTACTTACCCAAAGAAATGAAAACTACATTCAAACAGAACCCTGCATGTGAATTCACGTAGAGGGATTCTTTGTGATTGCCGACGTCTGCTGCCTGGTGAGTGGATAAACAACCTGGCACCTCTCTGCTCTGCAGCGCTACTCAGCAATGAGAAGGAATGAACCGGGGACCCACACACAGCACGGATGCACCTCACGACATCACACTAATGAAAAACGTCAGACGCAGAAAACTGCAGACCATGTGATTCCATTTATGTGTCATTCTGGAAAAGGCAAAACTGTAGGGACAGAACACAGACCAGTGGTTGCCAGGAGCCGGGGAGGGACTGACTACTAAGGGGCACAGGGAGAGCTGGGGTGGGAGGTGATGGAAACGTTCTGTATCTTGATTGCGGTGGGGGATACACCCTGTATGCATTTGTCAACGCTTTCAGATGTTTACACTAAAAAAAAGAAATGGGAGAGAAATCCCTCAACACAAACGACAGAGAGCCTTACGATCTTGCATGCTTCAGACATTATATGATCAGACATTGTAAATAAAATAAGCACACTTAATGCTTTGAAAAATATCACAAAGGAATAAGATCAAGTAGAATTGAAATGAAGGACTTCCCTGGTGGCACAGTGGTTAAGAATCTGCCTTTAATGCAGGGGACATGGGTTCGAGACCTGGTCCGGGAAGATGCCACGTGCCGCGGAGCAACTAAGCCCGTGCGCCACAACTAGCGAGCCTGCGCTCTAGAGCCCGTGCTCTGCAACAAGAGAAGCCACCGCAAGGAGAAGCCCGCACACCGCAGCAAAGAGTAGCGCCGCTCGCCACAATTAAAGAAAGCCCGCGCGCAGCAATGAAGACCCAACACAACCAAAAATAAATAAGTTTATTTTTTTAAAAAAATAAACAAAATGAACCAAATAAAACTTCTAGCAGTAAGAATATGATCACTGAAAACAAACAAAACCCCAATCACTGGGTTAAACTGTGGATTAGACACTGCTGAAGAGACAGTTAGGGAACTAGAAGATAGAGATGGAAACATGAAAGAAGCAGTACAACATGTGTACTGTTGAGGATGAGTAAGGAGCGGCTTGTCCGTTGGAATCAGGAAAAGACAGTATTTAAAGAGCTACTTGCTGAGAATGTTCTAAAATGTCGAAATGCCTCTAACTCCAGGAAGTGAGGGGGCGCATGGAGCAGATACACTGCATGCATAATTAATGAAAGTCTTCCCGATCGTTAAGAAGCCTGATTCTGGACTTAGTGGAAGCACGCCGTATTCCCAGCAAACTGACCAACACGAGTCCACCCCGGGTCACCAAGTGACCCCAGCCAGCATCCATGCAAGATGAAGCAGCTGACCCCAGGGTCTGGCCCGGACTCAGGGCATAGGGAAGGACCCCGTGGGCCCAGGTCTGGGCTCTCACCGAGGTAACTCCTGAAGCAGACAAGGACGTAAACAGTGGGGTGGTGGGAGCCAACTGGCCCACTCGCCCCCACCCAACCCGGTGACAGTCGTAGCCGCTGGCTGCATGAGAAGTCTGCCACATTGGAGGAGCCAGAACTGGGGGCCTCTGCCTTTACAACCCCAGGCCCCAGAAATGGTGCATACCGCCCTGTGGTGGCCTGGGGCAGGCCGCAGCAGTGCACCTGGGGTCTCCACAGGGCCAGGCTGGCAGCCCAGCTGGGGAAGGACTCAGAAAGGACGCTGACCTTCACCTCTCCTATCAAACTGGGTCTGTTCACTTGCAAAGTCAACAGGAAGACCTTCTCAGATGAGAGGAAACGGGTCTACCCTTCCTGATGGATGGCCTGCCATTCTTGGGGTGCCCTCCCAAATCCCGAGGGGCGGGCCGGGGTCCATGGCCCACCAGTGGGGAAGAGATGTTCAAAACATGCAGGCAACGTGCACACAGACAAGGCTAAATGAGTGTGAAAATGAGGCTGCGAACATGTTATCATCACCTGAAAGTGGACAGTGTGTTACATTTCCAGAGCTCAGCAGAGCCTCTCGGGCTCCGGTGGGTCCCTGGGAAATGGCTGACCCTCCCCACGCCCCACCCTGGCCCAGCCCTGACACAGCACCCTGCTGTTTCCTCCTCTTCATACAAACCCCCTTGAGCCCACTTTCCACTCCTCCTGCTTTGAAGTGAAGCCCCAGATGGTCCACTTCTCGGCTGTCCCCTCTCCAATGCGCTGCTCTCGGGCCACTGCACCCACCGGGCCACCCTGGGGCCAGCATCCTTCACCCACCCCCTTCCCTGCGCTGGGGCTTTGGGCAACTAGGGACCCTCTCCCACCCCAGCCTCCTGCTCCAGAGGTCACAGTGCCCACTGTCCAAGTCCACCTGAGAAGCCCCAGGCCTGCGGCTTGAGCTGGGAGTTCCCGAGGTCCCTGACCAGGAGATGGCCACAGGGGGAGGGGGTCTGCGGGGGCACATCCATGCAAACCTGGGGCCACAATGATAGCCTCCTGTGGCCCCTAGCCCTAGGAAAGGGTGGGGTTGCTGGAGATGGTATTGTCAGGAGCTGTCTGCACAGGAGGGCTGGGGTGGCCCCCCCGAGCCCCAGAACAGCACCTGGTCTGGGAGAGGGAGGGGGCCGGATGGTGCCCTAGCGCCCCAGCTCCCGCTCGGGCCTCACGGCCCTGGGAGGCCAGGTTGGGGGTGGCCACGCCTCGGGTGTGGCAGAGCTGCCCAGCCATGCCTGGCTAGCCTCACACCTGGACCCCTCTCTTCCAGAATCAGAGGAAGTGACCTTGACCACCATCGTGACTGTACCTCCCAACGAGGAACAGACGGAGTTCTCACTGGGAGAGGTCAGGTCCACCTTCTTCTGGCCCCCAGGGTGGTCTGTCCATCTGACCAGAGCCGGACCAGACTAGTCTGGCCGCTGGACTCGCCTCCTCTGGGCAGTTAGCTGTCTCAGCCGGTGTCCGGCTGCCCCGTCTCAGGCTGGGGCCGGGTGGGTCCAGAGCCACGGAGGCAGGGCCCTGGGTACCCCTAGTCCAGCTCAGAGGAGACACCAACGCAGGGCCTTCCCAGCCAGAGCGTGGGGGCTGTGCATGTGTGTGCAAGGACCGTGTCATCAGGAGAGCGAGGGCGCACATGGGGGCTGCCACCACTCGCCCCCGCAGTGACCCGGCTGTAGTGAGGCCACGGGAGACACCATGACGGGAACGTGAAGGCTGAGCGGCCCTGCCCACCTCTCTTGCCGTGCAGATAACAGAGGGGGAGATTGGCCCCTTCAGCACCATCAAAGTGCCCGTCATCTTCACCCCGATTGTCCCGGGAACGGTCTCCACCAGGTTCAAGGTCGTGTTTAAGAATCAGCAGTGCCCGACCGTGAGTACCCTGCTGCTCCCTGGGCACGGGGTCCCCGCCCTCTGCGTTCCCTCCACCACGACCACGTGAGGCTGCTGCCCGCACTGCCCACGCTTTCATGGCTAGTCAGTGGCACGCATGGCTGGCAGCATAGCCAACACATTCACACCTGTGAACACGCACGCACACACGCGCACACACACGCACACACACACACACACCTTGCACTTAATCACTAGGGATGTCGTTCTTAATTTCCCAGTAATTAAAATTTGTCATCATTACTTTTTAGATTTCTTATAAGTTTATTAAATTGAATTACGCTCAGACAATATAATCTGCAAAGCCTCTTTTTTTTGTTAGTTTTCTTTGTGACCAAAGGCGAGACTGATTTTGTGCGTATGAAATGTGCGTATGAAGACAGCGTATTTAATGTCTGTAAACAGGTTTATTAGCTGGATTATTCATGTTACTCATAGCCCTCCGTGGGTTTTTTCTTTTTCAAGTCATTTGCCAATTTTTCTATTATATTTTGTTTCTTACTAGGATTTTGAGTTTTTGGAGGTATTTTTTTTAGTTACAGGTGTACAGCATAGTGATTCAAAAATTCTATAGATTATATTCCATTTAAAGCCATTATAGGGAACTCCCCGGTGGTCCGGTGGTTACGACTCAGCGCTTTCACTGCTGTGGGCCCGGGTTCAATCCCTGGTCGGGGAACTAAGATCCCCCAAGCCGTGCAGTGCAGCCAAAAAAAAAAAAAAAGTTATGCAACTCAGTTATAGTCCCCGTGCTGTCCCGTATATCCTTGCAGCTTATCTATGTTTTAAAATATTTATTTATTTGTTTGGCTGCGCCGGGTCTTAGTTGTGCCATGCAGGATCTTTTAGTTGCGGCATGCAGGATCTAGTTCTCAGACCAGGGATCGAACCCAGGCCCCCTGCATTGGGAGTGCAGAGTCTTAGCCACTGGACCACCAGGGAAGTCCCTGTAGCTTATCTATTTTATACATAGTAGTTTGTGTCCCTTAATCCTGTACCCCTATCTTGCCCCTCCCCCGACCCTTCTCCCCACTGGTACCCACTAGTTTGTTCTCTATATCTGTGTGTCTGTTTCTGTTTTGTTATATTCATTCAGTTGTTTTATTTTCTAGATTCCACATATAAGTGATAACATACAGTGTTTGTCTTTCTCTGTCTGACTGACTTCACTAAGCATGATACCCTCTAGGTCCATCCATGTGGCTGCAAACGTCAGGGTTTCATTCTTTTCATGGCTGAGTAGTATTCTGTTGTATATATGCACCATGTCTTCTTCATCCATTCCTCTGTTGATGGACACCTAGGTTGCTTCCCTATCTTAGCTATTGTAAATAATGCTGCCATGAACATTGGGGTGCATATATCTTTTCAAATTAGTGTTTTTGTTTCTTGCAGATGTATACCCAAGAGTGGAATTGCTGGGTCATATGGTAGTTATATTTTTAGCTTTTTGAGGAATTTCCATACTGTTTTACACAGTGGTTGCACCAGTTTATATTCCCACCAGCAGTGCATGAGGGCTCCCTTTTCTCCACATCCTCTCCAACGCTTGTTATTTGTAGACTTTTTGATGAAAGCCATTCTGACAGGTGTGAGGTGATATCTCATTGTGGCTTTGATTTGGATTTCCCTGATGGTTGTCAATGCTGAGAATCTTTTTATGTGCCTGTTGACCATGTGCATGTCCTCTTTGGAAGAATGTCTATTCAGGTCTTCTACTCATTTTTTTTTTAACTTGTTTATTTTTTTGGCCATGCCACACAGCATGTGGGATCTTAGTTCCCTGACCAGGGATCAAACCCGGGCTCCCTGCAGTGGAAGCGTGGATTCCTAACCACTGGACCACCAGGGAATTCCCTTCTGCTCATTTTTTAATTATGTCGTTTGTTTTTTGATATTGGGTTGTATGAGCTGTTATATATATTTTGGATATTAATCCCTTATCATTCACATCATTTGCAAATATTTTCTCCCATTCAGTAGGTTGTCTTTTCAGTTTTGTCAGTGGTTTCTTTCGCTGCACAAAAGCTTTTATGTTTAATTAGGTCCCATTTGTTTATTTTTGCTTTTGTTTCCTTTGCCTTGGGAGACAGATTCCAAAAAATACTGCTACAATTTATGTCAAAGAGTGTTCTGCCTACATTTTCTTCTAAGAGTTTTATAGCTTCCGGTCTTACATTTAGGTCTTCAATACATTTTGAGTGTATTTTTGTGTATGGTGTTAGAGAATGTTCTAATTTCATTCTTTTACATGTAACTGTCCAGTTTTCCCAGCACCACTTGTTGAAGAGATTGTCTTTTCTCCATTGTATGTTCTTTCATCCTTTGTTATAGATTAGGTGACCATAAGTGCATGGGTCTATCTCTGGGCTCTCTTTCCTGTTTCATTGATCTATGTGTCTCTTTTTGTGCCAGTACCATGCAGTTTTGATGCTTGTAGCTTTGCAGTATAGTCTGGAGTTCAGGGAGGATGATTACCCCAGCTTTGTTCTTCTTTGTCAAGATGCTTTGGCTTCCCTCCATGTTCCTTCCACACATCTATCTTCCCTTATGACCCGATCTTTGACAAGTTCTCCTTACACTTTTTTTTTTAACATCTTTATTGGAGTATAACTGCTCAGTTATATTGGAGTATAACTGCTCAGTATAACACAGTACAATGGTGTGTTAGTTTCTGCTTTATAACAAAGTGAATCAGCTATACGTACACATATATCCCCATATCTCCTCCCTCTTGTGTCTCCCTCCCACCCTCCCTATCCCACCCCTCTAGGTGGTCACAAAGCACCGAACTGATCTCCCTGTGCTATGCGGCTGCTTCCCACTAGCTATCTGTTTTACATTTGGTAGTGTATATATGTCCATGCCACTCTCTCACTTCGTCCTAGCTTACCCTTCCCCCTCCCCGTGTCCTCAAGTCCATTCTCTAAGTCTGCATCTTTATTCCTGTCCTGCCCCTAGGTTCTTCAGATCCATTTCTTTCCTTTTTTTTTTTTTAGATTCCATAAATATGTGTTAGCATATGATATTTGTTTTTCTCTTTCTGACTTACTTCACTCTGTATGACAGTCTCTAGGTCCATCCACCTCATTACAAATAGCTCAATTTCATTTCCTTTTATGGCTGAGTAATATTCCATTGTATATATGTGCCACATCTTCTTTATCCATTCATCCGATGATGGACACTTAGGTTGCTTCCATCTCCTGGCTATTGTAAATAGAGCTGCAATGAACATTTTGGTACATGACTCTTTTTGAATTATGGTTTTCTCAGGGTATATGCCCAGTAGTGGGATTGCTGGGTCGTATGGTAGTTCTATTTTTATTTTTTTAAGGAACCTCCATACTGTTCTCCATAGTGGCTGTACCAATTTACATTCCCACCAACAGTGCAAGAGGGCTCTGTTCAGCTGCTTTATTGTTTCATGCATGAGGGTTTATAGTTGTTTTCTTATCGTGAATTGTGCCCTTCACCAGAACCAAACATCCCCCTTCATCCTGCTGCTCATGGCACCTCTATATCCAGCTGATCCCACAATAACGACAGGGCCACTCCTGCTTTCCTCTGCTTCACCTTCACCTCATGTCCCTTTGTCCTCCCCCGCCCCCGGCCGATATTTATCCTTTTGTAATGGCTTCGTGTGTCTTTTAAGGAGCCAGGTTTTGTCTGTGGACCCAGACTACTGTTGCTGCCGTCAGGGGGAGAATCCAGCGCGTTTGCAGCATGGTGTTCACACCTTGTTTTACTACTTCCGTTAGTTCTGTCTACTATTCATTGTATCATATGGTTTCCTCACTTTCAGTTTTCTTGTTTTCATTGGTTTGGTCAAGTTGCTACTTATTCCTTTTTTCCCTGTTATTTGGAAATTCTACTTTCATTCAATGAACAGTCCCCTCCCCTTTCCCAGCCCTTAAATCCCACATGACTTTCTATTTCTTTTTTTTTTTTTTTTTTAAATTTCTTTTTTTTTTTTTTTACAAACCCGTGTCCCCTGCAGGCAGGCAAATTCTTAACCCCTGTGCCAGCAGGGAAGCCCTGACTTTCTATTTCTTAAGTGCAAGAGGACGATCCTCCAGGACGGATGGTGCCCCAGCAGTTCACTCCGCCACCACTTCCTTATGACCAGAGTAAAACATGGTTTTGGGTCCCTTTTATTCACCCTCTTTCCCGGCCCTCGATGTCTCGGCCTCACTTAACTGTCATTACAGTTATCAGCATCTCCTCCGACTCTGCCCCCACTGCCTCAGGAGTTCTGACCCAACACCGTGGTCCACGATTCCAGGCAGGTGGCCATGTCCAGGTGTGACCACCACACTCTCCCCTCCCCTCGCCATCAGGAGTCTCTGCTCTGGTGTGTTTCCCATATAGGAATGAGTCTGTCAGGGGCCAGGGATTTGAGACACAATATTTATTTATTTGTAACGGAAACCCCAAGGAATAGGCCATACCCTACAATCCCCCACAATGTACCATAATACACTGTTCCCACACGTCCACAGTAACCACGGAGCCCCACAGTTCCCCGCGGTAGCCCCATAGGTCCCCACAGATCCCCTGCTGTGGTGTCAGGAAGGAACAGGCACCAGACCTGGGTAACTGAGCACTTGGAGAGGATGGCCTGGCTGGGGCTGTGACCTCAGGTCAAGGATACTCCAGCCCACGGGGGCCCTGCCAGACGAGCCGGGGCAGTGAACACCCTGACCACTCTCCTACCCCACCTCCTCACCTGGGGGTGGTACACACGCAGCTCCTGGGGCGGCTCCCGGCCTCCAGGGGTGAATGGGATCTGGATTCCCACTCTGCCCGCCTGGTTTCCTGAGATGGGTCCCTCGTGACAGGTGCTGGGTTCTGCCGGCCCGTGAACCCCTCCCGTCCAGGGGTGTGAGGACGCTGCCCACGGTCTCTGCGTGAGGATGGCCCCAGCGCAGACTGGCCCTTCGTTTCCGTGTCTGTGCCTTTCTTACCCTCCCTGGCTGGCTCCTCCGTAGACGGGGCCTTCCTGTGCCGACCACCCCATCTGCTTCACGGACGCCTGTCCCCCGGCCTCGTGTGTCACGTGTCACCGCATGTGTCCGCCTGCTCGCCTGGCCCTGATTCAGGTGCCGGCGGGACCAGCCTCTTTGTGACCTGCCTGGCCGTGCAGCCAGGACGCTGCTCCGGGCCTCAGCGCCTCTCGGCGGCAGCCCCCCACCGCCCCCCTTGGTGGATCAGCGTTCACCTGCTGTCACCACTGCCTTTGAGTGAGGTGGCCGTGCTTCTCCTCAAATCCCCTCCTGAGTCTCCCAGCTGCTCCATTTCTCTGGACGTGCTTTCTTTTTATTCTGTCCATCTTGTCTCTGGCCCTGGAAATGGGTTGTATGTTTCAGTGACCCTGTGGCCTCGGATCTGGCGCTGGTGTGTTCTAAGGTCACGGTCCTGCGGTGGTAGAAAGGGAAGCCCTCCACCCAGTTGTGTGGGCTGGTGGTCACTGTTCCTGCCTGAGGGGGGCTGCTGTGCACAGGCTCTCTCTGCAGGACATCCTGGTCTGACTGCAGGAAGCCGACACCAGGGTCCGAGGTGGGGAGAAGCACGTGCCTCCTGGGCCCTTCGCGAGCCCTGAGCTTCCGTTTGTATCCGCTGCGTGTACTGCCTGTGTGATGCATGAGTCTGCAGTAAAACGGCTGTTGGTTTTTTTCGATAAATTTACTTATTTATTTGTTTGTTTTATTTTTGGCCGTATTGAGTCTTCGTTGCTGCACGCGGCTTCCTCTAGTTGCGGCGAGCAGGGGCTACTCTTCATTGCGGTGCGCGGGCTTCTCCTTGCGGTGGCTTCTCTTGTTGCGGAGCACAGGCTCTAGGCGTGAGGGCTTCAGTAGTTGTGGCACACAGGCTCAGTAGTTGTGGCTCGCAGACCCTAGAGCGCAGGCTCAGTAGTTGTGGCGCACGGGCTCAGTTGCTCCGCGGCATGTGGGATCTTCCCGGACCAGGGCTCGAACCCGTGTCCCGTGCATTGGCAGGCGGATTCTTAACCACTGAACCACCAGGGAAGCCGGGTTTTTTTAAACAGCTAAAAATGTTGATATTTATGAATCTGCGTGGTGGGTACATGACAATCCATCGTACCATTCTATCTTTTTATGTTTAAAAATTTTGAAAATAAAAAGGATTGTTTAAATTATATGATACAAAAAGTGCCATAGATCTCCAAAACGTGGCCAGTTTAATTATTAACCTTCCAGTTTTTGTAAGAGTCACAAAACACTGCCGCTGAGCTCTGCGTCAGTACTCACGGTCACCGCCTGCTCTGCTGATGGAAATACGTGCTGTCGGATTTTCATGTTCAAATTCAGTTATATTTCAAAGTCGTCGGTGTTGCTATCGATGTGCCAGTCTGGGTGCCAAAGCCCAACGTAGACCTGAAGATCTGCATGTACGACCGGCTGTATCAGGACTCCATCCTCATCCACACACGGTGAGCCCTCGGCGGGGGTGAGGTCACGGACCTCGGGGTGGGGGTCACCTGGGGTTACCCCGAGGGCCCACTGGAATCCCAAGGCTGTCACAGGAGGGAGGCTGGAGGGCCAGAGTCAGACAGAGGTTGGCAGATGCTAGGCTGCTGGCCTTGAAGATGGGACAGGGGCCACGAGCCAAGGGACACGGTGCCTCCAGAAGCTGGAAAAGCCAGGAAACGATTCCCCACGGAGCCTCTCAGGGGACCAGCCCTGACCGCAGCTGGGCTTCCGCCCCGGGAGACTGTGTCCGGTTCTGACCTCCAGAACCGTGAGAGTAAGTCAGTGTTGTCACCCCTGCGTCTCTGGGGAGCTCGCCCCCAACATGGCCAGGCCAGGCCCCTCTCAGACACAGACAGGGAAGGAGGCATGTCCTCTGAAGGACCATGGACGGAGCCCCGAGACAAGAAGCGTGTTTCACTCGCAGTGTTCTGCAAGGGCGTCCGGACACCACAGTTGTCATTTCTTTTTTACGCTCTTTTTAATTTTTAGTGAAATTCAATTACATGGAGAAAAGCAGGCAAACTCTACAGTTAGAGCTTAATCGGTTTTCATTAACCAAACACACCTGCGTACCTGGCAGGCTGCTGACACACGGGGCCCCGCTTCCAGCCTGGGGGCGGGGTGGGGGGGCAGTGGGCAGCCTGGGTGGAAACGGACTGGCACGTGCACCAGCTGCTGGGTCCCTGGGCCTCAGCACTGCAAACGTCAGGGGGCCTGTTCTCACCGGGGAGCTGGGAACTCGGGACAGGACTCAGGTGGATTTGTTCAGGAAACTAGGTTTTGCAGGGCTCTGGTCAGTTTACCTCGGGACACAGAGCGTGTCCACTCCTGGGCAGGGTGGTGACGGGGAGCCGGGGGGTGGGGGGAGTTGTGCTTTCTCAGCCCCTCCCCAAGCCACAGGCTCGACGTCCAACATTTGTTGAGTGATTTTATTATATTTTTTTAAAGACTTTTTTTTAACGTGGACCATTTTTAAAGTCTTTATTGAATTTGTTACAATATTGCTTCTGTTTAATGTTTTGGTTTTTTGGCCGCGAGGCACGTGGGATCCTAGCTCCCCGACCAGGGATCAAACCCGCACCCCTTGCACTGGAAGGCAAAGTCTTAACCACTGGACCACCAGGGAAGTCCCTGTTGAGTAATTTTAGAATTCAGCATTACTCACTTGTTTAATTTACCGGGTTTACGGACACAGGTGTAGCAAAGGAGCTCGTTGGCAATGACCCTGGTCACATTAACAGCTGCTCAAGGAGGAGCCCAGCCAGCACGGGAACCTGGGCGGGGCTGCTGCCTGCTGAGGGCGGGAGGGCCAGTCTGGGCACATTCCATGGCAGGGGACACCCAGTGCTGGGTGACACTGGGGCCAGAGGTCACTGAGGGGAGGGGCTTGGTGACACTGGGGGTCAGAGGTCAAAGGGGCCCCCTTTTACTCCTCCTCGGCCAGGAGCACCCAGGAGCCCGTGGATCTCCCGGGGGTCCCTGTCTGGCTGTGGGCTCTCCCTGCAGAGGGGCTTAGCCCTCAGGGTGAGGCCCCAGCAGCCACGAGGCGGGCAACAATCGCCTCAGGCAGTTAAGAAGGGGCTGGAAGGCCTGGGAGGCTCTGGACCATGGCCCAGGGTTCCCGGGCAGCCCAGGAAGGCCTGGGGCAGCTTGCCCATCACCTTTCTTCCTGGAGACTGGAAGGAAGGAGGGGAGGGGCAGCGCACCGATGGGGGCTGTGGCCTGGGGTGGCTAGGATGGGGCGCCCCACGTGGCTGGTTGGGGGCACATCTGGCTTCTCTGGCTGGCCCTGAGTTGAAAACAGGGACAAAAATTGGGGAAACTGCGGTCACTGGCCAAGGCCTGGCCGTCTGGGGACCTCCCGAGCGTCCTGCAGGGCTCGTGCTGGCACGTGCCCACGCCTGGACGGGGAGGGCAAAACTCTGGGAGGGCCGGCGCCCACCCCCCAGGTCCCTGCACCCAGCACCTGCCCGGCGAGGGTCTTCCCAGAAAACACTAGGTTTCTGAGAACCGACTGGGTGCCTTTCAGTTGCGATGTTTTTATTTGTAAGGATTCCTCAGCAGATGTCACTTCAGGAAAACCTGCCCTTGGCGAGCAGGGCTCTGAAGACTCTCCGACAGTAGGGGGTGGGGGGCATCTGGGAGGGTGTGCCCTGGGCCCTGGGGGGTGGGTACAGGCCGACCCGCAGGGACCAAACGCGGCATCGCCCGCCCGGCCCTCGGGCGCTGCAGGTCAAAGGCGGCCCTGACCCTGAACTTCGAGGTGTGCAAGGGGCTGCAGGGCCACCTGGAGCTCCTGCCCAAGACCGGCTGCATCCAGGCCCTGTCGTCCTACTCGGTGCGGCTCAAGTTCCTGCCCAGGTGCGTGGCGCAGCGGGGTCCCTCCACCCGGGGGTGGGGGAGACTCTAGATGAGAGCCAGAAGCTGGCTCGACGCCCACATCGTGGCTCCTGTGTTTCTTACCTTTTATGTAATTTCTAGCTCTCGTCTGACTTCAAAACACACTCATAGTTCAGCATTTTGTCATTTCGCAAATATAAAGAAGAAAAGAACATTCAAGTGCCTCCTGTCTCTTTCAGACGCTCCCTCCCAGAAGATGCCGGGAAGTATTTTGACAAGGAAAGCAGAGTCCTGGAGGCCCCGATGACTATCCGGGTGGCTGACCAGGTCTGTGTGGGGCACTTCTGGGAGCGCGGGCGCCCTTGGGGAGCAGAGGGCACGGGGGAGACGGAGGGAGGGTCTTTGTGGATCGGAGAGAGGCCCCGAGTGCCGTCCAGGGCCGGCAGGGCTGTCCCCAGGGCACCCAAACACACACGTGTACAGTCCGCCCCACACTCAGATCCAGGTGCCCAGGAGTGCGCACATCCTCCGTACACACGCCACACGTGAGCACACGTAGACGCACAGGTGCACGTGTGTGCACACACGCACTCCTGCACCCGCCCGCCCGTGCTGCCCGTCCCAAGCCAGGGGCCAACAGGGAAGGGGTTGTGTCCCTGAAAGGTGCACCGTCGGCCATCAGCTCACAGCCGGGATGGTGCTGTTCTCATTTTTGGAAACACTTGTGTAAACTGACCTCGGTGACCGGATGCGCTTGCCCTCCGCACTTCAGATCAAACCCGTGGGGTTTACTGTCCATGCCATAGTCACCACCTCGGACCTGGAGCTCAGCCCCTCGGGGGTGGACTTCGGCTACTGCACCATCTACGAGGCCATCAGGACCCAAGTCAGCCTCTGCAACCACTCCCTCCTGCCCCAGGAGTTTGGCTTCGTCGGGCTCCCCAAGGTGCCTCGTGTGGTCAGAGCGGGAGGTTTGGGGCATGGGCTGCTGCCCAGGGTCCAGGCGCCTGAGCCACTCCCGGACTCCACACTCACCTCCAGGCACCTCGGCCGGGGCGCCTCTCTGGCCATCCCTCTCCTCATGCCCGCGGCCCCATCCCCACCTCACGCTGCCTCTCTTGCCCTCTGTCCGCCCGCTGCACCCTCAGGATCCAGAGTCCTCTCCCCGCCCTTCTTTCCGGGACTCTTGCCTGCCTGGCCCTGCAGGGCGGCCAAGACGAGGCCCAGGCCTGGCTGTCCTCACTCCTCCGGGGCCCCCGCTGCGCGCTCACATATATGTGGACACAGTCACAGACACACACGTGTGTACATGTGCCTGCATACACACACTCATATCCACACGTGCTCACATGCAGGCAGACACACACAGACATGCACGCACACCACCCTCTCACACACCTGCACACATGATCACATACACAGGGGCTCACACCCATGTAGCACACTTACATGCATCTTACATGCATGTAGCCACACACGTGTCCACACTCGCTCACACACTGCTGCACCCCGGCCACATGCATGTCCGTGCCGGCTCCCTGCGGCCCTCCCCGGCAGGTCACTGAGTTTTCGCTTTGGCATCCATGGTCTTCCGTTTGCCAGTTTGTGGACATCCAGCCCAACGATGGGTTCGGGACAATCCTGCCGCTGGAAACTCTGCAACTCGACGTAATCTTTCAGCCCACCAAGGCCAAGGAGTACAACTTCGAGCTCGTCTGCAAGTCAGAGATTAACCGGTGAGCTTGGCAGGAGGGGGGCGCATGGAGGGCCCTGGCAGCCAGCTTGGGAGGAGCCGCCCCTGGCCGTCCAGGCTGGGCAACAGTGCCAGCCTCAGGAAGCTTAGACCCAGGTCCGTACGCCTGGGATCCAGGCTGCCTTGCAGGCATGTGTGCTGTGCACATGTGTGAGTGCACCTGTGGGCGTGTGTGAGTGTGCAGAGCATCCCCTGGGCACGAGCCCCGCTTGCCCTCATGCACCGTGTGATGGGCCAGTCTCTGGACCTCCCTGGCCTCCGTGTCTACCCTGAGAACTGGGGCTAAGAAGGTGCTGGGGAGGGAGAAATGGGCTGGACGTGGAGGGGGTCTGGCCCAAGGGCCGGCTCTTGCTACTTGGGATCATCCGCCTCTGGTCTGGAATGTGGTGGGCATCCCGCCCCCGTGGAACCAGCCCTCCTGCCCCTCTCCCTCCCTTCCTCTCCAGTCCCCACCCCCATTCCAGCCCGAGCTGTTGTCTGGTCCTGGCTGGCGGCCTGGGCAGCCCCGGGTAAGGTCGGGCTGACGCCCTCCTCCAGCCGGGCACATGGCCATGGCGGGACAGGCGGGCCCAGGATCTGACGCACCTGAGGGAAAGCAGGAAAGGGTTCACGGTCTTGATCTTTGGGAGCAAAGTGCAGAGTTAGAACCCGTGGAGGAAACCAGGCACCAGACTCTGCCAGCCTGCTGCGTCCCACTGCCCGCCCCTCCCCTCAGACTTAGTGACCCGTCCGTGGGCTGGGACCCTTCTGGGCTTGTTCACAACGCTGTCAGCCTCTGGAAAACAAACCCCAGGAAAAGAGGGGATTGTGAGATAACCTCAGTGCGCAGGACCTATGGTAGAAGCTCCGTAGATGTTTGCTGATTGAATGTGCGTTTAGTGTTTCTTCAAGAACTGTCTACGTATAAATTGAAACTGCCAAAAACTCAGCCAGGGGGCTTCCCTGGTGGCGCAGTGGTTGAGAGTCTGCCTGCCGATGCAGGGGACGCGGGTTCGTGCCCCAGATTAAAGCAGGGCGTGCGGAGCCCAGAGGAGATAGATAAATAAATAAATAAATATTTAGGCAATTTTTTTTTTTTTTGCGGTACGCAAGCCTCTCACTGTTGTGGCCAGACACAGCAGGCTAGCGCCTCAAGAACAGTGTCCCCCCTCCTTCGCAAAACAGTCACACCTGGCATCAGGCAGCCCCCGTAATTGGGTCTTTTTGTCTCTGGGTTATTGGCCTGCGACTTTTTTTCTGAAATGCAAATTCTACAAGGGGTGGTTTGCTACAAGGGAGTGCAGGATGTACTTCACACAGTGTTAGAGAGTAATAGGTTAGCTTGTGAAGTACACATCTAGCTACAGACACTACAGGTTAGTAACAGTTAAAAAAAAAAGGAGTGATGAACTCTCTCAGGCCAGGTTATGTCTCTGCTCTAGCCTGATCGCTGTTCCCTTTGTTTTCCTTGTTCTCAGGAGAGGGAAAACTTCATTTCTATTTTTGCTGCAAACTAATTCCCCACTGCTAGTTCATTCTCTCCACATCAGTGGAGGAAGGGAAACAGGCATCGTTCTTGTCCGGCTGAGGACAAAACTTCAGTTTTGCTCCACTTGACAAACACCAGCTGTCCGGCCCAGGGGCCCATCTATCTCCTATTTACAATCCCCCTCCCCCCCGCCGAGAGACATGAACCCCAAGAAATCTTTATTGGGAGGATGAGGGATGACGGCCTGTCTTCTGTAGCTTCTTCAGGCTGTCAAGGGGCTCGTAGACCCTACGTAGCTGGGGTCATGGAGCTCTCGCCCCGTCTAATCAAGGGCCCCAGGGTGACTTCTGCTGTTGTTTTGGCAGGATCTGTTCTGAGAAATGGCTGGAATCTCTGCATCATCATTATCTTGATGTAAACCTTTTGTAATCTGATAAGGGTCCTTCCATCCAGTTTGGAGATAGTCCTTTAAATTATGTCTTTTCCAGTATGTATATAATGCCCTGGTTGTAGGTCGTGGGGCATCTGATCAGATCTAGGTGAATTCCTCCCTTTCCAAGTTCCCGAAAATACCTTGAGATTTCTGCACCTGTTAATGAGGTAGCCTTCTAATTTACCTGATAAAGCTGCTGGGGACCCAACAGTCTCCAGGCTCGTAGGTGCTGACAGGTGTGTCGCGACTTCCGTACGCCCTCTTTCTGGTCCTCCAATATTTAGTGTTTTCTCGGAGTGGAAGTCCAGGCCGGCACGGGCAAGAGAAGAGAAGTTGTCCTTGAGGCAAAAGAAGCCTCGGCAGCTGCTAGGTCAGCCTCTCCCCCGTTCTCCACCGCAGCCTCGGAGTTCCGCAGCCGAGTCAGGCACAGCCCTGTGGCAGGGAGTCCGTGGCGATCTGGACTCAGAGATATCCTCCAACCCTCCGCTCTCCTGAAGGAGGCTGGCATGGAGAGAGATTCCCGAGCTTCCGATGAAGCCAAGGGGCCCTGTGGGTCCCAATAAATATATTTTTAAATGCAAAAAAATTTTTTTAAGTTTAAAAGCTTCCCAAAATGAAAGATGCAGATGGCTTCACTGATGAGTTCTTCCAAACATTTAAAGAAAAAATGATGCCAATTTGACACAAATTTTCCAGAGAGAACAGGAGAAGATGGGAAATCTTGCTGCCCTCAGCCCAGCACTGCTGCTGCTGCTGACGGCGATGACGGTGATAATGATGGTGATGGAGATGGAGGTGGTGATGACGGTGATGACGATGGTGATGGCGATGACGATGGTGATGGTAACGATTGTGATGGTGATGATGGTGGTGATGGTGATGGTGGTGATGGTGATGGTGATAACATTCCGGAGGTCAGGCACACCCCCAGAGCAGGGCTGATTGTACCCTTGGCCTGGCCCCTGTGACGGGCACCAGCTGCCTGTGTGACCAGATAAAAGAATCTGGAGGCTCGCACGTAGCTAGGCAGGGAGGCCAGGCATGTTGCGTGTCTGCCTCTGAGGTCAGGAGAACATTCCCCACGCGCCGACGGGCTCATCTCACCTCGGGGGTTTTTGAGAGGGGGAGAAACATGTATAGCATGCACGGAGATAAAAGCGTTTTCTCAGCAAACGTGGCACTGGGTGTCCTGGGTGAACCCGCTGCCTGCAGGTCACAGCATCTGCCTGGGCCTGGGTAATGGGACCTGATGGTCCTTCCCTGCAGCAAAGTGGAGCAGGACCTGAGAGAGCCACGGGGGGCTCCTCAGAGGGACATCGGAGGACGCACGGTCACAAGAATGGAAAGGAAGGGGCTGGAGGGGACTTGGGTGGGCCCAAGTTCCCAGGTCAACGGAGCAAGGCCACAGGCCGCGTCCCTCACAGGCCCTTGAACCAGCCGGGAAACAGCTCCATCACCTTCCTGAAGTGACTCCAAGCAGCTCTTACTTTTTATATGTAATGATTATCACATTCCATACATTTGTGCTATTTCAACTAATTAACTTGTAACAATAACCTCAATGACATCTCCACCCAGAAGGAATTTTTTTAACATTTAGAGCCTGTGGTCACAGGACACAAAAATATACATTGAAATATTTCAACCTATGCACACATTTTTGTTACGGACAAGTGTGACAGGGCCATTGACATCACCTCATAAAGCATTAAAACATATGTAATTAGGATAAAATCCAATGGCAGGAGTGCAATGGAAATAGGAGTTCAAAGCAACATGGACTGTAAATTTTCCACTGGTTAAAATCCCAAATATCTGTTCTTTTTTCTTAAAACCGGATGGTGGCAAGAATCAATTCACGGGGTTTCCCTGGTGGCGCAGTGGTTGGGAATCCGCCTGCCAATGCAGGGGACATGGGTTCGAGCCCTGGTCCTGGAAGATCCCACATGCCGCGGAGTAACTAAGCCCGTGCGCCACAACTACTGAGCCTGCTCTAGAGCCCACGAGCCACAACTACTGAAGCCCGTGCGCCTAGAGCCCTTGCTCCGCAATAAGAGAAGCCACCACAATGAGAAGCCCGCACAGCACAACGAAGAGTAGCTCCCGCTCGCCGAGAGTAGAGAAAGCCGTGTGCGGCAACAAAGACCCCACACAGCCAAAAAAAAAAAAAAAAAATCAATTCACTATGGTATATAGATTCCCACGTTTATATTTAAAGAGTAAGTTATCAGGTTTTTTAAGATATTTGTTTATTTGGCTGTGTCGGGTCTTAGTTGCGGCATGCAGGATCTTTAGTTGCAACATGTGGGATCTAGTTCCCTGACCAGGGATCAAACCCAGGCCCCCTGCATTGGGAGTGCAGAGACTTAACCACTGGACCACCAGGGAAGTCCCCTATCAGTTTTATTTTTTAAATGTCAGTGAATATTTAAGGAAATTAAATATTAAGCAGAAATTACCTGCTTTGCAAATGTTTAAACTTGTGATTAAAATTTTAACTATCTTATTAAAATGTGCACAGGTGCACAAAGTATTTTCAAAATTTACTAAAATTTTGAGCTGAGCTGCCCACGCTGTCACTTCCAGGTGCTTCAAGCTGACGTGCCGGGCTGTGGGTGTCCACCCGCTCCTGGAGCTGTCCCACTACCAGGTCAAGTTTGCGGCCACCTCCTTGTACGACACGTCGGTGGCCACCCTGTACGTCATCAACTCCCGCCTGAGCATGAACTCGCCGACGCCCTCGGTACCCCGCATCGGCTTGGAGGACGCATCCCCTGTGGGGCCCACATCTTTCGAGTTCCTGCTGCCCCCAGACTCCCCCATCACCATCTCACCCTCGGTGGGCACCGTGTGGCCAGGAAAGGTGGGTGTGGGCCCCACGGGTGGGCCGGGGCGGGGCCAGCCCAGGGGGCCGGTCTCTACTCTCCCTGGACCGCAGCGATTCAACCAGACAGCAGACGTGGAGATCAACCTGGATTCTTATCAGACCCAAGCAGGCCACGGTGCCCTCCGCCAGCCCAACTTGGCCCCAGAGGCGGGGCACCCACGGGCAGCTGACCCCACGGGCCCCTGGCTGGAGGGAGGGTGTGCAGCCCTTGGATCTCACAGCAGATGGGCACAGAGGCCACACAGCGCCTGGTCACCAGGAGCACAGGGTGCCTGCCCACCGGCTGACTGGCGAAAGGTTTCCCCACCACTGCTTTTGCTGATAAAGCAGAAAGAGCCCGGGCCTGGAGGCAGAGACTCCCTGAGCTGAATTCCTTACCTTCAAGAGTCAGGGGTGACAGCCACTGTGAGGGGACTCAGTGGGAAGGGGCACATGCAGGCCCTGGACCCTGGCAGTGTCTCAGTGATTATTGAAATGCATTTTAGTAAACTGAACAAATTCAGCTTAAGTCATGGTTCCCCTCTCCAAGGGGGTTACTGCAGCCGTTATCCACCCTGCTCCCTTGCTGCACTGAGCACGGGGCAGGCCGTGGTGAGTGAACCCCCTCTGGGACCCGGGGCCATCCCAGGGGGTGGACTGCAAGGTGGACGTGCTTCAGAAAGGGGGACAGGTGAGGGTGCAGGGTCTCACCCCCAAGTCTCAGTGGCTGAACACAAACGTCCCCTTCTCACTCGTGACCCATGGGCAGTGGGATGGTCCATCTCAGGACCACCCCCCCGCGTGGTGAGACGGGCTTGGTGATCATGTCTGCAGCCACCCCAACTTCCAGGGGCAGAGGTCAGGAAGGACCTTCCAGAAGGGCTCATCTAAGCTGAGACCCCAAAGCAGAGATGGGGTATCACCCCAGGATGTCCAAGAGCGTGACCAGGGGATCCTGGCGGTGGCGGCAGCGGGGTGCTGGGGGCACCCACAGGGGCCCCTCTGCCCTCCGGCCTCTCTCCTCACAGAGGTGCCTGGTCCGGGTGGCCTTCCGGCCCGTGCTGCCCATCGAGCTGATCCACCAGGAAGCCTTACAGGCCCTGACCAAAGAAGCTGAGGCCAAATCGGTACATGGCGGGGTGAGGGAGGGGGAGCCTGGGGCGGGAGACGGGGGTGCCGCCCACTGTACGCCAGGCCGCTGCACAAAGGCTTGGGAACAGACCCCACCGGCCTTGAGGCTGGGGGGCCGGGGGGTCAGGAGCCCTGGGCAGACTTTTCTGCAGCCTTGTGTGTGTGGAACTGTTTCAAGAGGTTAACACTTTTTCTTGGCAAGGCTCCTCCCTCCCCTCTTGAAAGCATCGCTAGGCGAGGTGGATCCCCAGACGGTGGTCCCGGGAGGGTGGGCCAGGCCCCTCTGCACTGGTTAGCAGGGGGCTTGCCCTTACAATGGAGGAGGAACAGATGAACCTCAAAGGGGCCTGTGAATCCTAGCAAGTTCAGGTCTGGAGAGGCAGCCACCGCCGGGCTCCTGCCGGGAAAGGGTGTCCAACAGAGCTGGGCAGTCACAGCCCAGGGCCTGCCTGCTGCTGCCCTGGGGACGCAGAGAGCCCCGCGACTCCCCACGGCCTCTGGGGCCTGATCTTGAGCACCCGTGCTGTCATAGCAAGCGCAGGAGGAGGGGCAGGACCTGCAGCCTGCTGGCAGGGCAGTGAGGCTGGGGGCAGGGCACAGGGACCAGGACCCCCAGTTCGGCCAGCCCTCCACCCTGCCCCGCCCCGGGCCTCGGTCTCCCCGATGGTAAAGACAGACACTGGGGTTTCCGCACCTGCCGACGGTGTCCCCCAGGGAGCCGCTTGGAGTTTGGGCCCCTGGGTTCCTGCCCTGGGCGGTCTGCCGGGAGCAGAGTCCCCGGCGCAGCCCCACAGTTGGCCTCCCACCTCGCACTTCCAAAAGGACACGGCCACCCAGAGGAAGGACCGGCTGAGACAGTCCTTCTCCCTACTGCGGCTGCAGAACCAAGACCGGCTGTTCCAGGCCTCTGCCTCCCAGCCCCTGGAGGTGCAGAAAGAGGACCTCATGTCCAGGTGGGCCCGAGAGAAGGCTGCCCCCCACAGAGACTTCCTCCACCTGGAGCAGAGCTGTTTTGAGCCTTGTGGCTGGAAGGCCAGGGTGGGGCTGGCTTCAGATACAGCTGGAACCAGGAGTCCCCTCAGGCTCTGCCTTCCTGGGTACCTGCTCGCCTCCTTCCCCTGGGGCCCTAGGGCCCAGGGTCCCTGTGAACAACCTCAGGCCAGGGGCTGGGGAGATGCTGAGCCCCTGATTCCCATGTTCCCAGCTCAGCAACCCCAGCCTCCCCAGCTGCCAAACGAGCTCCAGAGAACTCCAATGGGCTTGAGCCACTTGCCAGCCCTGGACCCTTGCCTGTGGCTCCAGGAACATGGCTCTCTGGTTAGGTGCCTGACCAGACCCTGGGGGAGGTGGGAGGCCGCCACAGCAACCAGGGAAGGGGTGAGAAAACCAGCTGGTCAGACAAAACTGGGACAGCCACAGCCTGGGCCACAACGTGGCCCCCCAAGGCTGCCACCTCATACCCTCTAGCCCAGGGCCCTGGGGAGCAGGCACGGCCTTATGGACCCCTCCATGGAGGGCAGCGTGGGGCCTCTTGGGCCGCTGGGGGCAGCCTAGGGATAGGGGTGTGAGAGCACCTTGCCGGTTCCACTGCAGCTCCCAGGAGTACCAGGCTGCGCAGGCCACCCTGACCAGATCTTTCCAGGGGAAGTTTGACAAGTTTGTGGTCCCCTGTGTTGTTGCCAGTGGTGACACCAAAGACAGGAAGGGGACGGAACCCCTGAGCTTCAGGTGCGGTGCTCTGGGCAGGGTGGGGCGTGGTCGGCCAAGAAGTCACCGTCCCCGCTCTGCAGCCCCCCAGATCTGGGCGGGGCCAGCATGGGGTCAGGCTGAGAGGGCGGGGCACGCGGTGCCCACTCCGCCCTCAGCAGCTACCCGCCACCTCAGTCCCCACAACGCCGTGTACCTGGAGCTGTGGTGTCCAGCGGTAGCACCATCCATCGTGGTGACGTCCGACAAAGGCAGGACCATCGCTGACTTCGGCGACATCGCTGTGGGTGTGTCCTGATCGGGCCCAGCCCCCACGGCCATCCCCCACCCATAGGGACCCAGGCACCCCATCACCGCCTGGGCTCCCATGCCCCACCCCCAGGCCTGGGCAGTGACCTGACTCCCCCGTTTCAGGACAACACGGCATAAAGAAGGTCTCCATCCAGAACATCTCGCCCGAGCGTCTCGACGTATCCTTGTCCATACCCGGCCCAGGCAGCCTGCTGCAGGGGGACGGGGCGTCTGGCGAAGGGCTGCGGCCCCGTACTTGTCACCCATCCTTGACACTGGGCCATCAGCTGGAGTACTCCGTGCTGAACCCCAACGGCCCCTTTGTCCTGCTGAATCCCATCCGCAAGCTGGTGTCTGGAGAGACCCAGGTCCTGGAGCTGTCCTTCTCCCCCCGTGAAAGCGTCCTGGTGAGTCCTCGGCCCACCCTGAGCCGGGCTGCAGCCCTGGGGCTCCACGGCCCCATTCTCCACTCTGCACACCCGCCAAGTGCCCAGGCCCGGGGAGCCGCTGGCCCTTCTGGGCCCTGGCCTCTTGCTGGAAGGAGGAGGAGAAGGCCAGGGAGCTCCAAGCCATCTTAGGTCCCGCGCGTCCTGAGCCAGCTGCTCCGAGACGGAGCTCCCACACCTGTCTCTGACACGTGTCTGCTCCACGCTAAGGGACGTGGTCTCCCCAGGCCCAGGAAGTGCTGGAGGTCACCACCAAGAGAGGCACGCTCTCCCTGGCCCTCGTGGGCACAGGTGTGGCGTCCGTGACCACGTGCTCCATTGAAGGAGGCGTCCTCAACATGGGTTACGTGATCGCCGGAGAATCCACCTCCGCGGGCTTCAAGGTAAAGTGCGCGGCAGGGACCGGCGCCTGCCCCACCTCCTGGGAGGGGTCGTGCCCCAGGAGGGGGTCAGCCCTGCCTTGGTCAGGGAGCCGGCGCGGGTGCAGGCCGCTCCCACCCCACCCCCAGCAGCAGTCGCCTCCACAGCCCTCTGTAGCAGGAGAAGCTGTGGATGCACGCCCTCCTCCCCCACCTCCCCGGTGCCCGGGCCTCCTGCCTCGGGGCTTTTGCGTGGGCTGCCCCACCTGGGACCGGGGGGAGCTCAGCTCAGGGACGGCTCAGGGGAGGGGCCGTGTGGGCTCCCCAGCCCGGGCAGGGAAGCACGCCTGCCTCTTGCTGCTCCCCCAGGGTCTGAGGGACGTGGCGACCTTAGGATGGAGCCAGCCACAGGACACCTGCTTCCTTGCCCGGTTTAGTCCAGGTCCTGACAGCACAGCCCAGGCCAGGGATTCCAGGGAGTGTTTTATGGGGGCATGGGGTGCTCTCAGTGGAAGAGGGTGAGGGCAGAGAAGAGCCTGGGCAGGGATGCTGGTTCGGCTGAAGGCCAGCCTGAGCCTGACTGCCCAGGGTGTGGCCCGGGGCAGCAGAGGGAGCTGAGACCTGGTTGCAGCAGCCCGTCCATCGGTTGGCCAGTCCAGCTGGTCCAGTGACTGAGCCCTGCTCCTTGCAGCTGCAAAACAATTCCCTGCTGCCCATCAAGTTCTCCATGCAGTTGGACAGCCTCTCCACCAGGAGCGGAGACGAGCACCGGCTGCCGCAGTTCCTGGCCTCCCCGGCCCAGAGGACGGAAGTCGTGGGTGAGCTTGGCCGGCTGAGGGGGTGACCGCTGCTGGCAGGGGACTGGCAAACCCCAGGCACGCAGAACTACAGCGGCCAGAGCGTGTTCAGCGTGATCCCGGTGGAGGGCGTCATGGAGCCGGGCAGGGCGCAGGACTTCACCGTGACCTTCAGCCCGGACCATGAGAGCCTGTACTTCTCTGACTGGCTTCAGGTCGTGCTCTTCGAAAAGGTGCAGCTCCAGGAGCCCAGCCTGGACCCCTGCTCCCGGCCCAACCCGCCCGCGTCCGCGTGTCTGAGGCCCTCGCCCTCCCCCAAACGGCCCCACATTGGAGTCCTGTTGCCTGGGGGCTCTGCGTCAGGTTGGGGGTCATGAGGTGGAGAGACCAGAATCCCGGGTCCCACGGGTCTGCACCCCAGCACTGCCTACTCCCGGAGCCCCATTCGCGGGTCGCGGACCGAGTCTGCTGTGCTCCTGCCCCCAGAAAATCTCCCACCAGATCCTCCTGAAGGGCTCGGCCCGCAAGCACACGATGTTTGTGGAAGGCGGAGACCCCCTGGATGTGCCTGTGGAGTCCCTGACCGTGATCCCTGCCTTGGACCCCGAGCGCACAGAGGGTGAGCCCTCTGAAGTGCTGGGAGCCCCAACAGGGCCGGGGCGGCAGTAGGAGGACCAGTCCTGTTCTGACCGCACCCTTGGCCCTGGAGGCCTGGGTGTAGGGCCGGCATTCCCGGCCCATCCCCCAAAGCCGGCTGTCCTCGCCCAGCCTCGCCCACTATCCTTGCCGGACCCAGCTCCCACACTCCCTTGGTGGTACCCCCCCTGCCCTGAGCCCCCAGCCAGGCCCTCCCTCTCCAGAAGCTGAGGAGCTGAAGCCCATCCTGGTAACCCTGGCCTATGTCCAGTTGGACACGGACACGCCGGCCCCACCTGCCACCCGAGAACTGCAGGTGGGCTGCATCCGGACCACCCAGCTGTCCGCAAAGAAGGTGACCACAGCACTTCCCTGGCCTGCCTGGCACCTCTGCATCCACCACTGCCTGGGCGACCCAGGCCCCTCCTGGCCTTGCCCCTCGATAGGTGTGGGGCGGGCAGCCTGCTGGTCAGGGCTGAGAGGGCAGGTGCTGGGCGCCCTCATCCCCAGTCCCGCCGCTTCCCGGGAGCTGTGCCCGCCCACCTGCTGACAGCACCAACGCCTGCAGACTGTCGACTTCAGCCTGGACAGCATCGCGTCCCTGCAGCACAAGGGCTTCACCATCGAGCCCTCCAAGGGCTTTGTGGAGCGCGGCCAGACCAAGACCATCAGCATCTCCTGGATGCCACCCATCGACTTTGATGTAGGTGCCTTGGACGGCGGCCGGGGAGCCTTCGAAAGCCACAAGCTGGGCAGGATGACAGCCCTGCCCCCACCCAGGGAGGGGACTGCGGGGGGGCCCTGGGCAGGTGAGGTGGGCGGCGCCACGGCCAGAAAACATCTGTCCGCTGTGCCAGCTGACCGAGGGTCCCCCTCCTTCCCCGCCTCTCCCCTTCCAGCCGGACCACCCACTCATGGCGTCAGCCCTGCTGCAGCTCAGGGGGGACGTGAAGGAGACCTACAAGGTCCTCTTTGTAGCGCAGGTGGTGACGGGCCCCTGAGGCCACAGGAGTCTCTCCACAGAGCCCCCTCGGATCTTCCTGCCACATTTGAAGCCCTCCCCCGGTCTGTGGACCCAGCAGAGCCAACCAGGGGCCTGGGACCTGGACATCCCTGCTGGGCAGCTTCAAAAGGGTGGCCCCCCGCATGGCCCCATGGCCGGGGCACCCCACCTCCACAGGCACGGCCACCTCCTGCTGCCCTGTATCCAGTGAGCCCGGGGCCAAGAGCTCCTGTCCCAGCCCCACACTCAGAACAGGCAATGAGGCCAGTCCTGACCACAACCTGCTCCCAGCCTGAGCCCCTCGGAGCCCCCAGCCCCACCAGCACCCGCCCAGCCTTTCAAGGTCCTGGTGGGGGGAAGAGCTGCGCCCGCCGACCTGTCAATAAACCCTGTGTGAACCTGTGCATCCAGGCCTGCAGTGTGGGCCACGGTGAGCCCTGCGGTGAGCTGTGAAGGAGAGATGGGGACAGAGTCCCAGGGGGGCAGCCCCTGCTTCCCACCCTCACTCACAAGTCGGTCCATAAAACAGTGAACTCGGCCTGGAAGACTGAGCCCTGGGGGAACAACTGGGCGTGGCGGGGGGGAGGGGGGCGGCTTGCGGGGCTCTACACCCAGAGAGGCCGGCGGGGAGGGAGGGGGGCGGCAGGCTCCAAAGCCCAGGCGGCCCCTTAGGCCTCCCTGCTCCTCCCAAGTTCCAGGGTCCCTGATGCCCCCAAACAAGGAGCGAGCAAATGTCGGGGACACGCCCTCACTGTGTCGTCCCTCACAGCCCAGCCAGGGTCCGGGGGACACCCAGCCCGTGAGTTTGGTTTTCCACTTTTCCGAAGTGAGTCTGGGCTCAGCCTTCTGGGTCCTGACCAGCTCTTCAAGGGAGAAGCCCCCAACTCCCAGCCCATGAGACCCTGTTGGGAGCCCAGAATAGTGCCTGCACCCAGCCCCTGCCTTCTGGAGAGTGGCAGGTTAGACACTGTCCCCACAGAGCCAACCCATCCGGGCCCCCTGTGTACACCCCAGCACGCCCAGCCCGCCCACGCCACCCCCGTGCCTCCCCCAGGCGAGCACTCGCAGCCTTCCCTGGCAGGAGTGGAGGGCAAGGTGCATCCAGGGAATTTCCTGGGCACAGGCTTCAGGACACCAGCCTGGAGCCCTCACCCCACCTCCTCGGTGCCCTTGGTGCCTGGAAGTCTGCCATCTCCCTAACCTTGAGCCAGTGACGGTGTCCACAGAGCAGCAGTTTGCAGGACTTCAGGCTGGTGGGCAGACCCAGGTCCTTTCCTAGCCCTCACAGGGGCTGCTTTCTCACTAGGTGAGAAGAGAAGCCAGGGTCCTGCAGCCCAGGCCAGGCCCCAGAAGGAAGTCCTCCCTGCAGAGCACTACCCCTGCCTCCCCCTCAGGCTGGCCCGTGGGAGGGGCAGGCCACTCTCCTCTAAACCCTGGCCTGGCTCTCAGGGTTTAGAACCAGCGGACCCTGGTACTCACTGCCCAAGGCCCTGCCTGCACTCCTGCCTGCTGGCTGGACCAGTGCCCATCCCCCTCCCTCCCACTCCTGAGCCGGGCCTCCGAAGCAGAATGGAGGAAGAGGGTAGTCAGGAGGGGCCCTGAGGACCATGGTACAGCCAGGAGGTGCTGGACAGCTGCAGGACAGAGGCAGAGCAGAGATCATGGAGCAGGTAGCTGGCAGATCCAGGCATGAGAGAGCCAGGCCGAGGAGGCCCTGCCCTCAAGGAGCTGCGGTCACTTCCCCTCCAGTGGGGAGATGCTTGTGGAGTACGTCCTGAGTGCAATGAAGAAAAACACGGCAGGGTAGCTTCTCCTCCCACCCTCCCCAGACAAGACACACCACCCTGCACCTTGCCGCGCTGACCACCTCCCTCAGCCTGAGCGCCGGATGGCGGAGCGGAAGGCAGAGGGGCAGCGAGCGCCCGCGGCGAGCGTGCGCACGAAATGTAGTTGAACAGCGCGCTAGGAACGCCCCAGCGTCTTGACTGCTGCAACCCTTACCTTGAGCACCGGGGTGTGTGCGAGGCGTGGCCACGTGTGTCCTGGCCGCCACCCTCCGAGGCCACACCCTGTGCAGACCGGGCCACAGCTGTTCAGAGTGCGCCCCGGTCCACCCCAAGCCCGACTGCAAGAAGCCAACGGGGCGAGACCGCCCCCGACCCCGCGATCCTAGGCTGAGGAAACACAGAGAAAACGGACCTGATGGGAGGGCCAAGAGGTGGGGCTTGTGGGCGTGGCTTGTGTGGGCGGGGCCGTGGAGCGGGGGAATCTGGGGCCTGCCCAGAGCCTGCGGGGGCGGGGCCGCTAAAGGGCGAGGCTACCCTTGGGCGGAGGCACATGGGCGCGGCTACAGGGCGAGCCCTCCAATGGGCGCGGTCTCTGGGGGCGGGGTTTGCGCTGGGAGGGCCTAGGGGCGGGGCCTCCATACAGCCTCGAGGCTAGTGGGCTAGCGCTTCCCGTCGGCGCTGAGCATGTTCGCTGGCGCCCTGGGTGACCGCGGGCTCCTGCTGCTGCCGCCGCTCCTGCCGCTGCCGCAGGTGGGTCGCGGGGCGCTCGGCTCATGCACCGCGGGGCGGGTCTGCGCTCGGCGCGCCCTGGCCCGGGCTCATCCCTGTCCCCACAGGTGGCGCTGGGCTTCGGGGAAGGCAGCTGCGACCCCTCGGATCAGTAAGTGGGGATCGGGGGGAGGGAGCTGGGGCCTGGCCCCACCCTGGGGGAGGCTCGGGCAGGGCGGTCGGCCGGGCCCTGCCTCGCCTGCTCCAAGTGCCCCCGTCCCCGCAGATGCCCGCCCCAGGCCCGCTGGAGCAGCCTGTGGCACGTGGGGTAAGTGGAGGCCGCGGCGCGCAGCCGGGTGCGACGGTTCTCCGCCGGGCCAGGCCCACCAGACCCCCACCCCGCCTGGCTCCACGGCCGAGGCGTCGCCAGCACTGTCCCCCTCCTGGGCCGCTGGCGGGAAGGCGCTGGGGCCCTCAGAGCCTGGCATGCCGACCCCAGCCTCCTCCCCCAGCACCAGGGGCGACCTCCTGCGTGGGTCCTGCCTGAGTCCCCCGTGGCTAGGGACACCCCCGGGGCCCTGGGCAGGACTTCCCTTGTAGCCTGCTTGCCCACCTCCCACTCCCTCGCTCCCCGCCCCTGTGGGAGGCCCCTGTGAACATGGTCATTGGTCTGGGCACAGGACTGTGCAGTCCGTCTGGGACAGCGTGTCCTGGGAGTAAGCCCAAGGCCAGTTGTGGCCAGCCCTGGAGAGACAGCCAGGGCAGGCCAGCAGCAGGAGGCCAGGCCGGGCCGGGAGGAGGTCTCCGGCCTGGAGACAGAGTCCCTGGTTGTCTTTTACCCTATCCATCGCGTTGTCTTGGGCAACCGGGCTGCGACTGCCCCCAGGGAGCAGGCGCCCAGCGGCCAGGGGTCGGTCCAGCGGCAGATGTCGCCCCCCCGCCCAGGCTCCTCCTGCTTGCTGTGCTCCTACTGCTGCTGTGTGGGGCCACGGCCAGCTGTGTCCGCTTCTGCTGTCTCCGGAAGCGGGCGCACGCCCAGCCACACCTGCCATCAGCACCTGAGTCCTGCGACCTGACAGCCATCCCCGCGGACAGCGACAGCCCCATGCACAGCACTGTGTCATGTGAGTGCCGGCAGACCTCGCCCGGCGGCCCACCTGCCTGAAGGGGCGGCAGGGGACTGGTGAGGGCCAGAGCCACCGGTCGCCACAAACCCATTCTGGTTCCCTGCAGCCTACAGCTCTGTGCAGTACCCGCTGGGCATGCGGCTGCCCCTGCCCTTGGGGGAGCTGGACCTCGACTCTGTGACCCCTCCCGCCTACAGCCTGTATGCCCCTGAGCTGCCGCCCTCCTACGATGAGGCCGTCAAGATGGCTAAAACCAGACAGGAAGAGCCACCCCCTTCCCAGTAGCCCAGCCCCCTCCCTGAGGCCTCATGCCTAGAGGCCCCTCCAGGGCCCCAGGAGTGGGGCCGCAGTGCCCAACACCCCTGGCTGTAGCCCTGGTGCCCCCCGGAGCGGGCAGGAAAGCTCTCCCGAGCCTCCCGATGCCACCAGCCACTCTGTGCTCACAGGGGACTGTGCAAGGGCACCCCAGCCCACCCTCACCATCCTTCCCGCCCGGGAAGGCCAGCCGTCCGGCACATTGCTGCAGCCCTGGCCTCGTTGCTATGTAACGCTGGGCATCTGAGCCAGCCGGCCCTGTGTTGGCCACACACACACACACACACACACACACACACACACACACACACGCTGCTACGTTCAGCCCTGGCCCCTGGCTCAGGCCCAGCAGGCCCTCAGCCCAGATGAGGCCCCACAGACCTAAGCTTCAGGGCTCAGGGCCTGCTGTGATGTCTACAGCTTTTTGGAGAGAGAAAGAATAAAGTTTCTATCTAAGTGATCTCCATATGGAGGAAAGAGCTCCGGGAGGGGCCCTGGGGCAGCCGCCTCCCAGGGCAGGCAGGCAGTGTGAGTACGTGGTCCTCAACCTATGCCCAGCCTGGCCTTCCGGCCGGTGTCCGGAGCCCAGAGCTGGGCTGTAGGCAGTGTCAGGTATCCCACAGAAGTGATGGCCCAAGTGTGATGGGCAGCTCAGGAGAACCCTCTCCCTTCTCCAGACCCGCAGCTTTGCAGCCCCTTCTTCCAGCCTTGGGACAGTGAAGCACACACGAGTCTGGCTGGAGCGTTTATTGGCCACGGAGCCGGCGTGGGGTGGATGACAGGGTGGGCAGCAGGGTAATGGCAGCAGGCAGCGGGCTTCCCACGGCTGCAGTGGCTGCTCCTACTGGACCAGCTTGAAGGACTCCCCAGTCATCATGGCCACGAACTCTGAGAGCAGAGGGACAAGTAGGCAGCCTGGCCTGACCCGGCCGCCGGGCTCCCGGGGCCCATCTCCCACTCACCCTCGTAGTCTATGGTCCCATCCCCATCCTTGTCGGCTTCCTTCATCATCTGCTCGGCCTCCAGCTCGCTGAGGGGCTCGCCCGCATTCATGAGCACGTACCTGCAGGAGCCTGCACTGAGTGGCAGCCAGCGGGCCCTCCCCCCGCCCCCGCCCCACTCCCAGTACACCCCCATCAGCGCCAGGAAGCTGTCGCAGTTGAAGAACCCTTTCTCTGCGGGGAGCAAGCGGTGGGTGCCCGAGTGAGGGCGGCAAGCCCCCCCCCCCACTCACAGCCCGGTGACGCGCCCCTCCCGCTGCCCCTGGCGGCCTCACTGTCTCTGTCCACGTCCTTGGCCATGGAGGCCAGCTCGCTCTTGGTGGGGTTGATGCCCATCAGACTCATGAGCCGCTCCAGCTCGTCCGTCTTCACCGCCCCGTTGCCGTCCTCATCAAACATCTCAAAGACCCCCTTGTACTCCTCGATCTGCTCCGCCGTCAGGCGCTCCGTCTGTGGGGACACGGGCCCAGGCTCGCCAGGGGCCCCTCCACCCCTCAGTCCGGGGGAGGCTGGAGGCCAGGCGGCACAGGGATGGGTCTTGAGGGGAGAGCAAGGCTCCGCGAGGCCACTCAGAGGGGACGGCGCTCGAGGCAGGGGCAGGCCAGCCACGTGAGAGTGCAGTGGGGCAGCGCTGGACAGCCAGTGAGGCCAGGGGAGGGACACCATGGCCAGCGTGGGGAGGAGCCTGGCCTGGGAGCCAGGGGGAAGGCCCCAGCCTGTTCTGGTATCCCAGAGCGATAGTCCAGGGCCGGGCCACCCTGCCTGCCACCGCCCCGGCCGCTTTCCGAAAGGGCTGCTCCGGCCTGGGCCCCAGAGCAAGGGCGGCGCCAGTGGCCGGCAGGGCCCGGCCTCGGGCCCCCCACTCCACGCTCTCTGCCCAGCCTCATTGGACGTCTTCCTCAGGTCCCCAGAGACCCTCCCACCTTTGGTCACGGCCCCAGCCTGATCCCTGTGTGCGCAGAGGCCTGCCCGCCGTCCTCTCTCCCCCAGGCACTGCCCAGCTCCTGCTGGACCGCCCAGCCCAGCCCGCCGGGGGCTCTGCCGGGCGCCGGGAGCAGCCTTACCATGTCTGTGGCTGGCTGAGGGGACACTGCACGGTGCGCTGGAGCTGCTGTGGGCAGAGTACAAGGGGCAGAGGGGGCGGCTGAGTTTTAGCGGATCCAGCTGCCCGGGGTCCCTGGGGTCCAGATTCCAAGAGCCTTTTATGGCCAGGAGATCCTGTCAGCCCTATTTTGGGACAGGTTGGCCCTTCCCCACGTGGCCCTTCCTGGCCTGAGCAGCCCCTCACCCCAGAGCTCCCTCTCTGACCCTGGGTCCCAGCCAAGGCCCCCCTGGGCCACGGCAAGGATGGACATCGTGGGCCAGGGCAGGAGAGGGGATGTTCCTTTCTCCCCAGTGAGCCCCTTCCCCCCACTGTGCAGCAGGAGGCCCCACGGGCTGTCATCACTTCTTGGTGAGGGTTCTTGTTGACGGCCCTCCCTGGCCAGGTGTCGCCCTCACATCCCCAAGGACCCAGGGCCCAGCATGGTGCCAGCACTTTGCAGACACCCTCTAAAGACAGGTTCAATAAACAAATGCACTGGGGTCCCCCTCGGGCCACCCTGTGCAGAAGGGGCTGGGGGTCCACAGTCCCGGGAGAAGACAGCTGGCCACGAGCTAGGGGCGAGAGGATGCAGAGCAGACGGGACCAGGGGGATGGACTGGCCATGGGGAGGCCAAGCCAGGTGTCCTCTGGGCGGTCAGGGGCTATTCTCAGGGAAACCTGACCCCCTTCTGCTCAGAAGAGCAAAGCTGGCTCCCGAGGGAGCCCCGTGGCCTGGCTGTTTAGTAACAGGACGCCACAGCGGCACACACACCCCTGCCAATGTGCGCTCAGCCCTCGGACACACACACCCGCTGCCACCCCGACCCGGGGCGGCGGCTCTGGCTCCCGACCCTGGGCCCAGGTCCCTGTGCTCCTGTCCGGGCAGTGACCTGCTGGCCTGGCCACGGCGCTTGGAGGTCTGTGATTACAAGCTGGAGCTGAGGGGGCTTCTCCCATCTCCCCTCCAGCTCCTGCCCCCAGCGATGGTCACAGACAGGCCCCCACTAGTTCCCTTCACCCCCATGCATGGCCCCCGGGGTCACGCACGCCGACACACATCTGCCTCGGCCCCGTGGCCACCTGACGAATCTAGCAGGCGAGGTATGCCCTGTACCCCACTGGCCTGGCTGGCCCTCCGCCTGCCAGAATATGGAAGCCACAGGGACATTTCCTGCTGAGGCCCAGGACAGCTGCTGAGCCCGCAAGATCTGTGCTGACAGGGACAAAATGGCTCCAGCGGGCACCGGGCCAGCGGCCCCGGGCCAGGATGGAAGAAGAAGCCGGCTCTGGGCGCCCTACCTTTGTCCTGGCTGCTCCGGGCCGTGGCTTCAGGCTTTGTGACGGTGAGAAAAGATTTTCCCACCCCTTCCCTCAAAAATCCCCAGACCATTTCAAGGAAATTAGTCACATCTCTACACCCGGACCACAGCTGGAGGAGAAGAAGGCTGGTGGGGGCTGCCGCACGATGGCAGTGGGGCAGGGGGTGCGGGGAGGGCAAGGGCCTGCGGAGAAGGAGGGCGTGAGGGTGAGTTTTGCATCCCGTTGGCCAGGCTCCAAGCCCAGGTGTTTGCGCAAACACTAGTCTAGGTGTTGCTGTGAAGGGTGTGTTTTTTCATATATGTACTGATTACAGTGGTGAAATTAGCATAAAATATTACTCAGAAAAGGGAACTAACATATACTGAGCATCTGTCATCAACCACAGTCTTTTCGTTTGGTCTTTTTTGTATTGTTTGTGGTACAAAGCGCAAAACATAAAATTAACCATCTTAACCATTTTTAAGTATGCAGTTCAGTAGCATAAACTATACGGGCCTTGTTAGGCAGTAGATCTCCAGAACTCTCCCTGTGCCCAAGCCGAAACTGTCGCCATTAAACACTCACTCCCCAGCCCGACACCCACCCTCCTGCTTTTCTGTCTACGGATTTGACTCCCCTAGGGACCTCGTATGAGTGGCATCAGACGGTGTTTGTCCTTCTGTGTCTGGCTTATTTCACTCAGCACCATGGCCTCTAGGTGCATCCCTGTTTTAGCAGGTGTCAGAATTTCTTTCTTAAGGTTGAATACTATTTCATTGGATGAATAGACCACATTTTGTTTATCCGTCAATCTATGGACATTTAGGTTGCTTCCACCTCTCGGCTACTGTGAGTAATGCTGCAGTGAACGTGGGGGTCATGAAGGGTTTTCTCCATGTGATTAACATGGAAATCTGTAGATTTGAGTAAAGCAGATGACCCTGATAATGTGGGTGGGTCTCATCCGAAGAGTAGAAGGCCTTAAGAGAAAAGCCTGAGGTCGCCAGGAAGAAGGAGTCCTGCTGTACACAACCTCTGGCCCTGAGCTGCAGCCTCAGCTCCTCCCTGGGTCTCTAGCTGCTGGACAAGCCACAACCACACGAGCCAGTTCCTTAAAATAAGTCAGTCTCCCTCCCTCCCGCTCTCTCCCATTGGTCTGTTTCTCTGCAGAGCCCTAATCAGGTCAGAGGGTGACCAAGGGCGGGGACCCAGGAAGGCCAGAGCAGTGTGCTCCCAGCACCTGGGCATCTGTGCACAGGCCCCCAGGGCCGCCCTACCCCACGGCAGGGCACACGGTGTGTTCTCCAGGCAGATCTGGATGGAACCGTGGGTTCCCCTAAGAGAACGGCTGAACTCGCAGACTGAAACCCCAGGCCAGGGGGAAAGAAAAGTTCACGTGTGCAGCAGGGGGGCCCTAGCCCCTCCCTCAGTGCCCCCCCACACACACGGTGCAGACCAGTCATCGTCTCCCAGAGAAGAGAAGAGACCCACAGACACTGCCACTGGGGGTCCCCAGTAAGAAGACACTGCAAGCCCCACACCTCCAGGGGAGCCTCAGGTGCAGACCCAGCTCACCGACCACTGTGGCCCCATGTGGGACACTCTGAAGGGTGCTCATTCCAGAGCCTGTTGGTGGCCCGAGGCTTCCTGCAGGACAGCTGGACTTTACCCCTAGCCCATGGCCTGTACCCCACACCCCACCTCGGGGGCTGCTTCCGGACAACCCAGGGCTCTGGAGATGGGTCCCTCGCTGCCCAGATGCCACGAGGCGCCAGGCATGGGGATTGTCCCTGCGGTGGGTCACACTGGAAGGGGATGAGAGGCCCAGTGGCTGGTGCCCACACATGAAGCTCCACACAGTCACCAAGGTGGAGGGTGGGTCAGGAGTGGGGACTTGAAAGCCGGGGTGAGTGTGAGGGTGGGTGTGAGCGTGGGCGTGGGTGTGGGTGTGAGCGTGGGTGTGAGCGTGGGTGTGAGCGTGGGTGTGAGCGTGGGTGTGATGGCCTCTAGGTGCATCCCTGTTTTAGCAGGTGTCAGAATTTCTTTCTTAAGGTTGAATACTATTTCATTGGATGAATAGACCACATTTTGTTTATCCGTCAATCTATGGACATTTAGGTTGCTTCCACCTCTCGGCTACTGTGAGTAATGCTGCAGTGAACGTGGGGGTCATGAAGGGTTTTCTCCATGTGATTAACATGGAAATCTGTAGATTTGAGTAAAGCAGATGACCCTGATAATGTGGGTGGGTCTCATCCGAAGAGTAGAAGGCCTTAAGAGAAAAGCCTGAGGTCGCCAGGAAGAAGGAGTCCTGCTGTACACAACCTCTGGCCCTGAGCTGCAGCCTCAGCTCCTCCCTGGGTCTCTAGCTGCTGGACAAGCCACAACCACACGAGCCAGTTCCTTAAAATAAGTCAGTCTCCCTCCCTCCCGCTCTCTCCCATTGGTCTGTTTCTCTGCAGAGCCCTAATCAGGTCAGAGGGTGACCAAGGGCGGGGACCCAGGAAGGCCAGAGCAGTGTGCTCCCAGCACCTGGGCATCTGTGCACAGGCCCCCAGGGCCGCCCTACCCCACGGCAGGGCACACGGTGTGTTCTCCAGGCAGATCTGGATGGAACCGTGGGTTCCCCTAAGAGAACGGCTGAACTCGCAGACTGAAACCCCAGGCCAGGGGGAAAGAAAAGTTCACGTGTGCAGCAGGGGGGCCCTAGCCCCTCCCTCAGTGCCCCCCCACACACACGGTGCAGACCAGTCATCGTCTCCCAGAGAAGAGAAGAGACCCACAGACACTGCCACTGGGGGTCCCCAGTAAGAAGACACTGCAAGCCCCACACCTCCAGGGGAGCCTCAGGTGCAGACCCAGCTCACCGACCACTGTGGCCCCATGTGGGACACTCTGAAGGGTGCTCATTCCAGAGCCTGTTGGTGGCCCGAGGCTTCCTGCAGGACAGCTGGACTTTACCCCTAGCCCATGGCCTGTACCCCACACCCCACCTCGGGGGCTGCTTCCGGACAACCCAGGGCTCTGGAGATGGGTCCCTCGCTGCCCAGATGCCACGAGGCGCCAGGCATGGGGATTGTCCCTGCGGTGGGTCACACTGGAAGGGGATGAGAGGCCCAGTGGCTGGTGCCCACACATGAAGCTCCACACAGTCACCAAGGTGGAGGGTGGGTCAGGAGTGGGGACTTGAAAGCCGGGGTGAGTGTGAGGGTGGGTGTGAGCGTGGGCGTGGGTGTGGGTGTGAGCGTGGGTGTGAGCGTGGGTGTGAGCGTGGGTGTGAGCGTGGGTGTGAGTGTGGGTGTTAGCATGGGCGTGGGTGTGGACATTGGTGTGAGTGTGAACATGGGTGTGGGTGTGAACACGGGTGTGACCGTGGGAGTGGGTGTGAACGCCGGGTGTTATTGTGCTGGGCGCTGGGTCTCCGGTTGCCTACAGGTCTCTGCTCCCCCAGGCAGTGGAGGCAGAGAACCGCAGTCCCAAGCCCAGGACTTGACTGTCAGAGTCCCCGGCTCTGGGACTGCCCCCTTCTGTCCCATCTTACTTCCTGTGCCCACGGAAAGGCTGCGTGCCCCCGTCTTGAGCCGTTGTCACAGGGCTTGCTTGGGGGCAGCTCACCCTGAGCAAGGGGTGTCAAACAAACCCAAACCCTGGACCACCAACCATGGAAGAGGGGAGGGATGCAAGTGTAAGATCCAGTAGTGTTCAGGAAATGGCCAGGGCTAGTGATTGAGATTAAAATGTAATGTGGGGACTTCCCTGGTGGCGCAGTGGTTAAGAATCCACCTGCCAATGCAGGGGACACGAGTTCGAGCCCTGGTCTGGGGAAGATCCCACATGCCGCAGAGCAACTAAGCCCATATGCCACAGCTACTGAGCCTGCGCTCTAGAGCCCGCAGGCTCAGTAGCTGTGGCAT
>NW_020174791.1:3252663-3259885 GCF_003031525.2 Neophocaena asiaeorientalis asiaeorientalis
GTGGGTGTGAGCGTGGGTGTGAGCGTGGGTGTGAGCGTGGGTGTGAGCGTGGGTGTGAGTGTGGGTGTTAGCATGGGCGTGGGTGTGGACATTGGTGTGAGTGTGAACATGGGTGTGGGTGTGAACACGGGTGTGACCGTGGGAGTGGGTGTGAACGCCGGGTGTTATTGTGCTGGGCGCTGGGTCTCCGGTTGCCTACAGGTCTCTGCTCCCCCAGGCAGTGGAGGCAGAGAACCGCAGTCCCAAGCCCAGGACTTGACTGTCAGAGTCCCCGGCTCTGGGACTGCCCCCTTCTGTCCCATCTTACTTCCTGTGCCCACGGAAAGGCTGCGTGCCCCCGTCTTGAGCCGTTGTCACAGGGCTTGCTTGGGGGCAGCTCACCCTGAGCAAGGGGTGTCAAACAAACCCAAACCCTGGACCACCAACCATGGAAGAGGGGAGGGATGCAAGTGTAAGATGCAGTAGTGTTCAGGAAATGGCCAGGGCTAGTGATTGAGATTAAAATGTAATGTGGGGACTTCCCTGGTGGCGCAGTGGTTAAGAATCCACCTGCCAATGCAGGGGACACGAGTTCGAGCCCTGGTCTGGGGAAGATCCCACATGCCGCAGAGCAACTAAGCCCATATGCCACAGCTACTGAGCCTGCGCTCTAGAGCCCGCAAGCCACAACTACTGAGCCCGCGTGCTGCAACTACTGAAGCCTGAGCGCCTAGAGCCCGAGGTCCTCAACAAGAGAAGCCACCACGATGAGAAGCCCGCGCACCACAACGAAGAGTAGCCCCCGCTCGCCGCAACTAGAGAAAGCCCGCGCGCAGCAACGAAGACCCAACGCAGCCACAAATAAATAACTAAATAAATTTATTTTTTTTTAAAAGTAATGTGAAACTCTTAAGATAACCACTAAAAGACTAGAAATAGGTTGTATAACTTCCACATCTATGGAAGGAAAAAAGACTAAAGAACCTAATAGGATATAGGAAGGGAGAAGGAAGTATAAGAAAGGCAGCATAGGGGGGCATTCCCTGGAGGTCCAGTGGTTAAGACTCTGTGTTCTCACTGCCAAGGGCATGGGTTCAATCCCTGGTCAGGGAACTAAGGTCCAGCAAGCTGCATGGTGCAGCCAAAAATTAAAAATAAAAATAAAAAATAAAATAAAGGCAGCATAACTAGGAAGCAGAAAGTAACATAATAAAGGTAAACCCGGGACTTCCCTGGTGGTGCAGTGACTAAGACTCCACGCTCCCAATGCAGGGGGCCCTGGTTGGATCCCTGGTCAGGGAACTAGATCCCACATGCATGCCGCAACTAAGAAGTCTGCATGCCGCAACTAAGAAGTCTGCATGCCGCAACTAAGGAGCCCACATGCCACAACTAACGAGCAGGCGCGCTGCAACTAAAGAGCCTTAGCTCCAGTGCAACCAAATAAATAAATAAATTTTGTGTTAATTAAAAAAAAATACAGGTAAACCCAGGTAGGAGGAGGAGGAATTGGAGGAAGGCAGTCAATGGGTAGAAACTTCCAGTTATGAGAAAGCTAAGTACTATAAATGTAATGCACAACATGATAATGCAATTAACACTGTATGTTATATGTGAAAGTCGTTAAGAGGGGAAATCCTGAGTTCCCATCACAAGGAAAAACTTTTTTTTCTATTTCTTTAATTTTGTACCTATGTGAGATGATGGATGTTCACCAAACTTGCGGTTCATATTCATGATGTATGTACGTCAAGTCATTATGCTGTACACCTTAAACTTATACAGTGCTGTATGTGAGTCATACCTCAATAAAATTAGAAGAATAAAGAAAGTAAACCCAGCCACCTGACAGAGTTTCCAGGAGCCAAAGCTGGAACAATGTGAAAAAGAAAATAAATCAAGTCGTATTGGGTTATAACCAAAGTATAAGGTAAATATCATTGTGCATTAAAGCACACCATCAACAGAGAGAAAAGGCAACCCACAGGATGGGAGAAGATATTTGCAAAGCTTATATCTGATAAGCGATTAATACCCAGAAAATGTAAAGAACTCCTACAACTCAACACCAAAAATAAACAACCCAGGGCTTCCCTGGTGGCGCAGTGATTGAGAATCTGCCTGCCAATGCAGGGGACACGGCTTCGAGCCCTGGTCTGGGAAGATCCCACGTGCCGCGGAGCAACTAGGCCCGTGAGCCACAACTACTGAGCCTGCGTGTCTGGAGCCTGTGCTCCGCAACAAGAGAGGCCGCGATAGTGAGAGGCCCGCGCACCGCGATGAAGAGTGGCCCCCGTTTGCCCCAACTAGAGAAAGGCCTCGCACAGAAACAAAGACGCAACACAGCCAAAAATAAAAATAAATAAATAAATAAACAACCTAATTCAAAAACTGGGCAAAGGGGCTTCCCTGGTGGCACAGTGGTCGAGAGCCCGCCTGCCGGTGCAGGGGACACGGGTTCGTGCCCCAGTCCGGGAGGATCCCACATGCCGCGGTGCGGCTGGGCCCGTGAGCCATGGCCACTGACCCTGCGTGTCTTGATAGACCTTTCTCCAAAGAAGACACACACATGGCCAACAAGCACATGACAAGATGCTCAGCATCACTGATCATCAGGGAGCGCGAATCAACAGCACAGCGAGACACCACCTCACACCCATCAGGATGGCCACTATCAAAAAACAGAAAACAAGGGCTTCCCTGGTGGCGCAGTGGTTGAGAGTCCGCCTGCCGAGGCAGGGGACACGGGTTCGTGCCCCGGTCCGGGAAGATCCCCCATGCCGCGGAGCAGCTGGGCCTGTGAGCCATGGCCGCTGAGCCTGTGCGTCCAGAGCCTGTGCTCCGCAACGGGAGAGGCCACAACAGTGAGAGGCCCGCGTACCGCAAAAAAAAACAGAAAACAAAAGTGTTGGTGAGTGCTCACTTCGGCAGCACAGATACTAAAATTGGAACAATGCAGAGAAAATTAGCATGGCCCCTGCGCAAGGATAACACACAAATTTGTGAAGCATTCCATATTTTTAAAAAAGAAGTGTTGGTGAGGATGTGGAGACATTGGAACCCTCGTGCACTGCTGGTGGGAATGTAGACGCTGGTGGAAGACAGTACAGAGCTTCCTAGAAAAAGTAGGCATAGAATTACCATGTGACCCAGCAACTGCAGTTCTGGGCCTATTCCCCAAAGAATCGAAAACAGGGCCTCAAACACGTATTTGCATACCCGTGTTCACAGTGGTGTTATTCAGAGGGGTTAAAAAGTAGAAAAAAAAAACCAAACGTCCGTCAATGGATAGTTGGATAAACAAAACGTGGTGTGTGTGTGTGTGTGTGTGTGTGTGTGTGTGTGTATGATGGTTAATATTATGTGTCCACTTGGCTAGGCTAAGGGCACCCAGACAGCTGGGTGTGACTGGGATAGTGTGTCTGGAGGAAACTGGTGTTGAATCTGAACACAAGTAAGAAAGATTGCTCTCCTCAATGCAGGTGGGCATCATCCAATCTGTTGAGGGCCCAGGTAGGACAAAAAGGCAGAGGACAAGCTAACTGTCTCTTTGCCTGACCTGGGACATCCATCCTTTCCTACCCTCGGACATCAGCGTTCCTGGTTCTCAGCCTTCACACTCAGACTGAATTACGGCACAGGCTTCCTGGGCCTGCAGCTTGCAGATGGCAGATCTCCTCCTCCTTCATAATCACATGTCAATTTCTATAATAAATCTCCCCATCTTGGGCTTCCCTGGTGGCGCAGTGGTTGAGGGTCCGCCTGCCGGGTTCGTGCCCCGGTCCAGCAGGATCCCACATGCCGCGGAGCAGCTGGGCCCGTGAGCCTGCGTGTCCGGATGAGCCATGGCCGCTGAGCCTGTGCGTCCAGAGCCTGTGCTCCGCAACGGGAGAGGCCACAACAGTGAGAGGCCCGCGTACCGCAAAAAAAAACAGAAAACAAAAGTGTTGGTGAGTGCTCACTTCGGCAGCACAGATACTAAAATTGGAACAATGCAGAGAAAATTAGCATGGCCCCTGCGCAAGGATAACACACAAATTTGTGAAGCATTCCATATTTTTAAAAAAGAAGTGTTGGTGAGGATGTGGAGACATTGGAACCCTCGTGCACTGCTGGTGGGAATGTAGACGCTGGTGGAAGACAGTACAGAGCTTCCTAGAAAAAGTAGGCATAGAATTACCATGTGACCCAGCAACTGCAGTTCTGGGCCTATTCCCCAAAGAATCGAAAACAGGGCCTCAAACACGTATTTGCATACCCGTGTTCACAGTGGTGTTATTCAGAGGGGTTAAAAAGTAGAAAAAAAAAACCAAACGTCCATCAATGGATAGTTGGATAAACAAAACGTGGTGTGTGTGTGTGTGTGTGTGTGTGTGTGTGTGTGTATGATGGTTAATATTATGTGTCCACTTGGCTAGGCTAAGGGCACCCAGACAGCTGGGTGTGACTGGGATAGTGTGTCTGGAGGAAACTGGTGTTGAATCTGAACACAAGTAAGAAAGATTGCTCTCCTCAATGCAGGTGGGCATCATCCAATCTGTTGAGGGCCCAGGTAGGACAAAAAGGCAGAGGACAAGCTAACTGTCTCTTTGCCTGACCTGGGACATCCATCCTTTCCTACCCTCGGACATCAGCGTTCCTGGTTCTCAGCCTTCACACTCAGACTGAATTACGGCACAGGCTTCCTGGGCCTGCAGCTTGCAGATGGCAGATCTCCTCCTCCTTCATAATCACATGTCAATTTCTATAATAAATCTCCCCATCTTGGGCTTCCCTGGTGGCGCAGTGGTTGAGGGTCCGCCTGCCGGGTTCGTGCCCCGGTCCAGCAGGATCCCACATGCCGCGGAGCAGCTGGGCCCGTGAGCCTGCGTGTCCGGAGCCTGTGCTCCGCAATGGGAGAGGCCACAGCAGTGAGAGGCCCGCGTACCGCAAAAAAAAAAAACAATTCCCCATCTTATACCTCAATAAATAAATAATTAAAATCTCATCTCTATATATTTTACATATATATTTTTTTAATTTATTTATTTTTGGCTGAGTTGGGTCTTTGTTGTTGAGAGCAGGCTTTCTCTAGTTGCGGTGAACAGGGGCTACTTTTCATTGCGGTGTGCGGGCTTCTCATTGCGGTGGCTTCTCTTGTTGCAGAGCACAGGCTCTAGGCGTGGGAGCTTCAGTAGTTGTGGCTTCCAGGCTCTAGAGCGCAGGCTAAGTAGTTGTGGTACACAAGCTTAGTTGCTCTGCGGCATGTGGGATCTTCCTGGACCAGGGATCAAACCTGTGTCCCCTGCATTGGCAGGCGGATTCTTAGCCACTGTGCCACCAGGGAAGCCCTACATATATTTTTTATATTATATATATAATTGATTTCTCTGGAGAACCCTAATACAATAGAATTATTATTAGCCAGCCTTAAAAAGGAAGGAAATTCTAACACCTAATACAACATGGATGAACCCTGAGGACATCGTACTCAGTGAAATAAGCCAGTTGTAAAAAGACACATACCGAATGATTCCATTTATATACCATCCCTAAAGCAGTCAAATTAATAGAGACAGAAAGTAGAATGGCTGTTGCCAGGGGCTGGGGTAGGGGGTGGGGAGTTAGTGTTTAATGGGGACAGAGTTTCAGTTTTACAAGGTGAGAAAGTTCTGCAGACAGATAGTAGTGATGGTTGCGCAACAATGTGAGTGTGCTTAATGTCCCTGAGCTGTGCGCTTAAAACAATTAAGATGGTAAATTCTATGTTATGTATGTAACCACAATAAAAGTAAATAAGTATCCATGACTCCATGTTGGTACAAGTGACAGAATAAGTAAATAAATGCAAGAGTCAAATATTCCATACAGAAGAATTCCAAATAATTTATGTAGATGTTCTACCCTCAAGGAAGGGAGCACAACCCCCCATTTCTTAATCGTGGTTGGCCAATACTGACTTCCTTCCAATGAGCAGAGAATGGAAAGGCTCACCGCCCAGGGATCCGGGCCAGGGTCACAGTGGCGAGCCATGTTGAGGGCATTCACCCTTGACACTTGCAACGAGAAGGGCACTGTACCTCTCTGAAACCCACAACCCCACCAGACAAATCCCAACAGAGGAACAGGCTACAGGATGTCCTGACCAGCGCTCAAAACCATCAAGGTCACCGAAGACAAGGAAAGTCTGAGAAACTGCCGCAGCCAGGAGGGGCCCAGGGAGAACAACTAAATTTACTGCGGGATCCTGGAACAGAAAGAGGATGTTAGGTTAAGACTAAGTAGATCTGAATAAAGTGTGGACTGTAGTCAATAATGTGTCAATATCGGGTTATTAATTGTAGCAAGCGTGCTGTACTAACGTAGTTCTTCATAATAGAGGAAATCGACCGTGAAGTGAAGTGCATGGGAACTCGCCGGAAGTCTCAGCAATTTCTCTGAAAATCTACAGCGATTCTAAAAATAAAGTTTGTTTTAAAAAAGAAATCCAGGGACTTCCCTGGCGGTCCATTGGTTAAGACTCCGCGCCTCCAATGCAGGGGGACTGGGTTCCCTGGTCAGGGAACTAGATCCCACATGCTGCAACTAAGACCCAGAGCAGCCTAAATAAATAAATAAATATTTTTTAAAAAAGAAGAAGAAATCCAAATACACCAGTAATCGAAATTATGCCACTTAAAACAATCGCCACTTTAAAAGCGATTGAATTGCCTAAACGGATAAAAACAAAGTCCAGGCGCTCCCGGTCCACAGACACAGCCTACAGAAAGGCTGGCCCTCCCGGCCCCCTGAGCCCCGCGCCGGGCGCGTCCCGGGAGCCCCGCCCCCCTGCGCCCAGCGACTCACGCGCTCGCTGGGTCTGGGGTAGCAGCCTCAGAACATCCTTTTCTAGCAACTCTGCATTGCTCTAAAAATAGATCATTTATTGATCCACAAAGAAATCTCAACACTAAAGATCAGCCTCAAACTTACCACCTTCTCCAGATACCGAGATTTCGATTAATTTCGAAATCAAGACCAGAGGAAACAACTGAGAACTGAAAAGGCTTGTTTCCGCGAAGAGCGGGCGGGACGTACTGCGAGTTACCAGCCCTGAAAACTATGGACTGTTTTAGCAAAATCACAAGCCTGTCTGGGAACAAGTCGCCGTGGCCCTCCGGGGTCTTCGTGGGGAGTGCCAGCCCGCCAGCCCACCCGGGTGGGCGGAGTCCGGAGCTGAGCCTCTCAAGCCCCAGCCCAGTTCCCGACGCTCGGCCCCGCCCTG
>NW_020174791.1:3260028-3272882 GCF_003031525.2 Neophocaena asiaeorientalis asiaeorientalis
TGTCTCCAGGCCCCGCCCCCGATACTTGCGCCGCCCCTTCACCGTCACCTAGCTCTGCCCTAGGCCCCGCCCCATCCCCGGCCCGGAAGCACCGCTTCGGGCGGCCACTCCACGCGTGTGCACCAGGCGGCGCTCGCGGGCCGCGCGGAGCTCAGACGGGGATCGCTGCTGGGTGGGCACAAGCGTTTGCGGGCGGCCCTCCTGGGCTTGGAGCTGGGCAGGGTCGTCTTCCCAAGCCTCCTGCCCGGCCACTCTCCATCCCTCCTTTCAAAACCCTGCCCTCGAAGCCTCATTCTTGGGTTCCCTCAATTGTTAGAACAAAAATAGGCATAAGTATTCACCTGTAAGGCGGCGAAGGGCCAGCCTGCCGAGGGGGAGGGGGGAGGGGAGCGGGGGGCAGCGTGCCGACCGGGAAAAGTGGAGCCACCGCTCGCCTTGGGCCGACCCCTGACCGAGAGTTCAGACCCCCGGAGAAGCACCCCCGTCCCCAGGCAGCCCTTTGCACCAGGCAGACCCCCACCCCGCCTTTACACAAGGGCAGGTGTGGGCCCTGAACCTCGTCGTCCTGAGACCCTGGCCAGCCGTGCTCAGGAGCTCGGGCCCACTGCTCTGCTCTGCTGCCGAGTGACCCAGTGTGACCCCTGCTCTGCCAGGCCCCAGGCTGACCCTGGCATCCCTGAACCCCCTGCTCCCCTGCAGGGCTCAGGGGCTCCTCCTCCCTTGTCCTCTTCAGTCTTGTTTGAATGTGACACCAGCAGGGTCATTTTGTCCGAAAGCTAAAAGAGGTTTTGAAAATGCAGCAAGAGCCTCAGACCCCTCTGGTTCCAGTGGGCCCAGCAGCCAGAGGGCGGCAGGAGCCCGGAGGTCTGTCCTGCACCAAGGGAACAGACTGGAGAAGTTGAGCCCGCCCCTGGCTGGCCTCTCCGCAGAGCCTGGCCTTGGGGGCAGCACCCATGGGCCTCGCAAAGGGCCGTTTGGGGGCGGGGCAGGGGCGGGGCACGTATGGCCCTGGCCTCAGCAGTGCCCACAGTGGTGCCCAGTGAGGTTGACCCACGGCACCTCATACTCACAGACTGTGGGGGCTTCCTCCCCATGATCTGTCTCAAAGGTCTGGACACCTCAGTGCCCAGGGGCTGCTGGAGGGACAATAGGACAGGACAGACAGGCCCTTAGAAGTCTGATTCGCAGGCTGAGCCACCCCCCGGGAACCCCAGAGAAGGCCTGGGCATGAGCGCGGGGCATCTGCCCAGGGGAATGTATCGGGGACCAGCGGGGCCCAGATGGACGTCACAGCGAGAGCTCCAGGGCCCCAGCTCCAGGCAGCACCCCTCCACGTGCCCAGCCAGGCCTGCTGGTTTCCAAAACACCCAGCGCCTGTCGGCCTGGCTGCCCCAGGAGGGACAGCTGGGGGCCAGCACATGCTCCGTGCTTGGCCTGCACCCCTGCTGCCTGGGGTCCCAGCGCACCACTTCCTCTTCCCCCTCCTTGAGCCCCAAGCCTGCGAGCCTCCAAGACCACGCCCTGGGACTCCACCGGCTCCAGGCCCACTGGCCTCATACCTGCCTCTCATTGCACCTCCCAGGTGGCTGGTGGGCTGGGCCTCAGGGACAGGACTCTTCACAAACAGCCCTCAGTCAGGGCCCCTTCCCCAGGGGAGGAGAGCTGCGTCATCAGGATCGAGGTCCCATGGCTGAGGACTGCAGGACTGAGACGCCGGGGGGCCTGGAGGTGGGGTGCTGCAGGGGGCGTGGGGACCTGGGTGGCCCTGCAGAGGGTGCATGCCATCCCCCCACCCTGTGCCTGCCCCTGGGCACGAGCAGTGGTGCCCAGCCTGAGTGTAAGCACAGGACCCAGTGACACCCCTTGCCGTCACTGCTGGCCCAGCCCACACCGAGCTGCCCCCACAGACACCCGGGGGCCCACCACTGCTTCAGAAGTCAGCTTGGGGGCTCTGGGTGCTGGGGATGCCCCTGGGTCCTAGCAAGCTGTTCCCTGGCAGTTCCGTCGGCCTGATGGGCTGGACTCATGCCTGGGGCAAGGGGCAGCTTGCCCCGGGGGGAAGCCAGACTCTGTGGGAAGGAGGATGGGAAGGGGAGGAAGGGGAGACCGGATGAGGGGTGGGCCCCCCTCCAGGCTGAACAGTGTCCCCAGGTGCCCAATGGGAGTAAGGGGGCCTCCAGGGAACCAGAGCCCCGCCCATTCTGCTGACTGCAGGCTGTGCTGCCTTTCTTCCTGCCAGCTCCAGGCTCTGCCCTGGCTGAGGAGGGCCCTCTGCTGCCCAGGCAAAACCAGTAAATGAGAATGTGCTGTCAAGACGTGGAAGAGAGGGTGGGGGTGGGGGGCAGCGCCAGGAAGGGCCCCCATCCTTCTGAGGCGCCCCCAGGCCCAGCAATCAAGGCCTCCCCCTTCACTGTAGCCCCCTCCTGCCTCCTGGCTGTGTTCACATGTACCATCCCCCAGGCCACCTCTGGGACCCTGTAGGTGCCTTGGTCCCCGCCTGCCTGGGATCCCACCCCATGCTGGTCCCTGCCACCCTGGCCACACAAACCTGTTGTCTGCAAAGTTCCCGCCTCTATCTGGGGTTCTCCTGCCACTCTCTCCTCACCCCTTTTCCCAGTGGGGGAACGTTGGCAGCCCTGGACATCCTCAGCTGGCCCATGGCTCTCCACACCCATTGCAGGCCTGCTTCTCGGCCAACATCTACAAGCGTCTTGGGTTAGAAAGGTCCAGGACACAGCACATTCTCCCCCTACCCCACCGGAACTGCCCTCCCCAGCTGCCCCTCCCATCCTCCCGGCTTGCTCACAGTTCAGCTGTGTGGACAGACACCCTGATGTCACCCCTGACTCCTCTGTGCCTTCTCCCCTGAACCACCACAAGCCCCATCACTCCAGATAGCTGGCCCTGTCCAGCCTGCCAGCACTGCACTGCCCTCCACAGTCTCACCCGCCCTCAGGCAACCAGAGGGGGTCTCACCCCTGCTCAGACACCCCAGTGGTCCCCATCACCTCCCAACAGGACCTGCCCTCCTCACTGCCACAGGACCTGAGCAAGCTGACCACTGCCCAGGGCAGAAGGACTGAGCCACCACCACGGTCTCCTCCCAGAACTTACATTTTTAAGAAGTAGCTGATAAATGCCAATGGCCTTTTTTTTTTGCCATTGAGGAAAATTCATTCCTCAAATTCATACGGAATTGCAAAGGACTCTGAATAGCCAAAATGATCTTAAAAAATAAGACCAGAGTCAGAGGACTCAAACTTCCCAATTTAAAACTTATTACAAAGTTACAGTGATCAAAACAGTGTGGTACTGGTATAAAAACAGACATGCACCAATGGAATAGAATAGAGAGCTCAGAAATAAACCCTCACACTTAGAGTCAGATGATTTTCAACAAGGGTGTCAAGACCATTTAGTGTGGAAAGGACAGCTTTTTCAACAAATGGTGCTGGGAAAACTGGATATTCACATGAAAAAGAATGAATTTGAACCCCCTACCTCACGCCATATACAAATATCAACTCAAAATGGATAAGACCTAAATTTAAAGGTTAAACTATAAAACTGGGCTTCCCTGGTGGCGCAGTGGTTGAGAGTCCGCCTGCCAATGCAGGGGACACAGGTTCATGCCCCGGTCCGGGAAGATCCCACATGCCGTGGAGCGGCTAGGCCCGTGAGCCATGGCCGCTGAGCCTGCGCGTCCGGAGCCTGTGCTCCACAACGGGAGCCGCCGCAACAGTGAGAGGCCTGCATACCGCAAAAAAAAAAAACAACAAAAAAAACCCAAACTTAAAAACTCTTAGAAGAAATCATAGGAGTATATCTTCAATAACTTAGATTTGGCAATAGCTTTTTATTTTTTGTTTTGGTTTTGGGTTTTTTTTTTTTTTTAAACATATTTATTTATTTATTTATGGCCGTACTGGGTCCTCGCCACTGCACATGGGCCCTCTCCAGCCCCGGTGAGCGGGGGCCACTCCTTGCAGTGGCGTGTGGGCTTCTCAGGGCAGTGGCCACTCCTGCCGTGGAGCACGGGCTCAGCAGCCGTGGCACGCGGGCTCCAGAACGCAGGCCCAGCAGCCGTGGAGCACAGGTCCAGCCGCTCCACAGCATGTGGGATCCTCCCGAACCAGGGCCCACACCCGCATCCCCGCACCAGCAGACGGACTCTCAACCACTGCGCCACCAGGGAAGCCCTAGCTTTTTAGATACAATGTCAAAAACACAAGCAACAAAGAAGTAAAAAAGGAAAAAGAGATAAATTGGACTTAACCAAAATTAAAAACTTTTGTGCATCAAGGGACACTAACAACAGAGTGAAAGAACAACTGACAGAATGGGAGGAAATATTTGCAAAATTACATATCTGATAAGTGTCTCGTGTCCAGATTCTATAGAGAACTCTTACAACTCGAAAACCACCACCGCCACCACAACAAAAAACAAGTTCAAAAAAGAGCAGAGGACTTGAATAGACATTTCTCCACAGAAGACATACACACGGCCAGTTAGCACAAGAAGAGATGCTCGGGAGGGGATGTGGGGATATATGTGTACGCGTGGCTGATTCACTTTGTTATACAGCAGCAACTAACGCACCAGTGTAAAGCAATTATACTCCAATAAAGATGCTAAAAATAATAATAATAAAATTTAAGTAAAGAGATGCTCAAGGTCCCTAGTCACCAAGGAAATGCAAATCAAACCACAATGAGATACCACTTCACACCCAGTAGAATGGCTAGAATCAAAAAGGCAGATAGTAACAAGTCTTGGTGTGGGTATGGACCTATTGGAGCCCTTGAGCACTGCCGGTGGGAATGTAAAATAGCTCAGCTGCTGTGGAAAGCAGTTTGGTGGTTCTTCAGGTTAAATATGGAGTTACTGTATGACCCTGCAATCCCACTCCCAGGTAAATACCCAGAAGAATTGAAAACAGGTGTTCAAACAAAAACGTGTACACGAATGTTCACAGCAGCGCTACCCACAATAGCCAAAAGGAGAAACAGCCCGAATGTCCATCAATGGACGAGTGGATAAACAAAGGGTGGTGTATACACACAATGGACTATTCCGCCATAAAAAGGAATGAAGCGCTGACACCTGCTACAACATGGATGAGCCTTGAGAACACGATGCTCAGTGAGAGAAACCGGACCCAGAAGGACACATTCTGTATGATTCTGCTTGGACGAAGTGCATACGACAGGTAAATCCATGGAGATAAAAGCAGATTCGTGGTTGCCGGGGGCTGAGGGGAGGGAATGGGGAGTGACTGCCTGATGGGGGTGGGCTTTCCTTTTGAGGTGGTGAAGATGCCCTGGAGCTGGATGCAGGCGGTGGCTGCACAGTGCGGTGGACGTACTAAATGCCGCTGAACTGTGCGCTTCCGAAGGGTCTAGCGGTAGATTTCACATTAGTTGTGCTCTACCAAGATTCAGAACCAAGAGTAGGCCGTGAGGCAGAACCCTATCTGGGGGGACCTTTGAGTCACTGGGAGTTCTTGAGGCGTCTGACAGGGGAATGTGGGCTGCCCTGCGCGGAGGGACCTCCCGCTGGAGACCCCACGGGCCAAGCTGAGCGGGGGCCCGGGTGGGAACCCCGGCTCTCTGGTCGTGAGACTGAGTCCCTGCCCCCTCTCAGGGAGGGGCAGCATGGTGGGGTCTTTTTTTTGGAAAGGACAGTCCTCCAGGGTGGGACTTGAAGAGACCACAGAGCAGTCGGGACAGGGTGCAGGCCCAGAGGAAAAGGCCCTTCCTGCCAGGCACCCTGGGACAAGGCTCTGTCACCGTGTCAACCCCTGGGCGGCCTGGCTGGCAGATGTGATGTGGCACTTCATGACATGATGTGGCAGGTAACGTGGCATGGCACATGTGTGGCATGGTGCCCAGTCCGTGGTCACAGGGTGACCGCCCAGGGTGGCTCTGGGCCCCTGTGGCCTTGAGGAAGTGCATCCCTTCCCCTCTGCTCAGTGGCTGCCCTCCTGCTGCAAGTGGCCCTGTGTAGCGTCTTCATACAACACGACCTCAGGCCAGCGTCCCAGCCCAGGGCTGTGCCTGAGCACGGGGCCCAGGCTCTGGGGCTGTCTCTGGGCTGCCCCTCATGTGGCTGGACAGGCAGTGAGCTCAGGAAGGCTTCGAGGGCTGCAGGCACCCCCGAGGCTGGACCGGCCACCCTCCTGCCTGCTGGTGTCACAGGTGCAAGCTGGTTACCCGGCCGGTGCTGGTGGAGCTGAGTCCCAGGGTACCTTCTGCAGGGCGAGGAATCCCCAGCACAGCTGGGCACTCTCCCCTGGCGGGGCGCGGGCAGAGGGAGGCGAGGGGAGCTGGAGACTAGGGCGGCCCTGGCGGCAGCCCCCCTTTTCCCCCGGAAAGGTCCCTCTGGCCACCACCCCATCAGCCCCCGCTCCTGTCTGCGGCGGGAACTAGGGGCCGGGCAGTGTGCAGGCTGCCCCCGCTCTGGGGACCGTCAAGGTTGGGCTCCGGCCAGGATGGGGGAAGAAGCCCCGGTCACCCTGCACGGGCCTGCGGCCCACCAAGCCAGTGTGCCCACCCGGGTGTGTGCTGCTAAGTGGGAGCCTGTCCCGTCTTCCGGGCCCCAGGGACACTTCCCTGAGCCTGCCCAGGCCTCCAGATGGCACCTGAGGACAGGAGGCTTGGCCAGGCTGGGGAGGAGGTGGGGGGGCCCAGAAGGGGTCTGGGGGCTCAGAGCCCCTAGACCTCTCTGGGGCAGTGGCCACCTCTGGACCGGGCCTCAGCACCCCTAGGTCCCTCGGCACGCAGCGGGCTCCCAGTTGCAGACCCCACCCACTCTGGGCACTGAGGCCTCCCTGGCCCCTCATCTCTCTGGTGCCCGCCTGGGCTGCCCTCTCTCGTCTGTGTCTGTGTGCAGGTGTCAGGGCCTGGGTGTGCCCCGCTCCGACCCTCGGGCTCTCCCGGGGTCTTGGCGTCTCTGCATCGCGCCCCCTCTCCTTCGGGCCTCAGCACTCCCAGCCCCGGCCCAGGATGCGCCTAGGGCGTTCTGGCAGCTGCGCTCCAGGGCTGGGCTGGTGACTGCCCGGCCTTCTGCAGGCTGCTGCGGAAACGCCAGCGTAAAACAATTGCAGCCTCTCTGCCAAGGGCGCCGCCCAGGCCCGGAGAGGAAATGGGGCTGGGGGCTGGGCCGGGCGGGAGTGCTGGCCGCCCCATGGGGCACCCTCGACGCCTGCCTGGGAGTCCCTGGAGGCTGCAGTGGGGGGTGGGGCGGGGCGGAGCGGGGAGGCAAGGATTGCCCAGCCTCGTCCCTCCAGGCTGTGCCCCAGCATCCGGTCTCAGGATGGAGCAGGCCAGAGGCTGGGGCTGCCTGGCCTCAGCTGGGAGGAGCCGGAACCTGGGCCTTGTGGGCCTTGAACCCGACAGCCAGCAGTGGCTCGGTTTATGAGTGTCTTAGTTGTTGCCCAAATCCTGCTGCATTTCCACTGTGTTTTTCCCCTGCCCGGCAGCCCTCCTCCTCCTGGTGACAGCATTCACCTTTGCTCCGGGCACGCTGCGTGTTGTCCCACCAGAGCCAGTGGCCCTTCCATCCCCTGCATCCAGGGCCACGTGAAATCTGAGTGAAGCCTTTCAGAGCCTTCCTGGGGTCCAGACACCGCATCCCAGAGTATCTGGAGCGCTGTAGCTGCTTAGCTGGGGTAGTGGGAAGGCAGCCCCAGCAGGCACTTCCCCACCAGGCAGGAGGCACCACTGGGGAGCCAGAGCCCACTGGGAGCCTCGCTGGATCCAGCTGAGCCTGAAGCCCAGTGTCTGAGCCAGTCAAGTGCCTCTTTTCAGATAAGCTATTTAAGCTTCCGCCTCTTGCTACGCTGAGGCCGGGCTGATCCAACCCGGGAGCGTCTGTTAGTGTTGTGTGTATGTCTGTGGTGTGCGCGTTTCTGGGGGGATGTGTGGGGATTACCCCTCCTCACTCATGGTTGTATCTTGCTTCCTTAGAGAGGTCTGTGTTTTCAACCAAAGATGTCTCACTCCACAAATGACATTGAAAAACCCCTCGTTAGGTTTGCTGTGGCCCCAGAGCCATCCATGGAGCCAGGCTTTCCTGCCCCAGGTTCTGCAGTAAGACGAACCTGATGCAGCTGCCCCAGGAACGTCTCCCAGGAAGGCAGCGAGGGCGTCTGCTGGAGCTGATGGTCTGAGCTGCCGTCAGCCCCCCAGGACGGCCCCCTCTGGGAGTGGCAAGGAGGCCACCTGGGTCTTCTCTCCGGTGTCTGCCCCTGAGGTGCAGCTGCCCGGCCGAGAGCAAACCTCCCACCCCCGTGCGGGCACCCCCCTCCACCCCAGGTGGCTCTTCCTGCTTCCCCATTAGGGCGTCTGCTGGAGCTGATGGTCTGAGCTGCCGTCAGCCCCCCAGGACGGCCCCCTCTGGGAGTGGCAAGGAGGCCACCTGGGTCTTCTCTCCGGTGTCTGCCCCTGAGGTGCAGCTGCCCGGCCGAGAGCAAACCTCCCACCCCCGTGCGGGCACCCCCCTCCACCCCAGGTGGCACTTCCTGATTCCCCCCTGACCCCCATGTTTTGGTGCCCCCCACGAGGGATGTCTGGTTTACGAGCAAAGGTGGGTGACAAGGAGGGTCACAGGCTTGGAGGTCAGGTCACGAGAGGCATGGTGGGGGCTCGGGGCCAAGGGACGAGTCATGGGAGAGGGAGGGGGAGGGGCTGCTTCCACTGCCCAGGAGAAGGGGCCCAGAGGTCCCTCAAGGGCTGCTGGCAGCGAGGGGGCAACAGCCAGCACCTCCCCAGGGCCGGGGAGGTGCACTCTGCCCGCCATACCAGCTTCCTGGGCTGCGATGCCCGCGACCTGGTCAGCCACTCCCACCTTGGGCCTGGACCCTCCCCTGGGCCCCCTGGCACCCACGCCGCAGCTCGCTCCCTCTCTGCCTGCCATGGGGGGGTCTACTTGACTGTCCCCTTCCCACTGCCCACCTTGCTCTCCCCACGCCCCCCAGCAGACCTGCCCCCCGTCAGAGCGGAGGTGGGCTCGGGGACCTGGGCCACCCTGGCACCCAGTGGGCACATCCCTCAGTAAGTTCGGCGGAGAGAAGCGGGAGCTGCCTCCCCATCTGACCCCATTCGCTCAGCAGCCCCCGTCTCTGCCTGCCGGCCCGCTGGCCCGCAGGAGCTAATCAGGCCTCTTCTGGATTACCTACATTCCGCCCCTCCCCCCTGGTCCTCTGTCCTCTGGGGCGTGGAGGCCAGGTCAGGCCCGCAGCTCACTTATGGGAGGAGAAGCAGATAGCGCTCTTCGGGACAAGGCAGACCCTGCGGGAGCCGCCCCCTGCAGCCCTGGACCCTCAAAGCCAGGCTTGGAGCGGGGTCCCCAGGAGTGGTCCAGTCTTGTGCACGGATTGTTTGAATAATTCAGATTTTAAAAGACCTACTTTCCTGTCAGACCATTTCCTGCTAGAGAGCAGATGGGGCCGGGGCATCTGAATTATGCATTCGTGCTCCCCAGGTTTTTAGCGAAACTGGGCTCTGAGCCAGGCACTGGGGCCCAGCTGGCCTGGCCCTCGCCGGATGCACTGAATGGGTGTGGCCGTGGACTCAGGACCACAGGCTGGTCTCTAAGCCATTTATCCAGAGAGGGAGGGAGTGTTGCCGGGAAGTCAGGGGAAGCCTGGGTTCCTGGCCAGGCATGAGCTCTCCATGAAGGGGCCCTGGTTTATGCCCCACCCCCACCAAGGAGGGGCTGAGTGGTGGGCAGGTGGGGGCCAAAAACCGCAGGAGGCCTGGGCAGAAGGGATGGAGGGTGGGACAGGGAGGGCAGGGTCCCCGGAGCGTCCTTCAGACCCCTAAGGTCTCAAAGGCCCTGGCTAGAAGCTAGAAGCTCCTGTGGGCTCCTGGGAGCTGACCAAGGCCCAGGGTATGTGTGTTCAAGGCCGCAGGGCCCTGCTGCCTGGGACCCTGAGGCCTGTGTGCATCTCATGGGGACGATGGGGATGAGGCCCTAGGCCGTGCAGGGAATCTGGGAATGAGGGCCCAGCCAGTGTCCCCTGTTCCCTCACCCCTGCCTTCCCCTCAACTTTGCCCCTCACACCCTGTCCATGAACACATAACCAGTATTCAGACCCCAGCCACAGGGCAAGTTCCAGGGAAGGACCTGCTGTACCCTGCAGACCTACAGATTAGCCAGGGGCAACAGGGCTGCACCCCATAACCTCAGACAGCTAGGGCAGGCCCTGGCTTGGTGTCCTCATGTGTGGCCTTGCCCTGTGGCCCTGATTAATGGAGGATGGGCCCAACCAGGCTGATGGTGGCCTGTGGCACGGGGAAGCCCTGGGCCAGGCCTGCCAGCCCTCCTGCTGCTCTTAGGTGGGCATGCAGGGACCCAGGATGAGAGGATGGGGGTTCTGAGGGTCCCCCAGGTCTCCTGCCATCCCCACAGCAGCACAGAGTGGGCTGCACAGAGAGCACTCACCCCACTGCTCGCTTCCTTCACCCTTCCTGCTCCCCCCCCACCCCTTTTCTCCCTGCCTTCCTCATCTCTACTTTTCCAAGTCCTGGACTTAGGTGGGAATAGAGTTAGGATGGCATCAGACCTGCTGGATTCTGAGGGATGGCCCTCTCTGACCCCAAGTCTGGGGCCTTGGGACCCACCTGCCAAGGCTGTGCCATGGCTTGCGGGATCTCAGTTCCCGGACCGGGGATCGAACCTGGGCCCTTGGCAGTGAAAGTGCCGAAGTCCCAACCAGTGGACCACCAGGGAATTTTTTTTCCCCCACCTCCTCTTGCGCACTGGGCAGTGCTGCTGTCTCGTCCCGCCGCCCCTGTCCTGGACACAGTGACCACTGCGTTCTGACTCTCCCCGCTCCCCCGCCCTCCCCCCCGCTCTGAGTTGTGTCCCCCTCACTTGGAACACAGAGCGTTGCCTGCTCATAAACATTCCTTGAGGACCCACTGTGTGCCTCACGCCCCTCTTGGCGGGTGGAGCAGTGGGCAAGGGAGTCCAACCCGGCCTTCAGCAGGGGAGCAGAGCAGGGGCAAGCAGCCTGGTATGAACCACGTGAGGCCACAGGAGCCAGAGCAACACGGGGGGCCGAGGCGGGCCGGGGCAGATGGAGCCCCAAGGGACAAAGGCCAGAGGGTGGAACGCAGTGACTGAGTGTTTAAGGAGCGGAGAGGAGCCAGATGCTGGGCAGTGAGGAGGACAGAGCAGAGGAGTGATTCAGCTGGCATTCTGTCCTCACTCGGCTGAGCAGGGTGGACATCTCTGCTGCGGTCAGCGCCCAGCCAAGGTGGTGGTGAGCATGGGAGATTGGTTACAGATGGGGGGGGTGGTCTGTGTGTGTATGCAAACACGTATGCTTGTACTGTATATGCTCCTGAGCTCTGTCCACTGACCGGGACTAGAAGTAATGACACTCCAGTAGCAGCAAGCACAGCTTGCGCCTGGATCCTGTCTTCTAAATACCATGCCCCACCGAAAGGAAACAGGGCTCCTTGGAGAAATGGTTGAGTTCAGGGTGGGGCAGGGATTTTCTTGTGCCAGGGATTGAGGAAGGGCACAAGAAATGGTGGGGACATGTTTGTGCAGAAAGGACCCATGGGAGGGGGAGGGACAGGGAGTACAGCCCTAGCGTGGGTGGGAAGGCATGGGCTCCATGCTGGGGTCCAGGGCCACCCTAGACAGACAGCACACAGGCATACGGACAAATGGGCTGCAGCTGCGAATCAGGCTGGGGGGCGGTGACAGGACCCCCTGAGGTTTAAGGGGACAGCTGCATTGCTGGGTGTGTCCTCCTGCTTCCTTCAGCCAAGCTGTGCAGGCCTGGAGGAGGGCTCCTGGATTTGGTCTGGAAAGGGCAGCATAGGGAGGGCTGGGGGCAGGAGGCTGAGCTGGCTGGAAAGGGGTGATGAGGGTTGGAGACCGCAGGCTCTTGCAGTGAAGAAGTCCATGGGGTGGGGAGTCGTCGGAACTGGGGAGGCACAAGTCAGATGGAGAGGTGGGAGTTGGTGGGCCTAGGGCTCCATCCATGGACATCCAGAAGGTTTCTGAGGACACTGGAAGCTACAGGCTGCTGACAGCTGACCCAACTCTCCACCTCCTTCCCCTCCCCCACTAGGGGGTCTTCGCTTCTCAGCTGCCTGGCTGACTCAGCTGCATTTGCAAGGGTGGTCCATCTGTCCCTCCTGACACTCTTTCCCGTGGTCACACCTCCCTGCTCAGGTGGCCATTCCTGACAGGAGGGCCTTGACCATCGAGGCCACACTGCCCACACCTGCCTAGCTCACACGAGCCCCACGGGCACCTCCGAGGACGGGCCCTGACCCCGTACTGCAGGGCGTCTGCTCCGCGGGCAGGCGGAAGCCGTGAGTCCCTGAGGCCGACCTGGTCCAGCGTGGGTGGGGATCAGCGTGCGCTGGCATATGCATGTGTGTGTGCGGGGTGCAGAATGCAGATGTGGGGCGCAGAGTTCGTTACGGGGCGTGTGTGCTGGGCGCATGTTCGGGGTGCAGAGTGCCTTTGCCGGGCACCGGGTCCGGTGGCAGGCTCCCACTCTGCGGCCTCTACCCACGTCAACCTGGCTGGGAACCAAGCGGGTCGGCAGCAGGCAGACCCACGCCAGCGCAGGGCTCCGCGGGCCAGCCCCTGAGGCGCGCAGCCCGGTGCGGGCGAGCGGCAGGTCAGCCTCGTAGGCTTCTGGAACGGGTCCCCGAGGGCGCGGTGCTGCCCCTTTAAGCGGCTCGCGTACGCGCGCGGGGCTGGCGCAGGGCCGAAGCGCGCGCGCGCGCGCCGGGGACTCGGTCGAGCGGTGCGTGCGCGCGCGGCGTGCGCGGTGACGCGACCGTGGGGTTTCCCGAGGCTGCGGGCAGGGGCCGCCG
>NW_020174791.1:3273352-3277277 GCF_003031525.2 Neophocaena asiaeorientalis asiaeorientalis
GGCGGGGGGCGGCGGGCGAGGGTCGGGGCCGCCCTCTGCCCCGGCCGGGTGGAGGGTGCTGGAAATTCCACCCAGGGATCGCTGAGCCATCGGACTTTGGAAAATCCTCCTGTATTTTTCCTTGCGAGTTGATGCTTGACTCAAGTGGTGTTTAAACATCTCTGAAGTCCTTTAAATTACCTCGTTGGCATACCCAAGTAGGTTTATCTACTTAATTCCTCTTTATGGAACCTTTTTAGTTAGGACTGTGAGACTCACTGACTGAAGGAGAGCAGCGATGGTAGGGGTGTTTATTTTGGGAAAGGAAGTTGGTGGACGTTTACAGTTACAGAGTACGTTACTGAGTTTGTACATAAATGATGTAAGAGTCGTAATCTGTAGTTCTGGTTTGGGGAGTGTTAGAGCCCCTTTGTGTGTGTGTGTGTGTATTTTCATTTTGTTACCTGTTTGGTAACACAGTGATCTCCACTAACGTTTCATGATTAAGCAGTTGCTTATGAGATTATTAAGAAAATATGTAGATTTTTTTTGTAGTTAGCAAATAAGTGGAAGTATTAGCTTTGTGAGGAGTTCCCTTCCCTTCAGCCCCAGATACTGGATAAGGTCAAAGCTATTGTTATCGATAAGATTTCTACCTGAGTTCTTTGTTTTCTAATTTGAAGCTCTAGTCTTTTGGGGGTGGAGGCGGTTTGTATTTCAAAGAAAGATTTCAGTTTGCGTTCTATTAAGATAGGGCCTGTTCTGGATTCTTCCGGAGGTACATACTGCAAAAAGAAAACGAACAGGCAGTTCCTTTTTTACTTCCTTACTAATATGGGTGTGTGGCTGGGGATAGGGCTGGTGCCACCAACATGGAAACAGGTCTTAGAACCTCCAGACGGCAGAGCTGGGTGGTAGCTTTTGGCTCGATTTAACTTTCTGACAGAGCTGTCAGAAACGGAGTGCAACTGGAAGGGTCAGAGGCCGACCTGGCAGGATCCTGTCGGGGGAAGATTCCCAGCTGCTGTAAGGCTGGACCGCAGGGCCTCTCTCCTCCCGAGACTCCCTCTGTTATATGCCTCTGGTTTCACAGGCACTGTAAATGCTGCAGTGTTTTCTTAGAAGGTGAGAGTTGAGGAAAGCGACGTTAAGTTTTAGGATTGAGCCTGTGGCTCGCTCCCGGTTCTCCCTGCTTGGGGAGCCAGTGTTAGGGCTGCCTCTCATCTTCTGTGGAAATGGTCAAGAGTGTGCCTTTAGAGAATATTGTTCAACTATGCAGTTTTGATTCAGAGTTGACACTTTCTTAAATGAACATGCCCATCAGACAAGAATATTCCTTTTGTATGATATCTGAGTTTACGACAGAGCTGTATTTATGTCATCAGGCGTGTAGTAAGCAGAATGTTCTTTAATGATACCTTAATAAAGATTTCTCTTTGTTTGATGTCTTGAGTTACTTCTGTTTCAGGGGGAGTTGAAGTAAATTCCCTCAGATTTCATCTTAATCTCAGAAGAGATTTGAAAGGCTGCCAAAAGGCTGTCAAATCTTTTCCATGCTTAGTGGCTTTGATTTCAGAGCTTGGAACACCTAGGTCTTATATTGACCACATGAGAAGTGCACAGATTTTATGAGGAGTTAATTTATTTCTCAAAGTTTTGTTGCTGTTAACTTTTTATTTTGCTAAAATTTTCTGTTATCCTTTAGTTTGATTGGAAAAGTTGTATTTCTACAATTAGCTTTGAGAAGGGTCTTCAGGACAGCTGTAGACTTGCCTACCATCAGTTGCCTTTTTAGCCAGTACTTTAATAAATAAGGTTTTATTGCGGACGTGCAGTATTGGTATCAATTACAGTCTCTTCATTGGATTGCTGTTTTCTCTCCCCAAAAGATTTGGCTCATGTTGGCTTCTAAATGGGATTAAGTTCTTACTGTCTAGAGACTTTGGCTTTGGCATTAGTGGATTGGTAATAGATATTCTCAATTTTGTTATCTGGGCTTGACCATATGGCGTGCCATGTTATTTTAAAACCTTTATTTAGGATGAGTCTAATAAGGCCTTGAACAAAAAGTTTTAGAATTTTTTAACCCTGGTATAAATTCTGATCTCTCGGGTTTGCATTTCTAGATAAGAGTGGTCGGAGAATTTATGAAGCAGGCAGTTTAGTTGTGTTTGGTTTAGTGAACATAGAATGAGGGGATAAAAACAAATTTAAACTGAGATCAGAGAAATAATTTATAAAACTGAATGTGTAACATTACTGGGAGGAAGAAACAGTCCAACTTTTTATGGAGAGTGTGGCTGTGTATTGAGTAATGCAACGTTACCCTGACTCTTCTGGAAAATGAAGAGTCCCACTTCTTTTTAGAGCTGTGAGTTTTGTTCCACAGCTCTCGTTTAAGAAAAACAGGCAATCGTAGACACTTGATTTGATCGGTGGATCAGAGGAATGCTAAAAGCTTTTGAAACCTTTTAGCCCCCTTGTTCTCGTTGCAGTGCCTACCATTAGGTGCCACAGTAATTGATGGAAATTCCTACTGACTTGCAGTGATAGAAAAGCTTCCCATTTTATAGCCCAATATTGCTTTCTTTGAGAGACTTGAGTATTCCCTTATTTGACTTACTAAGTTAAAATTCTGGGAAAAAAGCCATTTTTAAAAAGTTAATGATTAAAAGACCAAGTCAAGACTATCAAAAGTAATAATTCTGAAGAGATTATTAAGTTGCATCCATGTTGCCATTGATAAAAGGTTGTGATTGAATAATTAGTTGCCGCAGGCGCTTTTTTTTTTTTTTTTTTTTTTTAAGTGAGGGGGCATTGCGGGATCTTAGTTCCCTGATCAGGGATTGAATTTGGGCCCACGGCAGTGAAAGCAGAGTCCTAACCACTGGACTGCCAGGGCATTCCTGGTCCAGGCTTAATAATGTACTTTATCAAGGAGGGAAAGGCTATTTACTCTTTAACCTGTCAGGACTAGAATACTAAGGGGATTGAATATATTCTTGTTTACTTGTGGGTAATTGTGTGTTTATACATGTCTGCCTGTCTTCTGACTCAGTCCTGTGGCAATTGTAAAATATATTCCGCATGCAGATTACAAGTTCTCTTGACTACCTCCAAGTGTTGTAGTTGGTAAAGCTTTAAAAAAATTCTGGACACTTTCTAATTAGACAAGAGAATGTTAAAGCTTCTACAACAGGTTTCCAAAAAAAAAATTGTCCTAGGAACTTTAAGATAATTCCTGAATTGCTGGGAGGGAAAGAAATTCACTCTTTTCTTAAGGGACTGAGACTGCCTGAGTTAGAACCCAGTTGTGTAACTGAACTTGCTGGTGTGGATGCGGGTTTGACTTCTCTGTGTCCGTTTCTGCATGTGTGAAAACAGGCACACTAGAACCTCCTTCCTAAGGTGGTTGTGAGGATTGAGTGAGTTAGCATACGTGAGAAGCACTTGGAACAGTGCCTGGCCGCAGTGCTCTGTTAGAGGATCACCGTTTCTGTTGCTTATGGCCTTGCTTTGTAACAGTTTTGTTTTTTGTTTTTTTTTGGCACGCGCGGCATGAAGGATCTTAGTTCCCTGACCAGGGATTGAAAACGCTCTCCGAGGAGTCTTAACCACTGGACCACCAGGGAAGTCCCTGTGACAGTTTTTTAAACTACGATAAAGGTAGATTGTAGAGAATTTAGGAAGACTCTTAACCACTGTGCACCACCAGCGAAGCCCCCATCACTTTAATTTATTACCTTACTTTCTCCCAAGTCATCTCTGACATTCTTTCTTTTCTCAAAAAGCTTTCTTTTTTTTTTTTTTTTTTTTTTTTTTTGGCGGGGGCACGCGGGCCTCTCACCACTGGGGCCCCTCCCACCGCGGAGCACAGGCTCCGGACGCACAGGCCCAGCGGCCATGGCTCAGGGGCCCAGCCGCTCCGCGGCACGTGGGACCCTCC
>NW_020174791.1:3277455-3304387 GCF_003031525.2 Neophocaena asiaeorientalis asiaeorientalis
TCCGCGGCACGTGGGATCCTCCCAGACCGGGGCACGAACCCGTGTCCCCCGCATCGGCAGGCGGACTCCCAACCACTGTGCCACCAGGGAAGCCCCCGCTTTTTCTTTTTTTTTTTAAATTAAAATATAGTTGAGGGCTTCCCTGGTGCACAGTGGTTAAGAATCTTCCTGCTTATGCAGGAAACAGGGGTTTGAGCCCTGGTCTGGGAAGATCCCACATGCTGTGGAGCAACTAAACTTGTGTGCCACAACTACTGAGCTTGCGCTCTAGAGCCCGTGAGCCACAACTATTGAGCCTATGAGCCACAGCTACTGAAGCCCGCGCACCTAGAGCCTATGCTCTGCAACAAGAGAAGCCACCACAATGACAAGCCCGCGCACTGCAACGAAGAGTATCCCCTGCTCGCCGCAACTAGAGAAAGCCCACGTGCAGCAATGAAGACCCAACACAGCCAAAAACAAAATACATTTATAAAAAAATATAGTTTATGTACAGTATTATGTTAATCTCAGGTGTACTACATAGGGCTTTGACATTTGCATACATTATGAAATGATCACCATGATAAGTCTAGTAATTCTCTGTCCCCATTCAAAGTTATTATAATATTATTGACCATATTTCTTTCTTTCTTTTTTTTTTTTTTCCTTTGGCCACGCCACGAGGCTTGCGGGATCTTAGTTCCCTGACCAGGGATCGAAACTGGTCCCCCTGCAGTGGAAGCGTGGAGTCTTAACTGCTGGACCGTCAGGGAATTCCCCCTATTGACCATATTTCTTATTCCGTGTGTTACATCCCTGCAACTTATTTATTTATTTATCTTATTTTTAAAATAAATTTATTAATTTTATTTATTTATTTTTGGCTGCGTTGGATCTTTGATGCGCGGGCTTTCTCTCTAGTTGGGGCGAGCGGGGGCTGCTCTTCGTTGCGGTGCACGGGCTTCTCATTGCGGTGGCTTCTCTTGTGGCGGAGCATGGGCTCTAGGTGCACAGGTCTCAGTAGTTGTGGCATGCCGCTTCAGTAGTTGCGGCGCACGGGTTTAGTTGCTCTGCGGCATGTGGGATCTTCCAGGACCAGGGATCAAACCGGTGACCCCTGCATTCTGTGTTGGCAGGCGGATTCTTAACCACTGGGCCACCAGGGAAGTCCCCTTATTTATTATATAACGAGGTTTGTACCTCTTAATCCCCTTCACCTGTTTTGTCCTCCTGCCCCTTTCTGGCTACCACCAGTTCTCTTTGAGTCTCATGAATAGCTATGAGTCTGTTTTCATTTTGTTCAAAAGGCTTTACTTTTTTTTTTTTTGCGGTACTCGGGCCTCTCACTGTTGTGGCCTCTCCCGTTGCGGAGCGCAGGCTCAGCGGCCATGGCTCACGGGCCCAGCCGCTCCGCGGCATGTGGGATCTTCCCAGACCGGGGCACGAACCCGTGTCCCCTGCATCAGCAGGCGGACTCTCAACCACTGCGCCACCAGGGAAGCCCGGCTTTACCTTTATAGGACAGTTTTGATCCTATAATTCATTTTGAAACTGGTAAAGTGATTGTTTGTTTTTTAAAGCTCTCACTTCCACCTCCCTTTATGATGCTCAGTTATTTGGGATTTCACAAAACATTCTTTGGCATCCCTTAATTTGCCAGCTAGTGACAATGAAATATTTTTCATATATTCTCAAAAGTATTATAACAGGAAATTTGTTTAACAAATGCTCATTCAGCATCTTCTCTGCTAGGTGCTGAGTCTATAAATTATAGAATGGGTGTGGCCCAGGACCTTATGTTATAGTTTAACAGGGAGGCTGACAAGCAGTTTATGTACAAAGGTGAAAAACAAGGGCGGTGGATCACAGGGGCAGCTAACCTAGAGTTTAATGATGGCTTCCTAGGGAAAATGTTTTTTTTTGGGGGGGGGGAGGGTTGTTTTTCATTCCTTTATTATATATATGCAGATCTGTTTTATGTACAATACTTGGTTCTGTCAAGTAATCTTATCAAGGTATCTACTGGTAATCTTCCCCAAAATGGATTCAGGAAAATTAGATAACCGTGCACTTCATGAGTGCCCAAACGAGGGACTTCGTTACTGATTTCAGTTTTGGGGCCACACAAAGAGTTCGAAATAGACTTGGACTGGGTTAAGGCAATAAACATGAGCTGAAAGAAAACACAGATTCAGAACAATTAATTAGACTATTTTGCTTGCGTGAGAGTCACAATGTGAATAGCATAGGTTGTGCAGATCTCATAGCTCTTTTGTTTCAGTGCAAGGGCTTCTGAACACCTCCGTGTGCGTGACTGCTGGTGGCGGGGGAGGGAGGGAAGCAGCCTGTGTGACCTGTGGGAGACTTCCCTGAGGGCTCATTTCTTCTCAGCCTCTCCTTTCTTGGGTTCTTGTTTCAGTTTGTAATCAGCCAGGGTGACCTTGATGGCATCTTTGGCTATCATGGAGCAGTACAGTTTCACAGGGGGAAGGCAGACCTCCTTGGTGATATCGGTGTTTTATGTTTGTTTAAAAATGATTTAAAAATTTTTTTTAATATTATTTACTTTTTGGCTGCGCTGGGTCTTAGGTGCAGCATGCGGGATCTAGTTCCGTGACCAGGGATCAGACCCAGGCTCCCTGCTTTGGGAGTGCGGAGTCCTAGCTGCTGGACCCCCAGGGAAGCCCCCGTGTTTTTATTTTTTTTGTAATATAAATTTATTTATTTTTAATTTATTTAATCTTGGCTGTGTTGGTTCTTCGTCGCTGTGCGCGGGCTTTCTCTAGTTGCGGCGAGCAGGGGCTACTCTTTGTTGCGGTGCGCGGGCTTCTCGTTGGCAGTGGCTTCTCTCGTTGTGGAGCACGGGCTCTAGGCGCATGAGCTTCAGTAGTTGTGGCACGCGGGCTCAGTAGTTGTGGCTCACGGGCTCTAGAGCACAGGCTCAGTAGTTGTGGTGTATGGGGTTCGTTGCTCCGCGGCACGTGGGATCTTCCCGGACAAGTGCTCGAACCTGTGTGCCCTGCATTGGCAGGCGGATTGTCAACCGCTGTGCCACCAGGGAAGCCCCGCCCCCTGTGTTTTTGATGGTTGTGGCTTCCTCCACTGTCTTCCCCTTTACCCACTTGCTGGCTGACAAGCTCGAGGCAATGGCAGAACCACAGCCAAGTGTTTTAAACCTGCCGTTGACCATCTTCCTCTTTTCATCCTCTTGAATCTGTACTTTCATTACGTCACTGTACGCTGGAGCCCCACCAGTCTGGTTCCAACATTTTTAGATGTTTTGTTAAGGAACCCCACTTTTGGGGGGTTTTCATAATGATCAACAACCTTCTTGTGGTAGAGCCGAGCCAGAGCTGACGGGTGGGTGGGCAGGCGCGGGGCTGGAGCAGCAGGGCCGCCACTGTCTTGCAGGCTTGCTGGAAAATGTTTAAGTTGAGACTGAAAGGGTTCTCCAGTTGGAGGCTGCCTGGCTTGTGGAGGGGAAGGAAAGAGTGTTCCAGGCTGAGGAGATGGTTGTGTATGCTTTTCATGCAACCAGTTGGCTCCCTTCACCCACTGTCTCCAGCACGTATAACAGTGTAGTGCAAGATAGGTGCTCAGTAATTATTTATCGAATGAAAGAGAGCATGGGTTGTCTAGGGACAGAAGTTCCAAAGGGCTGGAGAGTGGTGAGAAATGGACACTGAGAGGTCAGAGCCTTGGTAAAGAATTTGCACTTTTACATTGAGGGCTCTAGGAAGCCCTCAAAGGGTAAGGAGATGTACCCGATCAGGAACATCACTTGGTCTTGAACTTGGAGTGTTCTCAGAGGAAGGAGGAAGGCGGGTCAGATTCCAGATGGGATGCTGTAGAGAAGAAGGGGGTCTGGGCCAGGGTAGAAAAGCTGGTAACTGGTGACTCAGATGCTTAGGTGACTGTGTGGAAGGTCAGAAGGGAGCGAGCGAGTACAGGTTTCTCTCCTGGAAGTCCGGGTGCCTGTTTTGCATTTACTGAAATGAGCAGTGGTTTGATGGGAAGACAGTGAGTGAGTCTTTGCACCTTGGGTTTGAGGACCCCAGGAGGCGTTCCCACATTTTGCATTAGAACACACCGCCCTTTACACTTTCTCCTCCTTCTTGCAAAGCTCTTCTCGTGGAGGTCTGTTTGGACCATCCACTCCTTTCATTCAGGTCTTTGTTCTAATATCCCCTCCTTAGAGGGTGTTCTCCACTCTCATTAATCTCTGTCTTCCCTTGCTCTGTCTCCCTAGTCTCTATGTTGATCTACCCACTAGTTCTAAGCTCCATGAAGACAGGCACTTTGGTTCACTGCAGTATTACCAGTATCTGAAACACTCTGAAGTGTTTGTCCAGTTGTAGATTTTTGTACACGTGAGTGTGGAGCTCTGGAGGAGTGGTCTGGATGAGTTATTAGTATTTAGCTGGTGGTTGAAGTCTTGGGTTTCACCATCACTTAGAGCGAGGGGTCTCGAGTACAGTCTGTAGACTCTGGGGCTCATTAGGTCCAGGCTGCTGTCATGATCATATTAAGATGTCATTTGACTTTCACTGTGTTGACATTCCCACTGATGGTACGAAGCAGTGCTGGGTGACACTGCTGGTTCTGTAGCAGAAATCAGAGCCGTGGTACCAAGCCAGTTATAACGGTGATTGTAGTCATAGTATTCCTCACTGCTGTGAATTTGTGGTTTTAAAAAAAAAATCCAGTTTAATCAAATGCCCTTGATGAAGCAGTCAAAATTAATTTTGTTAAACTTCAACCTGAGGACCCATCTTTTTACTGGCCTGTGTGACAAAATGGGGAGTTGGCATAAAGCACTCATGCATCTTAACATGTGAGGGCGGTCTTCTGGACAAGCAACTCTGCGATCGCTTGAGTTGAACAGCTGACAAAAAATGATGGCTGTTTAGACAGGGGAATTTGGCAGATATTTTCATAAAAACGAACGAAGTGAACCAGATACTTCAAGGAAAATAACTGACAGTATTGTTGGCAGTGATGAAATTTGAGCTTTCAAATGGAAATTTGAATTTTGGAAAACTTGATTCTGCTACCATGAGCTTGACAGCTTCCCAGTACTTAAAGGCTTTTTTTTGCAAGATAGGAGGTGATGCTAACGAAATGTTTCTTTTTTTTAATGTTATATAATAAAACGTGTCAACATTTGGAAGATCTGCTTAACTCAGTGAGCTGATATTTTCCAAATGGCCTGTGCTTGATGCTACTAACTCACAGATGGGTGAAAGATCCATTCAAAGCACAGGAATGGAGTGAAGGCCCTGGTGTTTGATGTAACAGTATGCAAAGTTAATTGACATAGTTTCAGATTCCACAGCAGAACTACCCTTTTTTTAATATATAAATTTATTTATTTTTGGCTGTGTGTTGGGTCTTCGTTGCTGTGCGCAGGCTTTCTCTAGTTGCGGCGAGTGGGGGCTTCTCATTGCGGTGGCTTCTCTTGCTGCGGAGCCCGGGCTCTAGGCACGCAGGCTTCAGTAGTTGTGGCGAGCGGGCTTAGTTGCTCTGCGGCATGTGGGATCTTCCCGGACCAGGGCCTGAACCCGTATCCCCTGCACTGGCAGGCAGATAACCTCTGTGCCACCAGGAGAGCCCAGAACTACCCTTTAAGAAACTTACCACTTGTCAAGTTTTGATGTAGTACCAAAAAAGACTGTCTATATTTATTTGAAAAGGCTGTTACAGTACTCCTCTCTTTTCTTTTTTATAAATTTATTTACTTTATTTATTTTTTTTGCTGCGTTGTGTCTTCGTTTCTGCGCACGGGCTTTCTCTAGTTGCTGAGCGGGGGCTCCTCTTCGTTGTGCTGCGCGGGCTTCTCATTGCAGTGGCTTCTCTTTGTTGAGGAGCGTGGGCTCTAGGTGCCCGGGCTCAGTAGTTGTGGCTCACGGGCTTAATTTTTCCGCGGCATGTTGGATCTTCCCGAGCCAGGGCTTGAACCCGTGTCCCCTGCACTGGTAGGTGGATTCTTAACCACTGCGCCACCAGGGAAGCCCTACTCCTCCCTTTTCCAACTACGTATCTGTGAGGCTGAGTTTTCCTCATCTCCTTCAACCAAAACAAGATGTTGTACCAGATTGAGTGCAGAAGCAGATGTGAGAATCCAGCTCTCTCTACTTGAGGCAGGCATTAAAGAGGTGTGCTAAAATGTATAATGTTGCTGCTCTTCTCACTAAGTTATTTTTCTAGTTATTTCTTTTTTTTTTAATTTAAAAAAATATTTATTTATTTGGCTGTGCCGGGTTTTAGTTGTGGTACGCAGGATCTTTGTTGCAGCATGCAGGCTCTTAGTTGTGGCGCCCTTAGTTGTGGAATGCGGGATCAAGTTCTCTGACCAGGGATCGAACCCAGGCCCCCTGCATTGGGAGCGCAGAGTCTTAGGCACTGGACCACCAGGGAAGTCCCTCTAGTTATTTTTTGTAAAAATATTATTTATGGTAATATGTAATAGGCTTATTAAACTTCTTTTTTGTCTCTGCTTTAGTTTCTAGTGTAGTAAATATCCATTGATATAACCCACATAAACAAAAGCCCCTGGAATCCTCAGTAATTAAGAGTGTAAGGGAAGCCTGAGACCAAGCCTCTGAGCAGCAGTGATTTGGAGAGCAGTGTGGTGGTTAAACTGGCCGGGGCACGTCAAGGACCTTAGCCCCAGGTGCCTGCAGGGACCAGAGAGGTCCTCCGCTGGAGACAGGTGCCCTGTCCTGATGTGTCGTTATAGGTGTAGAACTGTGCCTTTTCCTGGGGAGAAGAACCACCCAGAGATTCTCTAAAGGTTGAAGACCCTTTGGTGTAGCTTGGGTGTTGAGGCATGGCAGAGGAAAAGCAGCTTATAGGAGTGGTCAGAAGTTGGAAGAACATCAGAGCAGTGTCAGTGCTTAAGAGAGTCTCTGAGAGGGAAGGGAATGGTCAAAGAGGCAGATTTGATTGGGATTCAGCGATCAGGACTCCCCAGGGCCGATGAGTGGCAGTGGCTTGTGGGGAGGCTCTGAAGGAAAGGGGTGGAGAGGCATGTGGGGTTGAGGGAGGGCTCTGTTCCTGCCTTCATTTTTTTTTTTTTTTTTGTGGCCATCCTGCATGGCATGTGATTTCTTAGTTCCCCCAACCAGGTTCAAACCTGTGCCCCCTGCAGTGGAAGTGCAGAATCTTAACTGCTGGACCTCTAGGGAGGTCCCTGTTCTGCCTTTATTTTATTTTATTTATTTATTTTTAAAATAAAATTTATTTATTTATTTTTGGTCGCGTTTGTGCACCGGCTTTCTCTAGTTGCGGCGAGCGGGGGCTGCTCTTCGTTTTGGTGCCGCGGGCTTCTCATTGCGGTGGCTTCTCTTGTTGCGGAGCACGGGCTCTAGGCACGCAGGCTTCAGTAGTTGTGGTGCACAGGCTCAGTAGTTGTGGTTCGCGGGCTCTAGAGCGCAGGCTCAGTAGTTGTGGCACACGGGCTTAGTTGCTCCGCAGCATGTGGGGTCTTCCTGGACCAGGGCTTGAACCCGTGTCCCCTGCATTGGCAGGCGGGTTCTTAACTACTGCGTCACTAGGGAAGTCCCCTGCCTTGATTATAGACGGAGTAGCTTGAGCACTGTCACATGAGGAGCGCCTGTAAACAAGGGGAGGGAGAGTGTCAGTGAAATGCACATTCATGGCTGAGCAGTACCAGCTGGCAGCTGGTGATGGGGCAGTGATGAGAGACGCCCACCCCCCTCTGGTGAGAGGGACGTCATCTGTCCGATGGCGGGTGGAAAAGGTTGTGCTGGAAGAGAAATCAGGACAGGGCAATAGAGATGGCTGATTTCATTTTAAAAGGGTGGTGGAAACATCTGAAATTGAGAGCAAGGGGAGGTGAGGGGATGAGGCAGGCGGCAGATACCTGGGCAAAGGGAGAAGCCCCAAGACAGGACTGGGCGAGGAACTGAAATAAGAGGGCTTGGGAAATTGAGGATGGCACGGAAGGACCGTGGCCCTTCCGTCCTCCACCTGCAGTTCTCTTGGCAGTAGATGAACTTGCGTTTTGCAGATGACCCCAGTGCTGTTAGCTCGGCCTTGTTAGGTTCCTACTGTGCTAGCTAGGCACCATGCTAAGAGCTTGACGGTGTTACTGTTTGATCGTCTAATCGGCTCTGAGCCAGGTCCTGTGAATAGCCCCATTTCATAGGTGGCTAAACCTATGGGGAGATTAGGTAATTGGCCAGAGTCACAGCCAGGAATCTGTGGAACCCACGTTTGAACGTCAGTTGTTTGCCCCTAGAGCCCGTGCTCTTAATTATTACACCATGGACCATCTAATTTGAGCTCCTCTCCCCTACTCTTTCATCTCAGAGGACTTCTGTGTCTGCATCTGCCTCCTTCATATGTTGTTAAAGGGAGGATTCTTCCACTTGAGAACATATTCACCAACAGTTTTATCTTTAGTTTCTTCTTCAGGGGCTCCTTCTATTCTGTCTTCAAACGTGACTAATAAGTCTTATATAACTTAATCTCCCAGTTAATCTTGGTATATTTTTCAGCTACTATTCATATTTTTCTCTGTTTAAAATTAAACTCCCTGGACAGGAGATCTGTCTTCACTGCCTCAGTTCCTTCATCTGTCCTGTCCTCAGTCTTTTTTTTTTTTTTTTTAATATTTATTTATTTATTTTTGGCTGCATTGGTCTTAGTTGTGGCGTGTGGGCTCTTCGTTTTGGTGCGGGCTTAGTTGTCCTGCGGCTTGTGGGATCTCAGTTCCCCAACCAGGGATCAAACCTACGTCCCCTGCATTGGAAGGTGGATTCTTAACTGCTGGACCACAGGGAAGTCCCCCTGTCCTCATTCTTTGAGGGCCTTGTCCCTGTTCCCCCTAAGTTATCACTGTTACTGTTTTCATAAAGATGTCCTTTTCAGTAAGTCCATTTTACTGTCCCCAGTTTTTAACTGTTGTACTTTAATAATAAAAGTGTTTAATTGTTTATTGTACAAAATTAGGATTATAAAAATGAAGGGGAAAGGACTTCTCTGGTGGTCCAGTGGTTAAGAATCTGCCTTCCAGTGCAGGGGACGTGGTTTCGATCCCTGGTTGGAGAGCGAAGATCCCACATGCTGCGGGGCAGCTAAGCTTACGAGCTACAACTACTGAGCCTGCGTGCCCTAGAGCCCACGTGCTGCAACTAATGAGCCCACACTCTGTGACTACTGAAGCCCATGCACTCTAGGGCCCGCGTGCTGCATCTGCTAAGCCTGTGACCCACACTTGCTGAGCCATGTGCCACAACTACTGAAGCCCGCATGCCTAGAACCCGTGGTCCACAACAAAAGAAGCCACCACTTGCCGCAACTAAAGAAAGCCCGTGTGCAGCAATGAAGACCCAATGCAGCCAAAAAAACAAAACCAAAACAGGGCTTCCCTGGTGGCGCAGTGGTTGAGAGTCCGCCTGCTGATGCAGGGGATGCGGGTTCGTGCCCCGGTCCGGGAAGATCCCACATGCCGCGGAGCGGCTGGGCCCGTGAGCCATGGCCGCTGAGCCTGCGTGTCCGGAGCCTGTGCTCGGTGGCGGGGGAGGCCACAGCAGTGAGAGGCCCACGTACCGCAAAAAAACAAACAAACCAAAAAACAAACACAAAAATGAGGGGGAAAGTCTATAGTTTACCTATCTGGAAATAACCTATAATATTATGTTGTTGTATTTTCATTTAGTTTTGTCGTTCATGCACATGTATTCAGAGATTCCCCCACCCCCCAGATTGGAGATCACACTGTATGTGTAGATTTTTAAGTTTTACTTTTTCTACTTTGTTACACGTTATGTTTACATCTTTGAAAACATGACCAGTAACTACATAACAGTTGATGGTGTTCCTTTCTCCATGGCTTCTCTGTGCCCATGTGCTGGACATCCTGGCTCTGCAGTCTGAGCTTTGAGGCTGTGAGCAAGTTGTGTAACTCCTCCCTCGGTTTTCCCGTCTCCTGGGCTGGTGGTGAGGATGAAACGAGATGGTGCAAATGGAACACTTACCCCCGTGCTTAGCGTGGCGCAAGCACTGACGTATTTGCTTCCGTTACCACCCCTGCCTGTGACCTTTGCCTCCTTTGCCTTCCTCCTTTCCTCACACGCTTCTCCAAGTCGACCCCTGCTCTTTATTTCTGACTTTGTGGTTGCTGTCTTGCTTAAGGTTCTCAGGGGTTCTTCTGCGTGGCTCTGAAATGCTACTCTTAGTTTCCTGGGGCTGCAGTAACAAATTACCACAAAAGGAGTGGCCAAAACAGCAGAAATTTATTCTCATAATTCTGGACGGTGGAAGTCTGACATCAAGGTTTTGACAGGGCAGCTCCCTCTGATGCCTCTTTCTGGCTTCGGGTAGTCGCTGGCAATCTGGTTTCTGCCTGTTTTATGTGGCCTTCTCTCTGTGTCTGTCTCTGCTCTTATAGGAACACCAGTCATTGGATGAGGGCCTATTCCATTGTGACCTCATTTTGAGTTAAAACTAATTATACCTGCAAAGACCTTTTTTCCAAATAAAGTCACATTTACAGGTTCCAGGTGGACAAGAATATTCAAGGGACACTTTTCAACCCACTGCCGTTACCTAGAGCTTCCTCCTGGGCCCTGTTTTCGTTGCGTTCCCAGCTCCCTATCTCCCATGTCTTTACCGTCCTTTCGTGGCCGAGCTAGTAAAAGGAAGTCTCAGTTGCAGGTTGAAGAAAACAACAGAGAGAACTTAGGTGGAAAAGGAAAATGTCTTATCGGGATTTTGGATGTCTCACAGAACCAAAGTTCAGGAATAGAGCTGGGCTTTTTGGGTCAGCGTGGGGTCAGAGGATGGAGAAACCATTCAGGGGTCTCTGCCCATCTCATTTCCATTCTCCTTGTCTGTAAGTGCCTCGATGTTTCTGCTTGCAAAGTAAAAAAGCTCCCTGAGGGCTTCCCTGGTGGCGCAGTGGTTGAGAGTCCACCTGCCGATGCAGGGGACGCGGGTTCGTGCCCCGGTCTGGGAAGATCCCATATGCCGTGGAGCAGCTGGGCCCGTGAGCCATGGCCGCTGAGCCTGCGCGTCTGGAGCCTGTGCTCCGCAACAGGAGAGGCCACAACAGTGAGAGGCCCGCGTACCGCAAAAAAAAAAAAAAACCTCCCTGAAATGGTCATTTTTCTCTGTTTTCATCATATTTTGCCTCTTGGCATTGAACTCACTTAACCACCACCTCTTTAAAACACACTCTTCTCTTAGTTCCTGGTTCTCCTTCTGCCACTTTGTCCTTCTTGGTTTCCTTCCAAGGTTCCTCTTTTGCCTGCCCTGCCTGCCTTCAGTTGTCTGGTGTTTCTCCATCTTGAGTCCAGGATTCTCTCTGTTCTTGGGCTCTCCTTAGGTGATCGTGGCTGTTCCCATCTGTTCTTATCTGTTTTAAATGCTGTTTACTGATAGTTTTGAAGACTCTCAAATTTATATCTCTACTGCAGCCTTTCTGATCTCCAGACTCGTCTGTCTTCGTGTCCACCTGACATCTCCTTACTTTGCTGTTTCCACTGCTGAGTCCTTGATCCTTTAGGTCTCAGCTTGAGTGTCACCTCAAAGAGACTTTTTCTGGCCACCATTGTTGCTCTTGATCACATTGATTGACCACAGTTACTGCTTCATGGTGTTCCCCTCAAATTGTGTTTGCAGAGTTGTGAGGCTCTGTCTCTCACTCTCCCAACTAGCACAGGCTGGAAGTAAAGGGTGTGCCAGTTGGGCTCTTCATGTGGACAGGGTTAGGTCTTTTTTTTTTTTTTTTTTCGCGGTATGCGGGCCTCTCACTGTTGTGGCCTCTGCTGTTGCAGAGCACAGGCTCCGGACGTGCAGGTTCAGCGGCCATGGTTCACGAGCCCAGCCGCTCCACGGTATGTGGGATCTTCCCGGACCGGGGCACGAACCCACGTCCCCTGCATTGGCAGGCGGACTCTCAACCACTGCACCACCAGGGAAGCCCGGTAGGGTTAGTTCTTGAACCTGAGTCAGACCCCCTGAAAGTGTCCGTCGGTCCATCTGTAAGCCTGAGACTCAGGTGGTTTAGAGGAATGTCCCAAGCGAACGTGATACACAGTTAGGTTTGGGGACAGTGGCCTGTGAAACCACTTAACTAGGGCTTAAGGTCTAGGTAGTTTTCCGGAGAATGGATAGGAGGGTTATTGGAAAGGCTTGAGATTGCTTAACCACTGTTGGGGTGTGGGTTTGGGGATGGCTGCTGTAGACGCAGAGAGATGAGAAGGGAAGAGGGCAGGGAGCTTTTCCTGGGAATCGATGCACTCAGAGCAGGGAGAATCTCAGTGCCTAACACTGATTGGCAAGGCATTTAAAATGTGCTTTTTGAATCAGTAACAGACCATCATGTCCTCTTTACATTTTCTTAAAATATGGGAACTGACCGCACACATTTCCCATAATTTAAAACTTGACATATTCGGGAAATGCTAAGCTGCTGAGTAGGGTGCTACACTTCAGCTATGAAAGAAGAGCTTTAAAACAGCAGCTCTTCTACTTTAAACGTTTGTTCACAGATTTAGATAATGCTAGTTTAAAAAAAGAAAAGCTTCTGAAATGGTTGGGCTCTGTCTTCCTGGGTCTGTGGAGCCCACTCAGCAGCTAGGGTTTGAGTGTCTTGGCGGCCAGGACAGGGCCAGTGCTGGAAGGACCCTCTAGGCAATTTTTGTTTTTTGCAGCTGTCTTTTTTCTTTTGTGGAAACAGAAGAATGACATCCTTGAGGGTAATTTTTGCAGGAATAGGTTATAATCGCAATAGAGGCGATTGCTAATGTCCATTCCACTAACTGACCTTTGGGTACCAGTGAGGAGGGAAAGGACATATGTGAAGGAGGAGACAGCACAAAGAACGCCCCCCAAAGCAGTGGCTCCTTCCTTCCCTCGTGGAAGTGCCAAGCCCCTGGGAGGCGCAGGCAGCATTCTCCCCTTGCTTTTGGTCTCCATTGTTGCTTGTCTGCAGACATCTGTGGTTAGTCGTCGTAATGTGTGGTGTGCTACAGGGATGCTGCCTAACAGCCAAGGGTGAGCCAGCCCAAGACCTCACCGGTCCAAGGCTGAGAACTCTGACTTGAACTAACACGCACCCTGCAGTTAAAAAAACGTGCTCATGGCCTTGCATCAGTTACCTGTTGGTGCGTAACAAACTGCCCCCCAAACTTAACGAGTTCAAGCAATAACTGTGTGTTCACCACTGGCAGTTAGGGCTCTGTGTGGTGGGGGGCTCTGCCCACTCATGCGTCTGCAGTCCATTGGCACTTCTGGGAAGGCCTTACCTGCATGGACTTTTCGCCAGGCTGCACCTCTGTTCTCCATGTGACCCTTCCAGCAGGCCGGCTCAGGCCTCTCAGGGTAGCCGAGTGGTAAGAGGGCGGGAGCAGAAGTTGCTAGGCTTCTTGAGGCCATACGTAGAAGTCACACAGTGTCACCTTTGGTACATTCTGTTGGTCGGAGCAAGTTATGAGGCCTAGTCCAGACTGGAAGTGTAGAGAAATAGTGAACCTCGTTCTTACAGGAGGAGCTGCAAAGAATCTGTGGCCGTTTCTTAAATCTCTCAGGACCTCTCTATAGCATGACATTTAGAATTGCCTGCTTTAGGGTGTCCAGTTAATACTAAGATTGCTGTGGAATGGATTCCAGAAGTGAACTGCTTAAAGGCATCAGTTTATTTAACAGACATTTGCCATATACTTACTTTCAGCAAGACACTGTGATTGGTGATGTGCAAGTACTGGGAAATAGCTTCTAATCTTTTATTCTTTGGGGGAGGACTGTGAACTAGTGGATAAGCAAGTTTCAGACCTGTGGTGAGTGCTGCAAGATCCAGAGTGGAGAGAGGGCACTTGGTTTTAGGTTAATTGGGAAAGGCCGTTCTGAGCAGTTGGCACCTGAAGGAGGAGAAGCCAGGTAGGAGAAGAGCCTGGTCACTTCAGGTGCAGAGAACAGCAATTGCAAAGGCCCTGAGGTGGGGAGAGGCCAGCGTGGCCGAAGCTTTGTGCCCCGGGAGCAAGGCGGTAGAAGTCAGGGTTGGAGAGGAAGCTGGCCTTGGCCACCTGGCCCAGTTTGCCAGGCAGTGTCAGCTTCACCCGGTGAGCCGGGATTCTGTGTGGGGAGTGCCCTCTTTGACTATTAGACGTGCCCTGGTGGACAGTGCATTTTATGGTCACTCTGACGTGGAGGAAAGTTTGATTCTTTCCCTCAGTGCGGTGGACGGCACTGCACAGTTCTAAGCAGGAAGTGACCAGATGTGAATTTTAAAAGGTTGTTCAGTTGCCGAAGGAAGAATGGATTGTTGGGGTGAAAATAGAAACAAAGATCATTTAAGGGATACTGTTGATGAGAAATGATGTAGCTTGGCTAAGGATGGGGGCTGAGGAAGTGGGAGTAAGTGGACAGACTCATTTCTGCTCTGGAGGTCGAGCTAGCCACGGTGCTGATGATCTAGGACTATTCTTTTTTTTGTTCTGGCCGTGCCTGGCAGCCTGTGGAATTTTAGTTCCCCGGCCAGGGATGGAACCTGTGCCCCATGCAATGGCAGCACGGAGCCCTTAACCACTGGACCACCAGGGAATTCCCCTAGGACAGTTCTTAAGCGCTTGCTCTGCACCCTTAGGGGCCGATGATGGTCGGGCACTGAGATGAGGCCAGATGGGTGGCTCAGGTTTGTTGACTGTCCAGTGGGGACGAGAGAGCCATCCTTGGAACATTTGAAGCTCAAAATGGACACAGGAAACCAAGTGCAAGTGTTGGCTCGTAAGTATGTTGGCCTGGAGTTCAGTCTGGAAGTCATAGGTAATATTTCAGTTCTTGTGAATGACGCTCTCACCTGCGCCTGGGAGGTAGGAAGAGGAGGCGACGGGATGCCCAGCCAGTGAAGGAAGGATAGGGCAGCTCTTCCTCAGTAAGGAGGGTGGGGATCCTGCATAGAGTGCTGTTGAGGGGTCAGGTGAAAGGGGTCCCTCAGATTTAGGGACTGTAGGTGCTAGGTGGTGGGCAGCGAAAGACATTGCGGGGAGTTAAAACATGGGAGTTGAGGAAGGGGAGACCACCTATGTAGATGTGGCTTCAGGAAGTTTTGCTGTGGGAGGAGGGGGCAAGGAAAGGGCTCTGTAGTTGGTGGGTGATGAGGGGAACCGTGGAGTGGTCTGTTTTTAAATAGGGAGCTCCTAAACCCGGGTGTTTATTTGGGTGCATTCAGAACTCGGCTGTGTGAATGACTCCCCTGGGATCTTATTAGCTGCAGATCCTAATTCAGTCTGCAGCCGAGTGAGTGAGCTTTCCTGACTAGCTCCCAGGTGCCGCTGGCGTTGCTGGTCCCTGGACCACACACGGAGAAGCAAGCACAATTGATGTTGTTAGAAACTAGCTGGTAGAGGGAGTTGATGCAGTAACAGAAGGCTGACCGCCTTAAGAAAAGCTGGGGCGGCGGGTGGTTCTTACCTATCTCATCACTGGTGCCAGCTGTTTGTATTGGCCTTTCATTTCAGCTGGTCTCATGGCTTCAAAGTTTGTCCTAATGGGTATGCTACTCCCTCCAGCCGAGCAAGTTAGCTGTGACATGGGATGTGATAGACCTATTTTCATCAACTCTTTTTTTTAAACATCTTTATTGGCGTATAATTGCTTTACAATGGTGTGTTAGTTTCTGCTTTATAACAAAGTGAATCAGCTATACATATACATATATCCCCACATATCCTCCCTCTGGTTAACTCTTGTGAGGTTAAACAGCAGGTTTTTTTTTTTTTTTTTACACGGTACGCGGGCCTAGGCTCCGGACGCGCAGACTCAGCGGCCATAGCTCACGGGCCTAGCCGCTCCGCGGCATGTGGGATCTTCCCAGACCGGGGCACGAACCCACGTCCCCTGCATTGGCAGGCGGATTCCCAACCACTGCGCCACCAGGGAAGCCGCTAAACAGGAGTTTTAATTAGCATAGAATTTAATTTGTTTTATGTCGGAAAAATGGGTTGAAGTAATTAGCTTTCAGCAAATAATACCTTCCTGTCATTTCAGCAGCTCTCCTGTACGTAACAGGCTGCATAAAGTGCCTGCCAGATAAGCTCAGAATTTTAAGGTTTGGAAGAGACAAGATGAGATCAAGAAAGATGGCTTTGATTGGGAGGGGGAGGGATTAAATTTCAAACAAAACAAAAGATTGGGTTTTTTTGTTTTTGTTTTTGTTTTTTTTGCGGTACAGGGGCCTCTCCCTGCTGTGGCCTCTCCCATTGCGGAGCACAGGCTCCTGACGCGCAGGCCCAGTGGCCATGGGCCATGGGCCCAGCCGCTCCACGGCACACGGGATCCTCCCGGACCAGGGCACGAACCCGTGTCCCCTGCATCGGCAGGCGGACTCTCAACCACTGCGCCACCAGGGAAGCCCCAAAAGATTGTTTTTTCATCTAAGACATGTAACGAAGCAGCATTACAAGTGGGTGCAGGCTAACATAGGTGTTCCCTGATAAATTGAATATAAGTAACTGTAGCTTTTTACATACTGGCCTGTTATACACTTCGGGGTGTTCTTGGGGAGAGAGTTTGAGGGTAACTGGGTCAGCTGGCAGGAGAGGCAGAGAGGAGGAGCCAGGCACTTGCTGAATAATGGTGATTGGACAGGCAGGTTCCTCTCACTGCCACCCCCTTGTCTTTCCTGCATATTGTTCCTGTGACTGAGCTGGCTGAGATTCCTGGGCAAGGAAGCAGGGACCTAGGAAGGCTCCAGCTCCAGGTGCACCTGTGCTGCTGCCCCTGCCCTCCTGTGCCCTCGTCCTACCTCAGGGACACCAGGGGAGAGAGACCCGGGCCACAATCCATGCCTGTGGTTAAGCCCTTTGTCCTGAATGCTTGGCTGAAATAAACTTCACGGTTGCTTTAGATTGAGCGTCTGTTTTTAGTGTTGTTGCGGAGGTCAGTAATCTGAGCCATGCTAAGATAATGAATGGTCAGAAAAGTCAAAGAGCAGAGGTTCATGACAAGAGCCATGGGTCTTACAGAAGCTTCTTTTTTTTTTGTAAATAACTCCTTTATGGAAACTAACTTTAGAAATAATTTTTTTGAGTTCTTAGGCAAATTGACCAAGGTCATTTTTTTTAAAATGATTGTTAGGCCTAAAACTCTTCTCTTTTTTTATAAAGAGAAAAACATGTTGAAGTCAGCTATAAGACCTAACTTAGGTACATTACTGAAGAGATAAAAAAGAATTTGAATAGACCTGAACACAGAATTTGAATGCAGGTCTTCTGTATGTACATGCTGGGATATTTTTAAATTGTCACCTAATTTGGACAAATAAATATTTGAGAAGAGTCAGTTCTATAAAAGAAAGATGAGGGGAAAGTGTTCTATTAGATATAAACAGGAAAGTTCTATAAAGCATAGGTAGGTAGAACAAAGTAGTCTAGATAATGATCTATAAATTTATGGGAATTTACTTCTTGATTAGTGTAGCATTTTATTATTTTTTTAAAAAATTTATTTATTTATTTTTGGCTGTGTTGGGTCTTCATTGCTGCGCACGGGCTTTCTCTAGTTGCGGCGAGTGGGGGCGACTCTTTGTTGAGGTGCGCGGGCTTCTCATTGCGGTGGCTTCTCTAGCTGCAGAGCACAGGCTCTAGGTGCGTGAGCTTAAGTAGTTGCAGCATGCGGGCTCAGTAGCTCTGACGCATGGGCTTAGTTGCTCTGCGGCATGTGGGAGCTTCCCGGACCAGGGCCCGAACCCGTGTCCCCTGCACTGGTAGGTGGATTCTCAACCACTGCACCATCAGGGAAGCCCCTAGTGTAGCATTTTAAATCAGTTGGGAATGGATGGTTTGTAATGTAACAGATGTTGGATCAACTGGCAGTCTGTTGGAAAAAATAAAGTGGAAAACTCTACAACACATAGAGATTCTGGCTGGATTAAAGACTTAAATGTAAAAATTAAAACATGGAAATATTAGAAAATTATTGTGAGAAGTATTTTTTAACCTTTGAGGTGGGGTGTTTGGGGAAAGGGTTTCTTAGCATGACACTAAGGTCATAAGCCATAAAAAGATTATCTGCTTGAATACTCAGAACATACTTATAGCAAAAGATATCTGATAGAGGAATTTTGTTTTTTTGACCTCGCCAACATGGCATTTAGGATCTTAGCTCCCTGACCAGGGATGGAACCTTCACCCCCTGCAGTGGAATCGGGGAGTCTTAACCACTGGACCACCAGGGAAGTCCTGATGATAGGGAACTTTGAACTGTAGTTCAAAGACAAGCAAGTTGGAGAAAATATTAGCTATGCATATATATATATGTATATATAAAAGATAAGAGGTTAATATGTTGAGTATAAAAGGACATTTCCAAACTAAATTATTCAGCAAGTTTATTTTTAGAAATTTATTCACGGGGGGGAAAAAAGTAAGAGAATCCTTGTTACAGCATTCATTATAAAAACAAAATAGTAAAAACAGTTTCTGTTAGAAACCTTCTCCTAGGGGCTTTCCTGGTGGTGCAGTGGTTGAGAGTCCACCTGCCGATGCAGGGGACGCGGGTTCGTGCCCCGGTCTGGGAAGATCCCACATGCCGTGGAGTGGCTGGGCCCGTGAACCATGGCCGCTGGGCCTGCGCGTCTGGAGCCTGTGCTCCACGACGGGAGAGGACACAGCAGTGAGAGGCCTGCATACCGCAAAAAAAAAAAAAGAAACCTTCACCTAGAATTTTTGGTAAGAAAGCAAAAAATTGTCAGTAGTTACTAGAATATAAGTTCCACGAGGGCAGAGATCTTTTTTTTTTTTAATCCACGTAGGTAGTTTTTATTTAAATATAAATGGCATTATACTTTATGTACTTTTGTGTATCTTAACGTATTTTGAATATATTTCCCGAGGGCAGAGATCTTTATCTTTTTTATTCCCTAATATCTCCTCAAACAGTGCCTGGAATGTAGTACATCTCAAAAAATATTTGTGGAATGAACCAGTGGATGAATCTAAATGCCCATCAGTGGGAACTGGTTAAATTAAGGTACATGCAGAATACTGCGAAGCTGTTCAAAAAGTTTAAGGTAGCCCTGCTTCATTGTCCTGAGGAGATGACCGCAGTGCAGCAGATAAAGTCTGGAAGAAATACACACCCCTGGGCATCCCTGTGAAACATGTTATTTCTTGGGGGTAGCTGGGGACAAGGAACGTGCTGTACAGTAAGATAATGTTTTATCTGTATTTTCTGTGGAAGAATACCAAGATCATTATAATTAGGAAAAAGATATTTTCACTTTGGAAGAAATGTTAAAGCAAATTATTTATATGTGGAAGTTTTAGAAGCTCTCTCAAAGTTAGCATGACTGAAATGAGAATATTATAGAAATTTCATAGTTTTAGTTTGTTTGCCTTTGTTTTTTTTATTGAGGTATAATTGACTAAGTTTGCCTTTGAGGTAAAAGAGTTTTATTGGTGCTATAGTCTGCTCTTTTGTAGCTTTTTTGGGAGCGGGGTGGCACGCCACGCGGCCTGCAGGATCTTAGTTCCCCACCAGGGATTGAATCCCGAGCCACAGCAGTGAGAGTGTGAAGTCCTAACCACTGGACAGCCAGGAAAGTCCCTCGTAGCATCTTATATTCCTGTTTTGTTCTGCATCCTTTCACTGGTTTTTGTGTAAGAATGGATGCTGTGGATCCTGTTACTATTGACATAACAACTACAATCTATTGGTTTTTAATAACTACTTTTCAGTAATGTTAGACAGTAACACTCTTCAGGAAATCTGCATGGGCCAGTCTGGCAGAATCAAAGACCAAGTGAAATGTAGTTGGTCAGGTTCCTTGTAGCTGTATAGACTTTAAGTCACGTGAAAGAAGAGAGAGACACGACAGGCACCTGTAATGAGCCTCCAGGACTCAGTGGGGACTGTCAGCTGAAATGGAGCCTCCTGGCTAACAGTGTAAATTGTAAGAGGTAGAGTTCAACTTCAGGTGTACATTTGTGGGGGGAAAATCTTTTTCACAGTTAATTGGCAAGATTACATAGTTTGATTTAAAGACTCCAAAGCTCATTTCCTAGAGTGCAGTAGTGCCAGGTATCTCGGAAGTGTACGTGCACTCTTCAGACCAGCAGAAGCTGCTGCAGAGCAGTTAGGAGCATACTTGGTAGGCAAGAGAGGACGACTCGTAATGATATTGGGGATCAGGTGTTGGTCTGAGACTGAGATTTACGGGCTGTTTTCCCAGATAGTAGTTGCCACGCACCGTCCTATGAGCCAGAGGTTGGCAAACTATGGCCTGCCATCTCTTTGTGTGTGTCCCACGAGCTAAGAATGGTTTTCAGATTTTTAAATGGTTGAAAAATCAAAAGGAGACTATTTGTGGCATGGAAAAGTGATACGAAGTTCAGGTTGTGTCCGTAGACATTTTTATTGGAGGGCCCACGACTGTTCTTCTGCCTGTCATCTGTGGCTGATTTTGTGGTGGCAAAATCCACACTGGAATCGAGAGCGTGTGCTCTCTGGGCCTCTGCAGAAAACCATTGCCACCCCTGCTCCGGGCTCTTGGCCAGCGTGGCATCCTCCGCCCCCTCACCAGCAGAGCAGCAGGCCTGAGGGTTCAGCAGTTTACCTGAGGTTACAGAGCTGGACCCAAGCACACCTTTCTGATCCCAGATCCTTTGGTTTTAACTGCTGTGCGACACGGCCTCCACAGAAACAATGTTCTGTGTTTGGTTTCCTTTACAATTTTCTGTTAACAATTATGTGCTAACATATACTGAGCTAATGGGACATTCTATACACATGAAGAATAGATAGGTTTTCTAAGTTTTTCCAAATTAAATTTCCTTTGGAGTCTTAACTGTGATGCTTGAAATTTGAATGTCCATGTACTAGAAATACCTTGGAAGGAGAATTCCTCTGTGGAAGTTGTGCTGAGGAGGGCCTAAAAATAAGTTCTTTGAGGGCAAGGAGTAGGATCTTTGGGTTTATTTTTAAATTCTCTTGTAGTTAACAGGATAGTGATGTGTGAAAGATATCCGGACTTAGGCACTATGGATCTAGTCATAAAAAAGGCATTTAGGGGCTTCCCTGGTGGCGCAGTGGTTGAGAGTCTGCCTGCCGATGCAGGGGACACGGGTTTGTGCCCCGGTCCGGGAAGATCCCACATGCCACGGAGCAGCTGGGCCCATGAGCCATGGCCGCTGAGCCTGCGCGTCCGGAGCCTGTGCTCCGCAACGGGAGAGGCCACAACAGTGAGAGGCCTGCGTACCACACACAAAAAAAGGCATTTAGGTCTCATCAGTAGGCATTTCAGTAAAGATTTTAGTTAAATCTGTAAAGTGTCCATAGTGTGTTTGCTCTGGTGGCCAGCAGCCCCCGTGCCTGGAGGCCTGGCTCTTGGGGGTGCTGCGGGGATGAGGGGTCCCAGCAGTCACCCGGCAGAGGACGCGCTCCTCACTGCCAGCCGGGCCGTGTGAGCACCAGGCTGCTTTCCCAGTGCACACGCTGGTGTATTGAAAAACAAATGTGAATGTCTCGTGAAGTAGAATGCAAAGTTTACATCAGTTTTCCCACATTACCACTAAATACTTCAGTGCGTGTATTTTGAGAACACAGACATATTTTTATATAACCACAGTTCAGCTATTAAAATCAGTAAGTTTAACACTGATACTGATCTATTTTCTATTCCACGTTTCGTCAATTGTCCCTGTACTGATTTCACAGCTGTTCCTCCCGGTCCCGATCCAGTCAGTCGGGGAACACACTTGCGTTGTATTTAGAGGTCGTGTCTGTTCTTTAATCTGGAACAGCCTGTCTCTGTTGTTCTTGCCCTTAACATTTTAAAGAGTGCAGGCCAGTTGTCTTGGAGAATGACCCTCACTTTGGGTCTGTCTGGGCTTCCTCATGGTTAGATTCAGGTTCTTTGGGGCAGAATACCACAGAAATGTTGTGTCCTGGGCCTTCTCTGGTGAGTGTTTCCGATGCTCTCCGTGCCACTTGGAGGGTCTGCCCCAAACGCTCTCTCCTGGTCCCTCGGCTCCCGGCTTCGTTCTCCCTCTCCCCGCAGGGATGGAAGGTCTACACGAGCACCTGTCCTCAAGGCTGCATTGCAGATCCTACTTGCCCTGAGAGAGTGCCTTTCAGTAGTCAGTTACTGAGTTCCTCTCGGGTTTTGTTCGGTGAACACAAAGGTGAGGAAGTCAGATCTTGATGAATTTATAGTTACTGTCCAATTTTACAGCCTGTTCCTAAAGCAGGGGAGCAGAGAGGTAGGTGAGGCTCTTTTGGGTGGAGGTGGAGCCCAGTGTGGTGGTGGGTTTGTGAGCCACCCCCTCCCTGCTTCTCTGCCTCCCCTCCACTCCTCTGAGGCCCAAACTCGAACCTTCATGCAAAGATTCCCAAATTCATGGCACCATTAGTGTCCCTAGGATTTTCACAGTGCCCCAGGCTAAAATAAATACCTAAAAGTCCCTTTATTGAGTTTTAAGGTCCAATCAATTTAAGTATGTATGTTCTAAGAACTTAGTACCCATTTGAAAAAGTAATACCCCAAAATTGAGGGAAACTTTTCTTTTTTTAAAAAATTAATTTTATGTATTTTTTTGGCTGCATTGGGTCTTCGTTGCTGTGCCCAGGCGTTCTCTAGTTGTGGCGAGTGGGGCTACTCTTCGTTGCTGTGCACAGGCTCTAGAGCGCGGCCTTCAGTAGTTGTGCACGGCCTTAGCTGCTCCACAGCATGTGGGATCTTCCGGGACCAGGGCTTGAACCCGTGTCCCCTGCAATGACAGATGGATTCTTAACCACTGCACCACGAGGGAAGTCCCTATTTTATTCTTAACTAAACCACTGTCGTTAACTAATGGGCAGTATAGCCTCTCAAACTTCAGAATCTGACTGGACACGGCTGTCTTCCTTTGATTCTTGTGCAGTGCTTCTGGCTGTTTTATCGAAGCAACCACTGAAAACCCAGCTTTGTGAGGATGTGACGTCATCGGAAAGGATGCAGCGCCATCTGCTGTTGGAACTGTGAACCGGCTGGAGCTAGCCACTTCCACGGTGTCTGTCACCTGTGAAGTTTCTCTGTGCTTGTCACAACTTAAAATTATCTTAAAACCTGGGAGTTCGCTGCATCTTTCCGCGCAGTTTTGGAGCTGGGGTTTTAATGGCTGCCTGAACTAGGCCCTGCAGCGTTTGGGGGTGGGGGGTTTCCAGTAGAAGGGGCTTGCCCACTGGAGATACCAGGGTGAGGGCGGAAGGTGGGATCTTTCCCTATCCAGGAATCAAAGTTAAGTCACTCTGGGGTGCTCTGTCCCCAGAGGGGAAGTTAGAGGACCCACAGGAAAACCAGTGTTGTCGACTAAAGGGGCCTTACCGGCATTTATAATGTGCCTTTTTTTGAAAAATGAAATTTATCGTCTAAGGAACTTATAAATGGACTTTTGGAAGGTAGCCTGTAATTTTTCTTGACAGGTGTGAGAAATGAACTGAAAACATGAATGATTTATCAAAATAACAAGTGACTGTCTTTGTTAGATGTCCTCTGATATTGGCCATAGCCCTTTCTCCTATTTTTGACACAATAAGTTGATAAGACAGTGGGGAAAGTCATGAGTACTTAAAAAAAATGTTAGAGAGGTTTTGCGGATTTTTTTTTTTTTTTTAGGGCCACATGTCTGTTGACCGTAAGTTTTTGGGAACTGAATTATTGCTTGCTATATATATTTCGGTTCATGTATGATACTTTATGACTTAACTTTGCCAAGTAGTTACGTAGTGCCAGAGTGAAGAGATACGTGCTTATGTAACTTAAAGGGAGTTTGTTACTATATTAAAGACACCAGTCAGTTTTTGGCCTGTGTTCTCTTCTAGGGACCCCATCGGTAGTCCCTGTGGCAGGGGGAGCCATCCCCTTCTGTGCCACAGAGACACAGCTGACACTGGGCAGTGGAATTACAGTCAGTTTTGGACCGTGCACGAGTTAAGAGAGAGGGTGAAGGACAGAAAGTGCACCCAGCAAAACAGAAGGGTCACCAAGAGCTGGCCAGACGGGGCTCTGGTTCCTGTTTTTCCTTTCTTGTTTCCAGTCACACACCCCCCGGAGCCTGCTGTGCTTCCTGGCCTTGGGACCTGTCAGATCTGTCTCCAATTCCCTGTGGGAATTTTCTCTTCTTGGCAGACAGAAGAGCCTTGACTAGACCAGTTAAACTTTTTTGGGGGGGTGTTGAGGGTAGGGGGAGATTGAGTCGTTTAATTTTTCATACCTAGAATTAACCATTTCCCAAAAGTTATAGTTCTTAATAATAAGTCAAATTTCTTTCTTCCTTTAAGGTTTTTCATTGGCAAATGGTACAGGTAATTGGACAATGTATTTATTTATCCAGTGAAAATATGTAAATGACTAAAAGTCAGAATATGCTGTCCATGTAACCTGGTTTTCTTGAATGTCTTCATGGTGTCATTGTTTTCTGGGGTACTTCCCTCAGAAGGTTCAACACTACGTGACCTTTTTCCTCTTCTTTCTGAATTAACGTTATTTTGGGCTTTAAAAGAAAAATCAACTGTTGTCAGAATTTACTTTTTTTTTTTTTTTTTTTTGAGGTACTTGGGCCTTTCACTGTTGTGTCCTCTCCCGTCGCGGAGCACAGGCTCAGCAGCCATGGCTCGCGGGCCCAGCCGCTCTGCGGCATGTGGGATCCTCCCGGACCGGGGCACGAACCCGTGTCCCCTGCATCGGCAGGCGGACTCTTAACCACTGCGCCACCAGGGAAGCCCCAGAATTTACATTCTTGATCGTCCCATGCATCACCAAGTTTTTAATTACTACATTAGGTATAATTGGGAGGAGGAAATACCCTTCATGAAAGAAAAAACTGAACAAATATTTGGAAGCCCCTTTACTCCAGACTCTAGGCACCAAGAATAGGGTGAAGAGTCTGGTGGCTGTGGCCCTGTCCCGGGCTCTGCATGTGCGGATGCTCCTCCTCTCAGGTCTTTGTGATTCCGTGTCCTCACTTAACTCCCTTCGGGTCAGGAGCTCACACTGTCCAGTTTTGTGGGAAGATCTGCTCCTTACTCTTCCATCATGGCCAAGGAAATGCCACCTTTCGTCCAAGGGGTGCTTTCCTTACCCTGCACTTAAACACAGTGACCTAGTGTTTATTATTCCTACCGTGCGGGGGTTATTTATGTCATTTACTTTTTTAAAAAAAGAATAATTAATTTTTGGCTACGTTGGGTCTTCACTGCTGTGAACGGGCTTTCTCCAGTTGTTGCGAGTGAGGGCTACTCTTCTTTGCGGTGTGGGGGCTTCTCATTGCGGTGGCTTCTCTTGTTGTGGGGCTTGGGCTTCAGCATTTGTGGCTCGTGGGCTCTAGAGTGCAGGCTTAGTAGTTGTGGCGCACGGACTTAGTTGCTCCGCGGCATGTGGGATCTTCCCGGACCAGGGCTCGAACCTGTGTCTCCTGCATTGGCAGGCAGATTCTTAACCACTGCGCCACCAGGGAAGTCCTGTCATTTACTTTTTTTTTTTTTTAATTTTTAAATTTTATTTTATTTTTATACAGCAGGTTCTTATTAGTCATCAATTTTATACACATCAGTGTATACATGTCAATCCCAATCGCCAGCACACCACCATCCCCACCCCTCCCACGGCTTTCCCCGCTTGGTGTCCATACGTTTGTTCTCTACATCTGTGTCTCAACTTCTGCCCTGCAAACTGGTTCAACTGTACCATTTTTGTAGGTTCCACATACATGCGTTAATATACGATATTTGTTTTTCTCTTTCTGACTTACTTCACTCTGTATGACAGTCTCTAGATCCATCCACATCTCAATAAATGACTCAATTTCGTTCCTTTTTATGGCTGAGTAATATTCCATTGTATATATGTACCACTTCTTCTTTATCCATTCATCTGTCAGTGGGCATTTAGGTTGCTTCCATGACCTGGCTATCGTAAGCAGTGCTGCAGTGAACATTGGGGTGCGTGTGTCTTTTTAAATTATGGTTTTCTTTGGGTATATGCCCAGTAGTGGGATTGCTGGGTTATATGGTAATTCTATTTTTAGTTTTTTAAGGAACCTTCATACTGTTCTCAATAGTGGCTGTATCAATTTACATGCCCATCAACAGTGCAGGAGGGTTCCCTTTTCTCCACACCCTCTCCAGCGTTTGTTGTTTGTAGCTTTTCTGATGGTCCCCATTCTAACTGGTGCGAGGTGTTACCTCACTGTAGTTTTGATTTGCATTTCTCTAATAATCAGTGATGTTGAGCAGCTTTTCATGTGCTTCTTGGCCATCTGTATGTCCTCTTTGGAGAAATGTCTATTTAGGTATTCTGCCTGTTTTTGGATTGGGTTGTTTGTTTCTTTAATATTGAGCTGCATGAGCTGTTTATATATTTTGGAGATTAATCCTTTGTCCGTTGATTCGTATGCAAATATTTTCTCCCATTCTGAGGATTGTGTTTTCGTCTTGTTTATGGTTTCCTTTGCTGTGCAAAAGCTTTTACGTTCATCAGGTCCCATCTGTTTATTTTTGGTTTTATTCCCATTACTCTAGGAGGTGGATCAAAAAAGATCTTGCTGTGATTTATGTCAAAGAGGGTTCTTCCTATGTTTTCCTCCAAGGGTTTTATAGTGTCCGGTCTTACATTTAGGTCTCAAATCCATTTTGAGTTTATTTTTGTGTATAGTGTTAGGGAGTGTTCTAATTCCATTCTTTTACATGTAGCTGTCCAGTTTTCCCAGCACCACTTATTGAAGAGACTGTCTTTTTTCCATTGTATATCCTTGCCTCCTTTGTCATAGATTAGTTTACCATAGGTGCCTGGGTTTATCTCTGGGCTTTCTATCTTGTTCCATTGATCTATGTTTCTGTTTTTGTGCCAGTGCTATATTGTCTTAATTACTGTAGCTTTGTAGTATAGTCTGAAGTCAGGGAGTCTTGATTCCTCCAGCTCCGTTCTTTTCCCTCAAGACTGCTT
>NW_020174791.1:3304658-3305057 GCF_003031525.2 Neophocaena asiaeorientalis asiaeorientalis
ATAGCGTTGTGGTCAGAAAAGATGCTTGATATGATTTCAGTTTTCTTAAATTTACTGAGACTTGATTTGTGACCCAAGATGTGATCTATCCTGGAGAAGAATGTTCCGTGCACACTTGAGAAGAAAGTGTAATCTGCTGTTTTTGGATGCGATGTCCTATAAATATCAATTAAATCTGTTTGGTCTGTTGTGTCATTTAAAGCTTCTGTTTCCTTATTTATTTTCATTTTGGATGATCTGTCCATTGGTGTAAGTGAGGTGTTAAAGTCCCCCACTGTTTTTGTGTTACCGTTGATTTTCTCTTTCATAGCTGTTAGCAGTTACCTTATGTATTGAGGTGCTCCTATGTTGGGTGCATATATATTTATAATTGTTATATCTTCCTGGATTGATCTCTTG
>NW_020174791.1:3305398-3366092 GCF_003031525.2 Neophocaena asiaeorientalis asiaeorientalis
CCCCCCCCCCCGCCCCGGTACGCGGGCCTCTCACTGTTGTGGCCTCTCCCGTTGCGAAGCACAGGCTCCGGACGCGCAGGCTCAGCAGCCATGGCCCACGGGCCAAGCCGCTCCGCAGCATGTGGAATCTTCCCGGTCTGGGGCACGAACCCGTGTCCCCTGCACAGGCAGGCAGACTCCCAACCACTGTACCACCAGGGAAGCCCCCATTTACTTTTTAATCATTGCTAATTAATGAATAACTTGGATGGAACTTTGGTTATTACAATAACCAAAGCTTGGTTATAAGCTTGGTTTTCTTGTATTCAGTAAGCATCTTGGTGAATTCCTATGACTAATGATTCTTTGATCAAGGAATTTTATCTTGAGCATTCACTTGCTTAAAGCTTAATTAGGAAGGAAAGTCTGGGACCAAAATGATACATATAGATCCTCCTTCAAACAGATTTTTGTTTATTTTTCTTTTTGGCTGCATTGGGTCTTCGTTGCTGTGTGCGGGCTTTTTCTAGTTGTGTTTAGTGGGGGCCATTCCTTGCTGTGGTGCGGTGGCTTCTCTTGTTGTGCAGCACGGGCTCTAGGTGCATGGGCTTCAGTAGTTGTGGCACGTGGGCTCAGTAGTTGTGGCTCACGGGCTCTAGAGCACAGGCTCAGTAGTTGTGGCGCACAGGCTTAGTTGCTCCGTGGCATGTGGGCTCTTCCCAGACCAGGGGTCGAACCCGTGTCCCCTGCATTGGCAGGTGGATTCCTAGCCACTGCACCACCAGGGAAGTGCTCCAAACAGATTTTTGATGCCCGTTTCTTTGTTGTGTTTCTGCTTCTTTACTGTGGTCCCCCTTTTCACCCCTTTTTTGATGACTGGGCTTTTTTGTACCAACAAGGTTTCCTTTAAGAGAGGGATAGCAATTGGAGTAAAAATCCAGGAATGGAGAAAACAAAGTTAATCTGGCAACTCCTGTCATATCCACAGAGAGATAAGACGCGGCTGCGTTTATCAGTGTTTAATTTAACCAGGTGAGAAACTTGAGCGGCAAGGACAAGTCAGTGTGTGGAGCCCCTGCTTCAGTGCCTGGCACGAAACAGGCGTGATGAATGCATGAATGAAGGCTCACAAACGTGAGCCCAGATATCAAGACCATTTATTGTTAAATGTTTTATAGACAATTTAAAACGTTCATCCTATTTTAGTGCTTTCAAACTGGAAGTACTGGCATACTTGGGGATACTGCCGGTTCGGTTCTGCTACCACAGCTAAGCGAGTATTGCAATTAAACAAATCACATGACTTTTTTGGTTGTTTCCCAGTGCATATAAAAGTTGTGTTTACACGCTATTGTAGTCTGCTAGGTGTGCAATAGCAGCATGTTTAAGAAAGCATACCGACCTTAAGCTGAAAATACTTCATCGCTAAGAGCGCTAATCGTCATTTGATCCTTCAGTGAGCAGTAGCAGTCACATTAGGTAGTAACACCATAACAAATACAGTAGTAACTAAGAAGTTTGAAATATTTCAGAGTCACCAAAACGGGACATAGAGACACAAAGCGAGTAAATGCTGTTGGAAAAACGGCGCTGATGGACTTGCTCAACATGGGGCCGTCACAACTCTTCAGTTTGTAGAAAACGCGGTATCTCTGAAGTGCAGTAAAACAAAGTATGCCTGTAAATATTCCTAAATATTTGGCCCAAACTGGTGTATGGCACAAGAACAGGTTCGCGAAATGCTTTTCTAGCAGAGACCACATAATAAACACAGACATCAGTTGAGCTTCACAGTAAAGAGCACTGCCGGATTCTGAATGGTCTGAAGGCCCAGAGTGTCTGTGATTCTTGCTTCTTTCCAGTTCCCATCATAAATCACAGACGCTTTAGAATATGAGTGACAGAAACACTTCAATTCAGAGCGCCTTCTGTTTTGCAGTTTTCACAGGAAATACAATGCTCACGTCTTCAGCTGGTAAGTTTTGGAAGCATGTCCTTTTTCTTGACTGTGAGGAAATATATTACTTTTTAAAAGTTGTCTCTAACTCTTCAAGGCAAGAATACGTTAATGTTTCTCGGATTTCTCTGTAAGGGACCAGTGGTCAGGATCTTGGTCCAAATCTGGCGGAGAGCCCCAAGTTCACCCGCAGCGTTTGTGTACGTGTATTTGGCCATCCTCAGACTCGATGAAGCAGAATCCTGCGGGAGGGTGCCTGGAAGTATGGTGGGTAAGGTACAAGGGCTTTCGACTAGGCCAGGCTACAAAAGTTTGATTTTCTTCTGTACGAGGAGCACTTGAAGACTGGAGTCAGATGTCAAGAGCTGCCCTTCAGAAAGATAAATCAGGCAGTGGTGTATAGGATGGCTGGAGAGGGAAAGAGGTGGCTGGGGAAGCAAGTTAATAGCAGGCTAGGCAAAGGCCCGGACAGTGGGAGTGGAGTCCAGGGGGCGAGACAGGCAGATGGGTAGGATTGAGTGGCAGCTTGCGGGGAGGGGGTTTTCTGTGCCGGAAGTGAGCGGTGAATCCACCGTCAGTGGGTTTGGAAAGGAAAGCCTGTTACTGTGATAGGGGATTGAGCCCTTAGAGCACTGCACTGCCAGGACTCCAGGGATCGGGCTGTAGTCAGAAAAGGGCGTAGCAAGGAGATGGGGGACAGCAAAAGACTGGTAATCCCCTCACCCAGCATTCGAGGGGGTGGAGGTGATTGGCACGTCAGGTGTCGCTCGTACAGTCAGGTAAGGGGGCTAAGGGTCTGTTGCTGCCATCCCCCAGGTGGGAGGCAAAGGGTGTGTAACTGGAGGCTAAGGGTTCAGGCTTGGAAGATAGGACAGGTGGGAATTTGGGGGTCCTCTCGCAGACTGTTGGTGAAGCCCTAAACTGAGGAGGTCATGGGCTTATTTGCAAGCACTTAGGGAATGGATGCTTGGTGCTGGTGTAGGTATGATATACAGGTAGTTTTAGTGGAGTTATTTGGTTGCAAGAAACCGACCAACTGAAGCTCCAGATTAAGAAAAAACAAGAAGATGTAGAGACGTGGATGGACCTAGAGACTGTCATGCAGAGTGAAGTAAGTCAGAAAGAGAAAAACAGATATCGTATATTAACGCATATATGTGGAATCTAGAAAAATGGTACAGACGAACCGGTTTGCAAGGCAGAAATAGAGACACAGATGTAGAGAACAAAAGTATGGACACCGAGGGGGGAAGTGGGGGAGGGGTGTGGGATGAATTGGGAGATTGGGATTGACATATATACACCAATATGTATAAAATTGATAACTAATAAGAACCTGCTGTATAAAAAAATAAAATTCAAATATTAAAAAAAAAAGAAAAAACAAGAATTAATTATAAGACTGGAATGCAGAGGCCCTGGGAAGGGACAGGAGCAGTGGGGAGTGTGCCCCTCTTGTACATCAGTGGTGCTTTTCTTCCTGCTGCTCTGTCTACGCTGTGGAGGGTGGCCTGCCACAGCTCTCCAGTTCACGTCCCACTTCCAGACCCAGAGAGCCCACTGCACCCTCAGTCTCGGGTCCCACATTATTGGGGGATACAGTTCGTTTGGTCTGACTTGAGCTGGGTGCCTGTCCTTGGTGTGATCAGCTCTGACTGGGGTGAGTGGGAGCCAGGGGACCGTCCCAAGATCAGGGTTTGGAGGAGGAACACTGCGGGCAGCTCTTAGAAAAGGTGGCGACAGACCCCTCCGCTCCAAAGCAAAGTGTCCAAAGCAGCGATGAAGGCAAGGCACAACCCTTGCTTACAGCCTGGTACGGTGGGAACATGGCAGTGCATCAGAGAACAGGAGGGAGGCTGGGTAGTTGGGGAGAGGGGCGGTCAGGAAGGTTTAATAAAGCTCTGTCTCTAAGGTTGAGTGCTGTTTCCTGGCAGAGGGGAAGAGAGGCCAAAGGACATTCTGAGCAAAGGGGCAAATTTAGTTTTTGTATCTGATTTTCTTTCTTTTTAAAAAATGTACACAGACTTATTATTTTAAAATGACAGTAAGTTTAGTGCCAACATAAGCCCCTGGGCTTGAGTCCCTTCACTGGGTGTAGTGCTAACTGCGCCTCTCTGTTCGGCTTTGAGTGAGTTGCTGACCTTTCTTTGCCTGAGCTGTCTTTTCTGTAATTTCACAGAATTGAAGTGACGAGGAACGATGGTAACAGGATGTATCCGTCGGGTTATTGAGGAGTTAATCAGATGCTGTGTATAAAGCGCTTCGCTATATGGCAGCGTTTGCCATATAGTAAATGCCCGATAACTTTTAGGGTTGGTTAACAATAATTTGACCTAAGTCTTTTTCCGAGGTACATGTTTAAAATCTAGTTTGGGGTCTTAGGCTCTATCAGTTCAGCTATCCGTAAGACAGAGGGTACACTCCTGAGGCTTGCTCAGTAAGTTGCTATGGGCCTTAGGGGAACAGTAGGCACAGCGCTCAGAGCAGTGCCTGGTAACGCACGTGAGTGCCATGTGGGTCAGACCTTCTGGGATGGTCACTGTATCGGAATATCATTACTGTGTCGAAGAGTGCATTAACCGCCGAATCTAAGGTCCAGAAAAGAAAGAGAAGGAAATCATGTCTCCTCTGGATCTCCTGAGTTCCAGATGTGATGTCTTCCTTATTTTTTCCCCTGTTGGGGGAAAATATCCTTTAGTAGCTTCCTAGACTTTGTATGTCTTTATTCTGACCTTAGGATTGATAATTTTGAGTATACAGTTCTTGCTCGGAATTAGTTCAGGACATTACTCTGTTTTCTCCCAGTTTCCAGTGTTGCTGTTGGAAATTCAGAGCTGTTGATTCTTGATCCTTTGTATACCACCGATTTTTTCCATCTGGAAGCTTTTAGGAGCTTACTTTTGCTTCTGGAGTTCTGAAACATGATGTAGCTTGATTTCAGTGTCTCTTCAGTCATTGTGCTGGGCGCTTGGCACGTCGTTTCAGTCTGGAAATATAGGCAGCCCTGGGAGGACACTGTCAGCATTACGGTTGTGCCTTCTGTTTCTGTATTGGATTGAAAGTGCTCTGAGCAGATTGCTGCTTCTATCCATTTTTCCATATTGATGTATCCCTGGCTGTATTTCCATACTTCTTCCCCCCAAAACATACCAAATGTTAAGCAGTTACTACTGTGCTTGATAGTAAAGTTAGTTTTTTTTGCAAAATTTGAGCTATTCTCCTAGGCAGACCAAAGTTGGGGAAAAAGTTGGAGCTTTTTTTGTTTTCGGGTTTTTTTGAATTTTATTTTATATTTTTATACAGCACGTTCTTATTAGTTATCCATTTTATACATATCAGTGTATACATGTCAATCCCCATCTCCCAAATCATCCCACCACCACCCCCGCCACTTTCCCCCAGTGGTGTCCATACGTTTGTTCTCTACATCTGTGTCTCTGTTTCTGTCCTGCAAACTGGTTCACCTGTACCATTTTTCTAGGTTCCACATATATGCGTTAATATACGATATTTGTTTTTCTCTTTCTGACTTACTTCACCCTGTATGACAGTCTCTAGATCCATCCACGTCTCTGCAAATGACCCAATTTCGTTCCTTTTTATGTCTGAGTAATATTCCGTTGTATATATGTACCATATCTTCTTTATCCATTCCTCTGTTCATGGACATTTAGGTTTCTTCCATGACCTGGCTATTGTAAATAGTGCTGCAGTGAACATTGGGATGCATGTGTCTTTTTTTCCTTTTAATAAATTTATTTATTTTATTTATTCATTTTTGGCTGTGTTGGGTCTTCGTTGCTGCACATGGGCTTTCTCTAGTTGCCACGAGCAGGGGCTACTCTTCGTTGCAGTGTGCTGGCTTCTCATCGCGGTGGCTTCTCTCATTGTGGAGCACGAGCTCTAGGGGCGTGGAATTCAGTAGTTGTGGCATGTGGGCTCAGTAGTTGCGGTGCATGGGCTTAGTTGCTCCTCGTCATGTGGGGTGTTCGCGGACCAGGGATCGAACCTGTGTCCCCTGCATTGGCAGGCGGATTCTCAACCACTGCGCCACCAGGGAAGCCCCGCATGTGTCTTTTTGAATTACGGTTTTCTCTAGGTATATGCCCATTGTTGGGATTGCTGGGTCATGTAGTAATTGTTTTGTTTGTTTTTTTTTTGTGGTACGCAGGCGTCTCACTGTTGTGGCCTCTCCCGTTGTGGAGCACAGGCTCTGGACGCGCAGGCTCAGCAGCCATGGCTCACGGGCCCAGCCGCTCCGCGGCATGTGGGATCTTCCCGGACCGGGGCACGAACCCGTGTCCCCTGCATCGGCAGGCGGACTCTCAACCACTGCGCCACCAGGGAAGCCCAGTAATTCTGTTTTTACTTTTTTAAGGAACCTCCATACTGTTCTCCATAGTGGCTGTATCAATTTACATTCCCAGTTGGAACTCTTTGCAGGTCATATTGCATAGTTAACCACCCTTCTGCAAAAAAATAAATAGTTTCTCTCATAACTTTTCCCCCAAAGATTTACTGTCTCATATGGAAACCACAGTGAAATGTGTGTTTTTTTAAGCTTTTAATGAACACAAGAGAATACAGGATAATTTAAAAAACAATTGAGGCCTTCCCTGGTGGCGCAGTGGTTGAGGTTCCGCCTGCCGGTGCGGGGGACACGGGTTCGTGCCCCGGTCCGGGAGGATCCCACATGCCGCGGAGCAGCTGGGCCCGTGAGCCATGGCCGCTGAGCCTGTGCGTCGGGAGCCTGTGCTCTGCAAGGGGAGAGGCCACAGCAGTGAGAGGCCCGCATACCGAAGGAAAAAAAAAAAAAAAGACTCCACATGCTAATGCAGGGGACACGGGTTAGAGCCCTGGTCCGGGAAAGACCCCACATGCCGCGGAGCAACTAAGCCCGTGTGCCACACAACTACTGAGCCTGCGCTCTAGAGCCTGCGAGGCACGGCTACTGAAGCCCGTGTTCCTAGAGCCTATGCTCCGCAACAAGAGAAGCCACCGCAATGGGAAGCCCGTGCACCGCAATGAAGAGTAGCCCCTGCTCACCGCAACTAGAGAAAGCCCGCACGCAGCAACAAAGACCCAACGCAGCCAAAAATAAATTAATTAATTAAAAAAACAAAAAACTGAGCATGGTTAGAAACTTATTATTCAGCAGCTAGGGTTAGCCAAAACTGCTTTAGGTAGGAGCATCACAAGTGTTCCTGTGCGCCTCTCCTGCCCCTGGTGCACCTTCATACAGAGCTGGTTCCCAGACTGTGATGGTGGAAACTGCAGCCCCAGTGTGTTCTTTCATTTTCACAGTGCATGAGAAGGAGGTGGTGCAGACATGAGGTTCTTGATGTGTCACTGTATGGAATCACTGTGTGGTATGATGCCGGGAATGTGGCTGGCAGTGTTCTACAGGCAAGTCCAAGCTTTGTACAGAACATCCAACGTAGCACCTGAAGATATTCATTAAGGAACCTCTGGACACACGAGTGGAAGCAAGGCAGAGCCCCAGCCTCCTAGGAAACGGGGTTAACGGAGCCTTTGTGGGTGTGGGGCAAGGTGTGTTCTCTGCCAAAGACTGTGTGTACTGTGTGGGGCAGAATGTTAACTTTGGGGGAGTCCTTATATATTCTATCGCAGTCTGTTGGTGTTTGGGGTTTTTTTTTCAGTTTAGCAAACACCCACCTTTCTGCCAAAATAAAGTTGAAGGCTCATCCTCAAACTGAGGCAGCCTGCACATTTGTTTTCATCTTCATGTGAATCTGAATTTTGAGCAGAAGTTGGATGACTTGCGTTTCTGCCTCACTTCCGGCTTGCAGCGGGTTTGAGAGGGGTATATTTCTTCTTTGGCCAATAATTTTTGAGAACGGTATTCTAGTGTCGTAAAGGTGAAGGAGTTTACTGTTGAAGAAATTTGAAGGCTGTGGCGTGCTGAGGATTACAAAACCTGCGTGCAACTCAGCTGAAGAGCAGATTGACTCAACTTTCCATACTGATGGCCCCACAGAAGAAGGGGTGTCCCGTCCGTAGGTGTAGATACTGTTTACTTTGGTTTCTGTTGCTTTTCTCTGGTGCACAGTGAAAAATTATATGTGATACACAGAAAGTGATTTGTTAAGAGATAAAGGAATCAATGGAAGCCAGACTTGAGGAGGACCCAGCAGTTGGAGCTGTCAGGGGCTAGACAGTAGCTATGATTGCAGTGGAGTTAAATTAGAGAACAGTAACAGAACGCTGTCTGGAAAGTCCCCAGGTAGTTGAAAATTAAAGATGACCTCATAAGGGAAACTTGAAAATTTTAATTTGAATGAAAGTGAAAACAAAACATATCAACATTTGTGGGGCATAGTGAAAGCAGTGCTTATAGGGAAATCTGTAGAATTAAATGCTTACTACAGAAAACAGAAAAGGTCTCACCAATCTAAGCTTCTACCTTAAGAAACTAAAAGGAGAGCACATTGATTTCAAAACAAGCACAAGGAAGAAAATAATGACAGTAAGAGAGAATTTTGTGAAACTGAAAGCAGAAATACAGTAGGAAAAATCAGTGAAACTGAAAATTGGTCCTTTGAAAGAATCATATTGATAAACCTCTAGCCAGCCTGAGAAAAATAACACTTAAAACACTGTTAAAATGAATAAAAATTAATTAAATATGAAAAGTTAAATATTAATTCATCTTTTTTTAAAAGCATACTCTTAAAAATCAAACTGCATTGATTGAGTCATTAAATCTTGAGGTTGTACCAAGTTTTCCAGCTACTAAAGCTTTTTTTTACTGTATTGGTCAGTGGAAAAGTCAAAAAAATAGTTATAAAGTAAGTTATTTTCTCTGACTTTATCTTCAGGTCATCCCATCTTTCATTTGATCACTGCAAGGGCATATTTTTAAAATCTGTATTTGCCTTTTGTTGGCTGTAGTATTTCCCTTCCCCAGCTTTTAATTTTGAATAACTTTTGAAGCTATAGAAAGTTGAAAGAATAGGTCAGTGAACATTCTGTACCTTTCACCAAATTTCGGTAATTTGTGACATTTTCTCTCTGCTTTTTTGGTGAACCATTTGATTGTTGTGTCATGATACTTTATTCTTTACAACTCCAGCCTGTCCCAAGAACAAGGATGTCCTTTTACATATCCACAGTAGTTTCGTGATACCCCAAATCTTAACGTTGATTCACTAATGCGTAATCCAAGTCCACATTTAGATTTCTTCAGTTTTCTTCAGAATGTCTTCATGTCCTTTATTCAAATTCAGGGTTTAATCAAGGTCACGTGTTGCACATTTTGTTATCTTGTCTCCTGAGGGTCACTACACCTTGAGCAGTCTTCCCACCTTTTTTTTTTTTTTTAAGATGTTGGGGGTAGGAGTTTATTAATTAATTTATTTATTCTTGCTGTGTTGGGTCTTCGTTTCTGTGCGAGGGCTTTCTCTAGTTGTGGCAAGTGGGGGCCACTCTTCATCGCGATGCGCAGGCCTCTCACTATTGTGGCCTCTCTTGTTGTGGAGCGCAGGCTCAGTAGTTGTGGCTCACGGGCCCAATTGCTCTGCGGCATGTGGGATATTCCCGGACCGGGGCATGAACCCGCGTCCCCTGCATCGGCAGGTGGACTCTCAACCACTGCACCACCAGGGAAGCCCTAATTATTATTCCTTTTTACCCTCAGATTTATTCCTAAATTTGGCTAGGGGACCTCCTTCATGTTATCATTTCATATTCTGCCTCTTCAGGACAGGTTTGTACTAGAGAATTATTCAGAACTGAGAAGTTTACTTCGTCTCTTACAAGCCCCCAGTCCTTTATGCAAAACTCTTAGGATTGGGTGTGTTCTAGAATTCAGCCTTTTTCAGGGTTTAGAAAGATGAAGTGGTGTGTATATCACACATGCACGGTGCCCGCAGCAGGACTTACAATCAGACACCTTAAAGCTTGTGATAAAATGTATGGCTGTTCACACTGAACAGGATAAAGGCTAATTAATGCCCTTATGTCCGTTCTGTCCGGGTTTAGGTATCTCAGAATTACAAATAAGTAACAGGGTACATGTGTGAGGTTATGTGGATATAGAAGGAATCATTCCCAACAGATGTACCTTTGCTTGATTTGAAATTTTAATGTCCCCAATAAAGGAATTCTCTAGGTATATCTCAAGAGGACTCAGTTTTTAGATTTTGAAAAATGTTGGAATAACAGTACTCATACAAATGCTAGTATTTGATGCTTAAAATCTCATGGTACTAGATTATGTGTGTACAAGGAAGTTCATCACAGAGAGATTTAATATTGCTAAATTAACAACTGTACTGAATCAACGCATAGGCTTAGTTGATCTTATCAGGAGCCTTGAAGTGCCTAATCTTTGACATAGAATAATTCCATCTTTTAAAATCTTCTCTAAGGATATTAGCCTAATAAAATCCTGGGAACATGGCTTCCCTGGTGGTGCAGTGGTTAAGAATCCGCTTGCCAACGCAGGGAACACATGTTCGATCCCCGGTCCGGGAAAGATCCCACATGCCACGGAGCAACTAAGCCCGTGCGCCACAACTGCAGAGCCCGTGTGCCATAACTACCGAAGACCGTGCGCCTAGAGCCTGTGCTCCGCAACCAGAGAAGCCACCGCAGTGAGAAGCCCGCACACCGCAACGAAGAGTAGCCCCAGCTCACCACAACTAGAGAAAAGCCCACGCGCAGCAACCAACACCGAACACAGCCAAAAAAAAAAAAAAAAAAATCATGGGAATAGAACTGCCCTGGCTCTTGAGCGCCTTGAGTGGACTGTGGTGCCCCTGGCCACTGAGAATGGCTCGGAGTCCACCCCAGCTTTTGTGCAGTGGCTTCTCTGGGCTGGGGGCAGGGCCCGTTCCCTCTGACTCCAGAGCCGGGGTCGGGTCAGCCGCACACCTGCTTCAGCGCTCTGCTCTCTGAACCTTGGGGTCCTGGCCTGTGCGTGCATTTCCAGGACTGTGCCCATACCACACAGCTCTATGTGAAACTAGCCCTTTCCTTTTAACCGAAGGACGTTGATGTACAATATTACGTTAGTTTCAGGTGCAGTACGTAGTGGTGTGACGCTTGCATACGATATGAAATCCCCACGATAAGTCTAGCAACCTTCTGTCCCCATACAAAAGCTATCACGATATTACTGACCATATTCCTTATGCTGTATATTACATGCCATGTCTTATTTTATAATTGGAGGTCTGTAGAAAGTAGCCCTTCTAGATTTTTATTAGTTTAGTTTGTATTGGTACAGTCCCTCTCTCTTTTTTTCTCTCGGTACCTCATAGGATAATTTTTCATGCTTTCTCCACTAGACTGTAAGACCCATGTAGGTGGCTCACATACCTGGTTGTTGACATGTTGTTTTCAGCGTTAGCACACTATCTCACATTATAGGCATGGAAATAGTTGTTGAGTGAATGGATGTTCAAGGGATTTGACCCATACATCACTTAAAATTAAGCCAAGGTATTGGGTAGACTTCAAAGACTAGTGTTTGAGGTGCAGCCAGAGGCAGCCTGAAGGCAGCACTGGGCAGGGAGGGTGTGGTGTGCGGCTGTCTGGTCCCTCTGTGAGGGAGTGGTCTGGAAGCTTTGTGCTGCATGGGTTTGCATAGGCAGACCGTGTACAGAGGATAAGAGGGAGGGATGCAGGGCTCATGCCCTCCTTCCAGGAGGCCGCCACCGGCCAAAGGAAGATGGTCTAAAAGCAGTGTTGGGGTAGGCGAGGCGCTGTTTATTTGGAATATTAAAAGTGTTTGGTTTGCTCATAAAAATCATGATAGAGTTGTTGTTACTCTGTTTAATATATGATTTGAATTTTATTTCACGTATTTAAAATTTGACTAAAAATTGGTCTATAAACGGTTGTACCTTTTTCTTGAATTTTATGTTTGTATCTTCCTCCAACTTCTCTTTCTAACTGGGTCTCTTTCTAAGAACGTTAAATAGAGAAAAATTCAGCATGTACTCATGCCACCCCTTACTTCCACTCTGTAGCAGCACCCCTCGTGGCTGGACTTCAGAGTAACCATGGAGCGTCCTCCCTGCCAGCCTGCTGCCTGAGAACCATCTTTTCTCCTGACTGTCTGGCCATGCGCCGCCCCCTCCCCTGTGGGCCCTGGAAACCCGTCGGCCAGGCTCATCAGTCTAGTGTGCTCAGCCCTTAGGGGTCTAAAGGTGGGGCTCACTTGCCACTGTACCTTTTGCCTCTAGTAGGTGTGGTAGCTTTGTAAAATGTAGCCTTTGGTTTTTTAAATCCCTGGTTTTCTGATTTTCTGTAAAAGTGGTACCCCTAGTTTAGGATCACATGAATGTGTGCTGCTGTCTAAGACAATGGTCTTGTTCTCTGTGCTGGGTTCTGTGGGCTGGGCAGTCAGAAAAAGAACCCCACTTGGGTCTTATTTTTAGCCAGAAATGAGTCCAGACACAAGTCCAGCTGTCCATGTGAATCAGGGGGAGTTGGTTTGGTGGTGCTCTCAGCATCCTCTGTGACCCATCCTCTGGAGGGTCAGTGCTCTCTGGGAGTTAGCTCCCTGTCTTCTCTTCCAAAGAATAGAGAGCTTGAACTTTGTTTCATGCCTTGAGCCACAAGGCAGTCTAGGCCTTTGAATTAGAGTAAACAATGATACATTTTTCTATTTTACTTTCTTCTGTCTGTCTCTTGATGTGGAAAATACGTGAAAGGACTTACATTTGGAGATTGGGGTGATTGTGACAGTTACCTTAAAGGAGTGGCTCTCACCTCGGATTAGTATTGCTCTCCCCATGTGACATCTAGTGGTGTCTGGAAATTTGGGGTTGTCACAGCTGGGGAAGGGGATGCTGAGGCCGGCCAGCTGCTGAATATCCTACAGAAGACAGGACGGCCCCCACCACAGAGAACAAGCCACTCTAAAATGTCAGTTGTGGGGCTTCCCAGGTGGCACAGTGGTTAAGAATCCGCCTGCCAATGCAGGGAACACGGGTTCAAGCCCTGTTCCGGGAAGATCCCACCTGCCATGGAGCAACTAAGCCCGTGCGCCACAACTACTGAGCCTGCGCTCTAGAGCACGCAAGCCACAACTACTGAAGCCCACGTGCCACAGCTATTGCAGCCCGCGCGCCTAGAACCCGTGCTCCACAGCAAGAGAAGCCACCGCAGTGAGAAGCCCGCGCACCGCAACAAAGAGTAGTCCCCGCTCACTGCAACTAGAGAAAGCCCGCGCGCAGCAACAAAGACCCAATGCAGCCAAAAATAATAAATAAATAAATAAAATAATAAATGTAAAAAAACCCGTCGGTTGTGCCAAGGTTGAGATTCCCCGGCTTTCAGTTTGATGGCTTCATGAAGCCTTGGGTGTACACTCCTGGGAGCCCGGCTCAGAGGGTTCGTGGGGGCGAGAGCCGTAGTTTGCCCCCGTCTCCACCTTCTTCCACACCCACTGGTTTGGTTTGGTTTGGTTTTTTCAAGTACCTGTAACAGCACTTGCTCTTTCCCCCACCCCAAGGTAAGATTCATATAACAAAACCATTTTGAAGTGAACAATTCAGTGGCATTTCAGTAACTCACAGTGTTGTGCCACCACTACCCCTACCTAGTGCCAGAGCATTTTCGTCACCCCAGAAGTATCCCTGTATCCGCCGAGCGGTTGTCCATCGCACACAGAGCCCCTGGCAGCTACTGCATCCTGTCGCCGTGGATTTGCGTGTTCTGGATATTTCACATAAACAGAATCATACAACATGTGACCTTTTGTGTCTGGCTTCTTCACGTAGTGTAATCCATGTTGTATGTGTAGCAGTACTTCATTCCTTTTTATGGATGAATAAGATTGCATTGTGTGGGTGTACCGCATTTTGTTTATCCATTCACCTGTTGATGGACACTTGGGCTGTTGCCACCTTTCGGCTGTTGTGAATAGTGCTTCTGTGAACATATGTGTGCGTGTATTGAATACCTGCTTTCAGTTCTTTCGGATGTATACCTACAAGTAGAATGCTGGGTTGTATGGTGACTCTGTGTTTAACTTCTTGAGGAACCACCACACTGTTTTCTTCCACGCCCACTTTTACTGCCAGAAAAGTATGTGCTTGCTTATAACATAAGCAGCATTCGAGCATAATTTGAAAACAAAACTATTTTGTTATAAATAAATGCCTTAGAATTCATAGTTCAGCTGGGGGATGTCAGCTTGTTGATGCCTCCCTGACCCCCAGGTTAGAGGCATGCACTGAGTTTGTAAACATAGTAGAGAATTGATCAAGAGGTAACCTGTGAAATGTCCCAAAGCGGCCTTTCCACAGAGTATTTTGGAGAGATTACCAGAACATCTTTAAGTGTACTGAAACTTAGTTTCTGGGAAAGAGCAAGCAGGTATTTCAGAAGAAATCTAGAAGTAAATATTTTTTCATACTGGCTGCAGTGTGATGAGAGGCAAGTCCAGAGGCTTGTTGCTGTGTCTGCTGCTCTGGCCTTCTGGACGCCCAGGGCCACATCTTTGGACGGCACTGCAGCAGCTGGACTGGGCCAGAGGGATGGGCTGGAGATGTGCCCAGTTTGACTTGCCTGCACTTAGGGAACAGTCAGCCTGTGGCTTCTTTGACATTCACATGAGATCCTCTGTGGGCCAGATGGGAAAGTCTGGGGAAGGTTACTCTTAGAAGCTTCTTGAATTGCAGTGTTTTTTTTCTGTTGCTGTTACTATAATTTTTGTAGTAACAGGATTCTAAACACCCCTTCCCCCTGATGCTTTTCAGTTTAATTCAAGATATTTTCCCTGAGGCATTTCTAAGGATTTTTCTTTTTTTTTTTTTTAAAAGAAATTGAGATCAGATTTCTTCTTTTCCACACTGAAAAACTTACCACTAAGTTAATACAAAGTACTAATAAGTAAAGTGATTTGGGGGCAAGAAATGGTGATGGGGAAGGGGCGGAATTATGTGCTTCTTAAAATGTATGGAATACTGTGCCTCGCAACCTGAATCAATGCAAATACAGCCTTTTCTCTGTTGCAGACGATTTTACATGTTTTGGAGGCCAGACCAGAAGCACTTCTGAATTAAGGTAATTTTGACGTAATTGGTTCTTACCAGTTTTTGGAGTACAGTATTTAAATTTCTTCAGGGTTTCGGTTAAGAACCTGGTTTTTGTTACAGTTTTGCCCATCTCTCATTTTTAAGCCCAAAGTTGTTTTCAAACACATTGATCCAGAGAAGGGTTTTCTCATCAAAGTCGCCATCCAGTCAGTGTTCAGCACGAAGGGCTAAGGTCCCAGAGATGATGGTCCACATTCTGGACAAGAGCAGTATTTCTCCAGCTTCTTTCAGTAGAAAGCAGAAGAGCCCCTTTTGCAAATCACATCTTGGCTGGAATACCAGCAGATCATACAGATAAAGGTGAGGCCACACAATTCAGAAAAAAATTCCAATATGTATGTATGGAATGGGGGCAATAAATGTGTCACAGTGTTGGTGGTGAATCTGGGCAAGGGTATCCAGTTCTTTATATTATTCTTGCAACTCTTTGTAAGTTGAAATTATTTATTTTTTAATATTTATTTATTAAAATTTTTATTTATTTTTTGGCTGCTTTGGGTCTTCGTTGCTGCGCCCAGGCTTTCTCTAGTTGCAGCGAGCAGGAGCTACTCTTCATTGCGATGCGTGGGCTTCTTATTGCGGTGGCTTCTCTTGTTGCAGAGCACGGCCTCTAGGCACGTGGGCTTCAGTAGTTGTGGCTCGCGGGCTCGGTAGTTGTAGCTCGCGGGCTAGAGAGCACAGACTCAGTAGTTGTGGCACACGGGCTTAGTTGCTCTGCGGCATGTGGGATCTTCCCGGACCAGGGCTCGAACCCATGTCCCCTGCATTGACAGGCGGCTTCCTAACCACTGCACCACCAGGGAAGTCCCTGAAATAATTTTAAATTGAAAAACAAAACTAAAACGAATGAATTAGGTGCTTGACCAGTTCGGTATCCATATGTAAAAGGTGAACTTGACTCCATAGACAAAAATTAACTCTCAAAATGAATCAGACACAACCTAACACTAGAAAACATCTAAAAGAAAACAGAAAATCGTTGAGACTTTGGGTTAGGCAAGGATTTCTTAATGACATCAAAGACACAGTTCATTAAAGAGAATATTTATAAATTGGACTTCATCAAATTTAAAAATATCTCCTCCTTCAAAGACACTGTTAAGAGAATGAAAAGACAAGCCACAGACTGGCAGAAAATACTAGCCGATCACACGTTTTCTACATAACTTATGTCTAGAATAAGTAAAGAACTCTTACAATTCAATATTAAGAAAACAACAACCTGAAAAAAAAGCAAGTGATTTGAACAGAGACTTCACCAGAGAATATAGAGAGGTGGCAGATGAGCACGTGAAAAATCATTAGCCATCAGGGAAATGCAAATTAAAACCACAACGAGGGGACTTCCCTGGCCATCCAGTGGTTAGGACTTCGCCTTTCAATGCAGGGAGTGTGGGTTGGATCCCTGGTTGGGGAGCTAAGATCCCACATGCCTTGTGGCAAAAAACCATAACAGAAGCAATATTGTAACAAAATTCAATAACGACTTTAAAAATGGTCCATGTCAAGGGGCTTCTCTGGTGGCTCAGTGGTTGGGAGTCTGCCTGCCAGTGCAGGCGACACGGGTTTGAGCCCTGGTCTGGGAGGATCCCACATGCCGCGGAGCAACTAAGCCTGTGTGCCACAACTACTGAAGCCCGCACGCCTAGAGCCCGTCTCCCAACGGGAGAGGCCACCACAGTGAGAAGCCTGTGCACCACAGTGGAGAGTGGCCCCCACTCGCCGCAACCAGAGAGGGGCCCGCTCGCAGCAACAAAGACCCAACGCAGCCAAAAATAAAATAAATAAAATAAAATAAATAAATTTATTAAAAAAACACACGAGACACCACTAACCACCTATTACAGTGGCTAAAATGGAAAAGACTGACCATACCACGTGCTGCCGAGGGTGTGCAGGCGCCGGGCTCTCATGCACTGATGGTGGGCATGAAAAATGGTGCAACCGTGTTGAAAACAGTTCAGCAGTTTCCTAATAGGTTAAACGTATGCTTGCCGTGTATGATCCAGCCTTTCCACTCCTAGGTGTTTACCCAAGAGAAACGAGGGCAGACATCCATGCAACAACAAGCATGGATGCATCTCAAAGTAACCATGCTGAGGGAGCGAAGCCAGACCACAGAAAAGTACATACTGTATGATTCCACGTATATAAAACTCTAGAAGATGCAAACTTACGTGTAGTGACAGAAAGCAGATTCGTGGTTGCCTAGGCGTCGGGGGTGGGGTTACAGAGGGACACAAGGAGACTTTTGGGAGTATAGATGTGTTCATTACCTTAACTGAGGTGGTGGTTTCATAGGTGTATAATATGTCAGAGTGTATCAAATTGTAATTGTTTATTGTGTTATTTACCTTCAGTAAAGATATTTTTTAAGCTAAACGAGCAATTAGCATAGGAGCAGGCCCTGCCTCTACCTGCTGAACCCCTGTATCACGCTGGTGGCTGCCGCCGCCCATATTTTTCGTTTGTGCGGAGGGCCTGTTCCACTGACTGGGTCGGAAGAGTGACAGGTGAGGGAGACGTTTTCTGTTACTTAAATCATTTCAAGTGGAAAACCCTATTACTGCTTTTGTAACAAGTTCGATTTAGTGACATTTGCTGTGGTTCAGTCAGGTTTTAAGGACCTCATGTGGATTCTCATTGAGGCCTCATAGCATGTGAGGTAGGTAGTGTTACTGTTTCCACTTTCAGACCAAAATTCAGAGGCACAGAGAGATTGTCAACTCGGTGGAGGCCACCTGGTACTGAGAGTGGGGTCTGGAGGTCAGAAGTGCGGCCCGCAGCCAGGTGCAGCCACATAGCCTCTGCCAGCCGGTCCTGCGCAGGCCGGCTGGACGTGCAGAGGCACGTGGGAGACCCAGTTGTGCTCATCGTAGTTTGCAGGAAGTGAGTGTGAAAGCAGAGATTACGTCTGCGTACTGGAGTGCAAGTGGCACAGCTGAGAGCAGAGTCTCCCCCAAACTTGAGGGTTACAGCCTCTCAGAGGCGCCTCTGTTTTGTGCAGTTGATGTCCAGTCCCTGCCACCTTTCCCAGTTAGATCTTCCTGCTAGGTGTGTGCCGTTCACTTCTCGGATAGCATCAGTTATGTATGAAGTTTGGCTCTGAAATCCTTCAAGTGGGACTTCCTGTGTGGCCTCAACGGGTTTGAAGGGGTATGTACTAGGCTCTGTGTTCAACCTGGGAAGCAAGGTCAGCTGTAGAGGGAGAACAGGACGGAAGAACAGATGGGTTTTTTAGTGCATCAGACAGAAGGATTCAGGAGAAAGGGTCACTGGCCGTTTCCTGTGACTCCAGAGGGAAAGGCGACCTGGGTGAGGGTAACTCACACCTGCTGTCCAGCACTGGCTCAGCCCTGTCTTCCCATCCCACTCTCTGAGCTGCCACTTGCAAAGGACCTCGTGCCTCCCACTGTGATTTCTGCTGTCACTCCTAATTGCCAGCATCCGGTAGGTGAGCGAGCTGATCTGTAAGGCGACGTAAGGGAGGTGATACTGGGGTCAGGTAAGACCATCTCATCTTGCTCAGTGTCTCAGCTGGGAGACGGGTTAGTTCCATGGGGGGAGAGCCTAGTTCCTGTTCCTTTAGGAGGATACTGAAGTGGGTCAGGCAGCCTCTGGTTGGGTGCCTGCTGTGTGAGTGAAGAGATGAGAAGGGCCCAGTGCCGTGCTGGCCACTACAATAGCTGGTGGCCACTCGCCACATGTGACTGGTGAGCACTGGAAATGAGGCTCGCCAAAATTGAACTATAAATACACCCTGCACTTGAAAAATTTAGTGTGGACTTGCCTGGCGGTCCAGTGGTTAGGACTCCCAAATCAGGGAGCACAGGTTCGATCCCTGGTCAGGGAAGATTCTGCATGCCGCATGGCTCCACCAGAAAAACAAAACAAGGAGAACTTAGTGCAACAAATGAGTGCAAAATAGCCTACTTACAATTGTTCTATATCTATTACATGTTGAAATAACGTTTTTGGTTGTATTAAATAAATATACTATTAAAATTAATGTAACCATGTTTCTTTTTACTTTTTTACTATGGCTGATGGAAAATTAATTCCACATGTGGCTCCCGTTGTACTTGTATCGAACAGCGCCTGCTTAGAGCAATGAGCTGATTGGAGGAGATGGGTAGGAGCTGAGATGAGTTAGGCACTGGGTCCTATGAGCCTGGGGCCTGGAGGTGACACCTGGCAACTCGTAAACCTGAATCACAGCTCACCTGAACTAATGACATTCAATTTTCGAGCTAATGGTCAAAGCACTTTTAATTTTTTTTAATTGAAATACAGTTGATTTACAATGTTATGTTAGTTTCTGGTGTATAGTGTATAGTGATTCAGTTGTATATACATATTCGTTTTCATATTCTTTTCCATTATGGTTTATTACAGAATATTAAATATAGTTCCCTGTGCTGTACAGTAGGTCTTTGTTGTTCACCTGTTTTATATATAGTAGTTTGCATCTGCTAATCCCAAACTACTAATATCCCTTCTCATCCCCTTTCCCCTTTGGTATAAGTTTCTTTTCTATGTCTGTGAGTCTGTTTCTGTTTCATAAATAAACTCATTTGTGTCATTTTTAGATTCCACATATAAGTGATATCATACGGTATTTGTCTTTCTCTGTCTGACTTCACTTAGTATGATAATCTCTAGGCCCATCCATGTTGCTGCAAATGGCATTATTTCGTTCTTTTTTATGGCTGAGCAGTATTCCATTGTATATATACACCACATCTTCTTTATCCATTCCTAAGTGTTCCTAAGCAACACTTAGGTTGCTTTCACGTCTTGGCTATTGTGAATAGTGCTGCTATGAACGTTGAGGTGCATGTATCTTTTCGAATTAAGAGTTTTCTCCAGGGCTTCCCTGGTGGCGCAGTGGTTGAGAATCTGCCTGCTAATGCAGGGGACACGGGTTCGAGCCCTGGTCTGGGAAGATCCCACATGCCGCGGAGCAACTAGGCCCGTGAGCCACAACTACTGAGCCTGCGCGTCTGGAGCCTGTGCTCTGCAACAAGAGAGGCTGCAATAGTGAGAGGCCCGCGCACCGCGATTAAGAGTGGCCCCCGCTTGCCACAACTAGAGAGAGCCGTCGCACAGAAATGAAGACCCAACACAGCCATAAATAAATAAATAAATAAATAAACCAAGCATTTGAAGCCCTTAAAAAAAAAAAGAGTTTTCTCCGGATACACGCCCAGGGGTGGGATTGCTGGATCGTACGGCAACTCTAGTTTTAGTTTTGTAAGGAACCTCCTCCATACTGTTTTCCATAGTGACTGCACCAATTTACATTAAAAAAAATTTTTTTTTTTGGTGGGTAGAGTGGTTTTAAGATGCTGCCTCTAGAAGTGGAGAACCTAAGATCTCTTGCCCCTGGTGGGATACCTCCATTAGGAAGAAAACACTGCTCCCCCGGCTGGGGCAGAAGGCCGTGTCCAGGTGTTAACTTCCATTGCACCGTTGTCGGAGAGCTTGTCCTCCTGGAATGACGTGTGGGAGCAGGTGATTAAGGGAGTGAAATTTCTTTCTGTGGTCCCTTGACCATTTCTAGCCAGATTGCTTAGAGGGCCTGCATGGTTAACTCTGGAGCTGGCCTGAATCAGAACCGTGGCCAATGCCGTTTGTGACTGTGAACCTCGGGTAGGTTGTGACTCCTTTTCCTCCTGTTTACTGTGTGGACAATCGGTTGAACCTCCTCCTAGAGGGTGGTGAGGACACATGTGACATTACACGGCAAGGGGTCCTAAGTCAGCTGTGACCTCAGAGTATATTGTGAATCACCTTTTATGTGATTTTGAAGCAGTCAGGAATCCAAGTGGTGAGACCCTATAGACTTTCCTGAGCCGGCTTGTGAGGTTGGCCTCGTCTGTCGTTCGTTTAGACTCTGGTCTTGGGGGATGGAGCCACAGCGTCTTCTGTCCACAGCAGATGCTCGGTAGACAGGGGTGAGGAAGACAAATAAGGGGTTTGTAGAGCGAAACCAAGAGCACTGCTGATAAAGGGAGAATGGCCCCAGTTCCCGGACTCGGCCTGGGTGCCACGCCTGGTCGGAACGCAGACAGGCTGCCCCGTTTCCTGCAGCAGAACCGCTCAGCAGAGATGTTGGGTGTCGAAGAATCACAGAGCTGTTTTGCAAAAGTCAAGACATATTCAGAAGAAATTAATATACTTTGATGAGTATGAGTCATGCTTTTACTTTCTGTAACTTTTGTGGGGAGACGCTAGCTGTAGGCTGTCTGAATTGACGGTTTTGAGAGGAGCAGTTTAGGGCAGCTCTGCTCGCGTAGAACAAGACCTCGGCTCCCTGGGCTGTCGCTTAGGACATCTCTCCCACTGTCAGCAAGGGTGTAGTTATGCGTCCCGTCCGTAGGGGTTTCTCTCTCGTGGCCCACTTTTCACATCATGGACAAACCTTGGCTGCTGCCTTCAGGTGGGAAGACAGAATCCCACAGCCTCGAAGGAAGCAGGGGAGCCTGAGCTGCGCCTGGCTCGCGGTGGAGGAGACGCAGAGATGCGGCGGGGGCTGCGTGTTGGGGCGGGGCTGGGAGATGCTGGGAATTGAGGGGGGGGGCGGAAAGCACATTCCTGCCACCCCTAGGCAGGTGCCAGCCGGCAGAGGTGGGCCCTGGGCAGCACGGAGCTGGGCAGCAGGTGGTCTCTGCCTTCCCTGAGCCCCCACCCGCCCCCCGCAGCACTGCCCGCTCGGGCTCCCTTGGCTCCCACTGTCCGTGCTGCCAGGGCCCCTGGGTCTTCTAGGCCTGCTCCGGTACTTTGTTAGCTAGAGATGTGAGGTGGATTGAGATTCACGTTCCCTTCTAGTTCAAGAATTTTTCTTAACAGGCACAAAACAGTATTCGTATGATAGCTTAAATAAAATAAGTCTGGGTTTTAGTCAGCACAATAACAGTATGTTTGCAACTTCGCTTTCAGTAACGTACTTCTTATCAGATGTTTTAATGTGTTCTGAAATGTAAATTCTTTTTTTATATTAATATATTATTTATTTTTGGCTGCGTTGGGTCTTCGCTGTTGCGTGCGGGCTTTCTCTAGTTGCAGCGAGCAGGGGCTGCTCTTCGTTGTGGTGCGCGGGCTTCTCATTGCGGTGGCTTCTCTTGTTGCGGAGCACGGGCTCTAGGTGCGCAGGCCTCAGTAGTTGTGGCGCACAGGCTCGAGTGCAGGCTCAGTAGTTGTGGCACACGGGCTCAGTTGCTCCGTGGCATGTGGGATCTTCCTGGACCAGGGCTTGGAACCCACGTCCTCTGCATTGGCAGTTGGATTCTTAACCACTGCACCACCAGGGAAGCCCTGAAATGCAGTAATTTTCAAATGCGACATTGCGTAGCAGCCATAAATAGTTTGCATATGATGGTAAAACTAAGTAGTGCCTTCTGAGTGATGGGTTCAGAGGAGCAGACGGTGGGATTTGCGGCTCTTGATACTGCTGCCTGCCTGATGAGGCACATCTCTGGAGGGAGGATGGAGCTGGCTTACAAAAGATATGTTTTTTACTTTTTGTGCTCTCTGCAATCTGTCCATGGGGCTGGAGTACTTTCCTGTTGTTCTCAGGCACATGGTTGATTTTTTAAATTTTATTTTTTGGGCTGCACTTCGCATCTTGGAGGATTTTAGTTCCCCGACCAGGGATCAAACCCGAGCCCAGCAGTGAAAGTGCCAAGTCCTAGCCACTGGACCACTAGGGGAAGTCCCGGTACATATTTGATTTTTTGTTGGGCAGTAAATCCCTTTGGATGCATTTAACCCTATTATGACCCCACTCACTCAAGGACTGGCTTTGGGTCTTGGGAAATCAGGAAAGCACGTGCTGCAGTGGTGTTGGAACCATTCACAGGGCATCAGACCGGGCATCAGCATGGTACCATCTTGGGGGCTTTTCCACTGCCGTGATGTCTGGGTTTAGCGTGGATTTCCTAAAATGACACATGGGCTTCCAGAAATGCAGTTTGAGTGTACGTGGCGTTTGACTATCAGTGACTTTATGAAGTTATGTGTAGGTTCTGTTGTGATTTGAAAAGTACAAGAACCTTTATTTTCAAAAGGTCGTAAAGGGAAGTGAGGCTCTTCTTGCCTCTTACAGAACATCAGCTGGGGGCCTCGTAGTGATCAGACCTTTGTAAGGCTGATAAGTAAATTCACTTTATGTATAGATTATATCTTGTATCTTTTTTATTCCTATTTACAAAACTAATGTACGATCGTTGTATAAATTTAGTTCTGGTAAGAATGATTACATTTTTTTACATTGTCCTAGTGCTTTAAGGGGATATGCTTAAATTGGAGTTAAACAGTAATTTAGAAGAAGAGTATATACTACATTGTCCGTAAATGTAAAATGTGGAAAATAGAAGTGTCTTATGTATGCATTATCAGTAAACACTTAACTGAGGGGCTGTGAGTTTTCTTTTAAAATTTGCATCAGAAAATTGAGATACAGGAAAATCTTGTGAGGTATCTTAGATGTTGGGGACAGACTATTTAAATCATTGCATTCTAGTAAAATGTCACACACACATGTCAGTTTTAAAATAACGTGTAAAAATTTGCTGGATACTTTAATCCGGAGCCAGACGGGAATTTTGTGTGTAACTAGGTTTCCTCTGTTAGTCTCCATTACCAGCTGGTCACCCATATTAAAAACTAGTTATGGTTGACTTTGTATTGAATATTCTGCTATCTGCTACTTCTTAGAAGCTGACGTAATGTTTCATCAAAACTTAATTTTTTGTCACTTTTGAAACATACCAGCCTCCATGGTCAACCATTCAGTTGTTCAGACAAATTTGAGAATTTTTGGGATTGTCTCTTTCTCACAGACAACCAGCTAACGTGGCAGCGTGATCCATGTCAAAATACAACACAATCTGCTTGTGAGATCCCTGTGCTCCTATATTTTTAAAACTAAGAGATATATAACAGGTTTCATACATACTTGTAATGTAGTCAAACGATACCAAGAGGTAATGACTTTTAAAAAAATTTAAGAGAATGTGCAAACATAGATTACAGGCAGACTATTATGAAATCATCCAGCTCTAACAGAATTCTGCTAGTTTTGTTTAATCTCCTTTCTTTCTATCAGAGAGTTTTAAAGGAAGTCCCCAAATCATATCATTTCACTCATAAGTAAGAAGCCTTTCTCACGGTTAAGGACTTCAGTTTCATTATGGCACCGAATGAAAGAGCAGCAGCCCCTTGTCATCAGATACCCAGACGATACTCAGATTTTCCTGGTTTTCTCTGTACATTTGGATTTTAAATCAAGATTCAAGGTCTCTAACATTTAAACAGAAACTATTCTAATGGAAAATTGAAATACATAATAAGTTAACAAATAGTATAAGGAACTCCATCACCAAACTAAAGCAATTACCAACTCACGACCAAACTTGTTCTTCTGTGCTCTCCCGTTTCCCTCCTTGGTTGTTCTACAGCGAATTTCAGACACATCATTTTATTCTTAAATCTGTCAGGGTATATACCTTCCCACGCCAGGGAAGCCTGCGGGTGTCTCGTGGTGGAGTTGTCCCGCGCCCTGGGGATTTGCCCTCACTGCTCGGGTTTTGTTAAAGCAGCTGTGACCCAGGAAGGGCTTGACTGCTGTCCATCGCCCTTTGGACTTGTGCTGTCTCGATTTCGGAGATTAACTTGGATTTGGGAATGGAAGAAAAACCAGAAAAGCTGGTGAAATTGATTCAAATCCCTTATGCAAACTCCCCTCTCTCAGAATGCTCTTTTGTCTGGAGGTGAGGTGTGGTACTGGTACTCGTGGGCCGAGCAGGTTGGCAGACTCCTGCCCCTGTGGCGCGGGGTGCTCGGCGGGCTGCTGTTGCCCCAGGACGTTGAGCGCAGCACGGGCACCGGTGGCTGGCGTCCCGGGCCGCCTTCCTGTGGGTCGCAAACCCGCGTGTGCGTGGCAGCTGCTCTGTGGGGGATGCACTTAGTAGTCCGATCACTGATCACACAGAAAGGCTTACAGAGCCCTTTACAGTTGTCTTGTTAGTTTTCTTCTTGGCCCTGCGGTGTTGGTGCTGTCGTTCCTGTGGTGCAGTCAGCAGACCAGAGTGGAAAGTGAGCGGGTGAAAGTCACATTCCTTGTGTGTCGCAAAACCAGAACCTGAAATTATATTTTGATGCAGTCACTCCATTTTGTCCTTAATATCAGCTCGTATCATTATTAGTGACTGGGTAATAACTGGGACACTGGGGGCCCTTGAAGTGTCCTTCCTAGACTTTACAGGGGTCTTGATTAGAGGGGCGTGGTGCTGCATTAATCGTGAAGTACATTATATCACAAATGTGAAATATTTAAGTAAAAAATTATGTTAACACTTTAACTTACAGAGATACTGGGTATAACCTAAAGTAGGGGCAGATCACTTCACATACTCGCTTTTAAGATACTTAAATTTCTGTGGAAAGTATTTCCAAAACAAGCTCTAAATAAAAGCTGGTGGCAGATGTGGGTCATAAAGAACAGAAGTGAGACTCTCAGCAGGTCCTGTCTTAGTGGATTAGACTGGTCAGTGCGCTGAGTCAGCATGGCCAGTGCTTAGCCGTGACTTTGGCCCTGGAGGAGAGAAGGAGCCCAGGCCACGTCAACCTGATGGTGGGCTTCTCAGAGGCTCTGGGGGACTAAGGATAGTGAAGAGAACAGCAAAAGCAGTTACGTGTAAGTAAGACCTTTAAAATGTACATTCATCTTTTGTGATCAAAGGAATGTAAACTGCATGTCCAGTATTTGGAAAATGAAGAGAAAAATAAGACCAGTAATTCTAACAGAAATGCTGTCTTATTACATGTGTTTTTAAATCAGGTATGTTTCTGGCCTTCTTAAGTAGCTAAAATTGTTACACACACATTTGTTTTTCATTTAGCATATAATGAGCATTCTTCTAGGTTTTTATACTATCTCCATTATTGTTCCTAGTGATACGTAATCGTTCACCCAGTAAACGGTTAACATTTACTAGCTTTTTTCTTTTAACTGAAAAGTATGGAGGAAGAATTGTGAATGCTTCTTGGTTCAACGGCCCAGATAACCAGTTAACTTTTTTTGGAAAAGAAAAAAATGTATATACACATATAATTTTACATATATAATTTGTCTTTTTTCCTTATATATATATGATAGTATGAAAAATCAGAGCTGCCCCTATTCCTGTGTATTTCCCCCCAAAACAGCCATTAACATTTTCTTGTGTAGATAGAAAAAAGATTGCTTACGTTAGCATAGATGTTTATTCTTTTTCTATACACAAAAGGAGAAATATCATCATTCATATATTTTTCTGTACCTTGTCTCTTTCATTTGCTGTTATCGTCACAGCAGAGCATTTGGGACGAACTTTTAGTTTGTGGGAATTAGGAATTGTTAGCTTCCCACCAGCCCCACTCTGGATCTGAGTGTGCAGGCTCCTTGCTGTCCGTGGGTTGCTTGCAGGCTCCTTGCTGTCCGTGGGTCGCCGACTTCTCTTAGGGGGAGTGCTGACTGCTTGGTCTTGTGTGATGGTGGTGTTGCCCGGTCCCTTCACACTCATCCTTTGAGGCCAGTTTCAGTGTCCGTTAGCTCAAGGCGTGGGAGGCTGTCCATCGTGGATGTGTGTGTGCCCCACAGAGGAGGTCCTGGACTGTGCCACGTCAGAGCGAACCCCAGTGCCCAGAGGGCGACGGGGAGAAGTGAGCGTGCTGGAGTGTCCCCCCATCGGTGAGAGGCCAGCTGCAAATAACTTCTTTTCCAGATTGGATTTTAAAAAATACACCTTCAACATGTAGAATAAAGAATGTAGTTGAAAAAAAATTTTTAAATGTCTACCAGTAGGTTTCTCTTTCTGACCAGACTGTAGAGATCAAAAAGGGCCTTTCAGGACACTTATTTTTATTGGTAGTAGAGATATGAATACCCTTTTCTTTAACAATTAACGGTTACGAATTTTGAGTCGCCTAATTGCAACTTGAATGTGGACACTGGTCGTAGAGAGAGCCGTAATTAAAAGGCAGTATTAATAATTTATGTTACTTAATGATGAAAGAGAAATAGATCTGGTTTTGTTCTCTTTGCTTCTGACTAAAGATTGAAGTCAGCAAGTATTGGTATTATTGCTTCTGAAATTTTGAGAGAGAACTGAATTGGAGCTTCTCATTTTAAAGGTAGTTAAGTTTTCAATAAATTAATTTCTCTAGTTTAAAGCAATACAGCTGGGTGATTATCGTGTATTGATATGTATTCTTTTATAATATGTAAAAAAAAAGAGCACCTAATTAAAAGAAATATTTAATTTTAATATCTCAGGAGCTATTCCATCTAATACTAGGATTTGGGTCTTTACCTAAAGACCACCTAGCATCTGTGAAAGTTCTTTCTGTTTATCTCGATCCTAGGAGTTTGTTGGTTTTGTCCTTACTTTAAAAACTAGCGTAGCTTTTTAGTGTTTAAATTAGGATCAGAAAACATGGTTTGTTGACTAAAACTAACCGTTTAATTCAGTGTACCTTATGACAACATTAGCTGTTAGTTCTCTTCACGTTGATTTTGGAAGGATTGAATGAAGTAGCTTCTCCACAGACTAAGAACAATTCTTTAACGTGGGGGTGGGGAGTGTTACTGGGATAAAACTGCCCCCAGCTCTGCCGGATTGTCCTTACAGTATAATTTGATCACGTGTGAAATGCACGTGCGCTGCAACAGGCCGCCAGGGTTGGTGGGGAGGATGCAGGGCCGTCCGTAAGCTCAGGAAACGCATCGGCACAGCTTTCTGTTTTAAAATTATTTCGTGTTCTTTTGGCACTGTTAGTTATTATTTCATACATTAATATTCATCAGCTGCAGTCCTCAGAGTTTGATACATGAAAACGAGAGAGAGAATGAGCCCGGTTATCACATAGGGTAACTCCAGCCATGCTCCCTTTGTCCAGGGAGGCGCCGGGGAGTCTGCGTGGGCGAAGCTTGCCCGGGCTTACAACACCCACTTGAAGTAATGCCTCTAGGAACAGTGGTGTCACTGTCTTGCCTTCCCGGGACGGCTGGAGGGGCAGGCCCTGCCTTTGTCCTCTGAGATGCCTCAGCTCCGTGTCACGGCCCCACCCTGTTAGGCCTTTCCTGGTAGTTCTGCAGACTTTCTTTTAGGGTCAGCCCGAGGGACTTGATGCCTCTAGAAGCCCAGCACTTCCCCTTCTGCTTCCTTCCCGGCCCGCCCCAGCAGCTAATGGCGTTTTGTGGCTGTGAATAGATGTGGGCTGGTGGGTGCAGGTGAGGGCAGGAACCAGGAACTTAACACATACTTTTTAAAGATGCTTTTTATTGGGAAAGGTATTTTTGTTTTCTCAGTAAGTATTCTGTAATATAGACCATGTAACAATTATTTTGAATGCTTTTGTACAGAAAAGGAAAGTTTATCTAGACTGGGAACTAACAACTACGTTTCTTGGGTCATCCAGATTATTTCCCCCAGATGTGTTTCCATTTTAAGAAAGTAATTACTGTTAATTAAATATCTGGTGTATATTATAACAGCCCTGTGACTTTCACACAAAATCTGTGATGGAAGAATCTCCCCTCTGTTTGCATAGGAAATCGGGGCCCTTGCATAAGCTGTGTTTGCCTGTGGGAGCTAATTGTATTCTTAAGTGATTAAAAGATGTCGGTAATTGTGTCTTCAGCTTTGTGATAGGTTGGTCATAGTTAGGATTGACCTAACCGCTACGTTCTTGGTCAGAAATGCAACCCCCAATTACGACATTCCCTTGGGAAAATAAGTCTCTTGTTTAATAGGATAATCGTGTTTTGACCCTGATTTCAGGAATACTGTCTAACGAGCCTGGGGGTGGCGCAGGGTCAGGAGTGGGCAACAGGGCCGCTTGTACTGAGCCTACTTTGGCCTGTACCTATAAGGACTGCGGTGTTGTTTCTGATTCTCCTGGGATCCCAGAGCTCATTTTGGTGGGAGAGTAAGTTGTCCTGAATCAGAGGCCTGTTGGACACCAAACTGAGTCTTTTTAGAATTGCTGTGTGGGACTTCCCTGGTGGCGCAGTGGTTAAGAATCCACCTGCCAATGCAGGGGACACGGGTTCGAGCCCTGGTCCGGGAAGATCCCACATGCCGCGGAGCACCTAAGCCCGTGCGCCACAACTACTGAGCCTGCGCTCTAGAGCCCGTGTGCCGCAATTCCTGAAGCCCGCGTGCCTAGAGCCCATGCTCCATAACAAGAGAAGCCACTGCAACGAGAAGCCCGTGCAACGCAACGAAGAGTAGCCTGTGCTCGCTGCAACTAGAGAAAGCCCGCGTGTAGCAACGAAGACCCAGCGCAGCCAAAAAAAAACAATGAGAATCACTGTGTGAACATTCTGATGTCTTCTGGGCAGTCACAGGTTCAAGATCATTGACACGGCTTTGAGGTGCTGGGTTGCCAGGTTGCCACTGTACTCTATTTCCTGAACTAGCTACCCCAGGGTTTTCATGTGAGAGCTATTCTGAACGTCAGTCTTAGTTTACAGTGAGACCCAAATCCTTCGTGAAACCTGCTTCTAAACAGATTTTTCTTTCTTCAGCCCGCCACCACCTTTTGAATAGTCTATTAGACATTGTCATTGAACAAAGCTTGTGTATAATAGTAATTATACTTTGTTAACCCAGCCCTTGTAGGCATTTTATACCTTCTTATGAATGCTAAAGAAAGGTACTCTGATTTGTAATGAAACCATAGCTCTCAAAATTTCAATTTCGTTCTCTCACCTGCTTCATTAAATTACTCAGTCATTGTTTATTAATTTTTTGTGCTTTTCTCTTTCAGATCTAAGATTCTTTGAGGTGGCTTTGAAGAGCACTAAGATTAGAAGATGAGTGAACTTGACCAGTTACGGCAGGAGGCCGAACAGCTTAAAAACCAGATTAGAGTACGTAGCTATGTGTGCTCCGTTTTGTTAATCATTTGGATTTCAGATGCGATGTTACCATTTTAAGGAAAGATGGGTTACAGAATACAGACTATTCATTGTTTTGGATTGAAATTGAATCTTAAGTGGCCCAGGATGTAGAAATTACAGGTCCAGGGCTTCCCTGGTGGCGCAGTGGTTGAGAGTCCGCCTGCCGATGCAGGGGACATGGGTTCGTGCCCCGGTCCGGGAAGATCCCACATGCCGTGGAGCGGCTGGGGCCGTGAGCCATGGCCGCTGAGCCTGCGCGTCCAGAGCCTGGGATCCGCAACGGGAGAGGCCACAACAGTGAGAGGCCCGCGTACCGCGCAAAAAAAAAAAAAAAAAAGAAAAAGAAAAAGAAAAAGAAATTACAGATCCAGGTATTTGGCCTAGGACATTATTTTCAGGATTTTGTTTTCTTTCTTTCTTTTTTTAAACATCATTATTGGAGTATAATTGCCTTACAATGTTTTGTTAGTTTCTGCTAGGATTTTGTTTTCTAGCATATTTTCACTTCACTATACAGCAAATGTTTCCATAGAATTTATAGACATCTTTTTGTACCTTTTTTCTTGACTTTGGGCATTAGCTTTGTGACATTCTTTTGGTCACTGTATAGAGTGTGGTATTCACTTCCCCCACTGTGACTGCTAAGCTGAGGGCAGGAAACTTGTTTAAAGATAAGAGTATTAACAGCAGTAATAAAAAGTATTTACGTGCAGGTGACTTGTTCTTAATTTTGAAGAAAGGGGTTTCCTAGGGATGGTTATGGCTGTTAGCACTAACATCTGTCTTCAAAGAGATGCTCTATTCAAATAGAGCATCTCTTTGAAGATAAAAACAGCCAGCATCATTCAGCTGTCCTGTAGAAGGTAGGATAGTCGCAGAGTTCTCAAGCATTACCTCCCAGTCTGTCACTGATCTTTATAATGGTACACTGCAGGACCCATGAACTTTTAAAAGGGGATGCATACTAGGTCCAACTATAAGGATGGAGCCTAATGATTTCCTTTTAAAAGACCAATTATATGTTCAGAAAGCCTAGTGGTAGTTGGAAAGAAAGATCAGCATCATTTTAGCCGACTTTTTCTTGAAGTTGAGAAAAGGTAATGGAATTATCTGAGATCTACCATCAAAGAGGAAACAGAAAATATCCTTTTACTGTACGAATTTCAAATCTTAACATTTAAAACATACGATACAGCTCAATAAAAATAAGGAAGAGTTAGTATTTTTAATGGTTTGCCCTGATCAGATTTGTTTGATACATCCAGCCACACTCCAGAATATAGAAATTAGAATTTTGTTTTTCTAGCAACAATAAGTTGTTGTTTATAAGTTGTTCATAAATAGTGGGTTCAGATCTATTCGTAGCAAATAAGAGTTCATATGGCATAGGTAAAAAAAAAAAAAAATCCAAATTTGGTGGAAAAAAATAAAGGCTGAAAGTCAGTGTTGCATCTCTTCTTCCCATTTTTTAGACCCATTTTCTGTAAAGCACACAAAACCCTCCTCTTAGGGGACAGAGCTGTCGTGTGAGCCACATGTGGAATTTAAAGCTGTAAAAAGAAACTGGTAGAATTAATTCTTAACAACTGTATCTAAACCAATATATCTAACAGATCACCATTTTGATATATAATTAATAAATACATTTACTTTTTACACTCTTTTTTGGTACTGAGTCTTGCCAGTTCAGGGTCTCTTACATGAAATGGCCTCAGCGTGTACCCGTGGCATCTCCCGTGGCACCTGCTCCACGTGGACCATCCCCAGGAGAGTGGACGAGCTGCACAGCCATCTCCACACCCATCTGCACAGGCCTTGCCTCTGAGGCTGTGCTGGTTTCTTTGCACAGTATAGGGTCGACAAAGCTGTTTGAGTCCATTACATCAAATGGGAACAGAAGACTTTCTTTAACAAAGGAAAAAAACACCCTTTTCCCCCCGATTACCCAAGGAACACATGCTTGTTAAAGAATGTAGGGCACAGCAAATCAAACAAGAGATGGTAGATGATTCTGAGAGGGGTCGCTTGCTTTATTAGATTGGTCTTTAAGCTGAAAGACCCCAGAGGGACCGTGTCGTCTTACTTTTGATCATGTTTGTGAGGAAACACGGGCTCTCAATGGGATGCCGATTGAAATACGGCATGTCTTAAACACATGGGCTACCAGTGGATGAAGGGGAGAACTCCACGAAATGTACAGGCGCAAATTTTTTTTTCAAAGTGACTGTGCCGACCCTGCAAGTGAACAAGACGGGCCGAGTGACGCGTATGGGTGCTTGTCTCCATTGACAGCAGAGCCGCGGTGGTCAGTGCGGCCCTAGTGGGATGGGCCTGGCCGCGTGCTGCCCTGTGCTGGACCGACATCCAGCCGGGATAAGGCCTGACTGACTGTGGGTCTGTGTGTGTTCCTCTGGGTGAGGGCCAGGAAGGTGACCTGCTGTCTTCAGTGACTTTTCTCAGCACAGACAGTACAGGAGCCTTGGCTAAATAATAAGCCATTGTGAACGTATCACCAGGCCGTTAAATTGGAATTTAATCTAAAAAATGTTGAAGATTTCTGTCTTTATTAAGCAGTTACAGAGATGGTTTCCATTAGAAGACTTCTTCCTACAGGGTTGGAGGTTGAAGATTGAATTGCTCTGAGGATGTTGTACTCATTTACATTGAGCACTTGTGGGCTAAAATGAAGACTGAATTTGAGTTCCCTGTGTTTAGTGTTTAAAATGGTTTTTCTCTCTGTTCTCTGTGGTGTCACTGCAGTCTGCTCTGGACATCACGAAACCCATTTCAATCTCTGGACACTAACCAGAATGAAGCCACTTAAGTCCCATGGTTTAGTTTTTCCATTTAAAAAATTCTTGTTAAGGACTTCCCTGGCAGTCCAGTGGTTAGGACTTGGCGCTTCCACTGCAGTGGCCCAGGTTCAATCCCTGGTCGGGGAACTAAGATCCTGCAAGCCACATGGCACAGCCAAAAAACAAATTAGAAATTCTTGTTACTCTTTTTTAAAATTGAAAGCTGTGTATAATATCAGTAAGAATGGTACTCAGGGCTTCCCTGGTGGTGCAGTGGTTAAGAATCCACCTGCCAATGCAGGGGACACGGGTTCAACCCCTGGTCTGGGAAGATGCCACATGCCGTGGAGCAGCTAAACCCATGCACTACAACTACTGAACCCACATGCCACAACTACTGAGCCCTGTGCCGCAACTACTGAGCACGTGTGTCGCAACTACTGAGCACGTGTGTCACAACTACTGAGCACGTGTGCCACAACTACTGAAGCCCGTGCACCTAGAGCCTGTGCTCCGCAACAAGAGAAGCCACCGCGATGAGAAGCCCGCGCACTGCAACAGAGTAGCCCCTGCTCGCCGCAACTAGAGAAGGGCTGCGTGCAGCAACGAAGACCTAACATGGCCATAAATAAATAAATAACAAATTTTAAAAATGGTACTCAGAAATAAATATTGAACTCTGTAAGTAACTGATAGAGTCCCTGATGGAAAACCTGCTGCTCTGGGTCTCCCCTCCTCTTGGTCTTGACCCCAAGTTCAGGTGCTGGCACAGAAATACCTGTTTATATAATTTTTGTGTTTTAATTAAATAAGCAGATTTAACTAAGCAGAACGGCTTCTGATAGGGTAGTTTGAGTTGAATTTGGAATCTAGATATTTGGTCCCTCTATAATCACCATCTCGTTGAATATACCCCCTGTGCTGGGCTGGTGAGTATTAGCACCAGCTTTGTGAAGCGGTGAGACCGTTTGCCCTGGAGGGGTCCCCGGCCCCTCGCACATGAGTGCTCATATGTATGTCAGTGAGAGCAGGTGGTCAGATGACGACACTGTGGCAACGTTTCTGTTAGAAATTGTCGTTATTTCCTTTGAAATTATTCCTACACAAAAAAACGTTTTAGGCCCCATCCCTATATTCAAATTTTGATCCTCTTAAAGCTGTTGTCTCATTTTCCCTCAGAATGTATGGCTTTCTATTTGTAAAAATATATACGCTGGGGCTTCTCTGGTGGTGCAGTGGATAAGAATCCGCCTGCCAATGCAGGGGACACAGGTTCGATCCCAGGTTCCGGAAGATCCCACATGTCGCGAGCAACTAAGCCCGTGCACCACAACTACTGAAGCCCACGTGCCACAACTACTGAAGCCCACGTGCCACAACTACTGAAGCCCACGTGCCACAACTACTGAAGCCCGTGCGCCTAGGGCCCATGCTCCGCGACAAGAGAAGGCACCACAGTGAGAAGAAGCCCGCGCACTGCAACGAAGAGTAGCCCGCGTGCAGCCACGAAGACCCAACACAGCCAAAAAATATATATCTCTATGTATATGTATATATATATACACGCTAATTTTGAGATATCAAGATTTTTTTTCTAGTAACTTGAATCACTTAGGAACAATGAGAACATTTTAATTAGCTTGAGTAACATCCCTTTGTAGTTCTCACCTGCTTCACAAGGTCATTTTATAGATAAGAAAACAGGTAACAGGCTGCCAACAGCCAGAGTCTTCACCTGAATTTGGTGGTTTTGACCCCAGATCCTTCGCTCTTCTGTGTAGAGGTTAGCTTCAGGGATTGTTTGGCTTGAAAACAAGAGTCTTAGTTAACACACTCTAGAAGGAAAGTTCTCTGGGCCGGCCAGTCAGTGCTTTTTAGACGTTGTTTCTGTGGGCCCCACGGCTCCTGGGCTGGTAGAAGGAGCAAGACGCACGTGCAGGTCTGTGGGAAGGTGCCGGAGCCTCGCAGGCAGGAGAGGAGGCTCTGGGGGCGCGGGGGCGCTGCGCGTTAGACGGGGTGGTCTGCAGGCCAGGCACGCACTTGTGTGTTGCTGGTTCTCGGTTCAGTGGGTGCGGGGCTGGGGTGGGGGCGCGGCGAAGGAAGGGGTCTGAGCTCTCCCCCCCGGTGGAGGCTCTCCGGGACTGCAGTGCCAGCACCTTGGAGTGACTGTATCTGGAACAGCACTAATTCCCTCTTTATCGTTGTCTTTCCCTAGGATGCTAGAAAAGCGTGTGCCGATGCAACTCTCTCCCAGGTAAGAGCGGTCGCTGGTCTGGCCTGGAGGTTGGTGCTTGTGGCGCCTCCACTTGGGACCTCTAGAGGGAGCGCTCTGATTCTCTCCTGTGCACAGTGAGGGTGTGGGGCACTGCCCGAAGGGTTCTCCTGCGCGGACCCTTACCACGCTAGGCGAGGCCGTGGTGCGTCGCAGATGACAAATAATGTCTCTCGAGCCTTCTTGCGGAGGTCGGAGTTGTAAAGGTTATTGCAGTCTCGATACAGCTATTTCAGAGTTCTTCTCCCTAGCAAAATCTGCTTCAGAACTTCGATTTCTAAAGTCCGGTTTGGCACACTCCCAAAAAGTTAAACATTAGTCATGACCCAGCAGTTCCACTCCTAGATGCACGCCCAGAGGAGCTGACGCTCAAACAAGCCCGTGTACGCACGTGCTCACGTCGTCTCGGTTCCCAGCGGCCAGAGCAGGAAGCAGATATCCGCAGCTGGAGGAGCGCAGGGACCAAGTGTGGCCTGTCCGCGCGGTGGGACGTTACTCAGCCATAGAAGGGATGAATCTCGAGACATGGCGCTCAGTGAAAGAAGGTCACATGTTGTGTGATTCCATGCATGTGAAATGTGCAGACAGGTCACCCTGTAGGGACAGAAGATAGGTTCATGGTTGCCCGGGGCTGGGGAGGAGGCTGTAGTGAGCAGCCACTTCATGAACGTGGGGTTTCCTCTGGGGGCGGTGAGAGTGTCTTAGGAGGCAGCTGCGTGGCTAGATAGGACATACTCTCAAATGGTGCATTTCAACTCATTGAAAAACAATATTTTTGTCCAAAGAATTGAACAGAAATGTGAAAGAAAAATTATATTCCTACTTCTGTTGAGGATGATTTTTTTACATTGTCTTAGCGCTTTAGGAGATGTTGTTTAATTGGGGTTAAACAATAAGTTAAAGAAAAATTAGACTGCATAGGATAACCTGCATTTGAATCTCAAATGCACTTTGGACTGTACGTGTTTTTAAAGCTCATTATTGTGATACACTTATATTCCATTTGTCAACCCAGAATCCTTAACGTCAGGGTTTGTATGTTGAAGTGAACAGCAGGTTTGCATGTACAGTTTTGTGCCCTAAGCTACAGAGTACAGAGGAGATTCCATCGTGGTCCAGCTCAGCGTACAGCCTGGTCGCTGGACAGCCTGTAGGGCTGGGGCCCTGTGTTCGATTGTGATGTAGGCTGACGAGGCTCTAATTCAGAGGAAACCCGTGAGGGACTGACGGAGGCAGGAGGAGCTGGGCCGGGCGGCCAGCTAGGGAGACAGCAGAGACGGGAGGGGAGGCGGCTCTGGGCCAGCCCCAGGCCTGGTGCGCACGGGGGCAGGGGACAGGGGTCCTGGAGAACAGGTAGAGTAGCGGACTTTCCAGAACCGGGAGAGGGAAGGTAGGTGCCCTGGGAAACGGGAGAAATCACGGAGCGAGGCCTGGCAGACTGGAAGGAGCAGGGCAGGCGCAGCCGTGGCCAGGGCGCCGGGGCCAGTGAGCGGGCTGGGCGTGAAGGAGAGGAGACCTCGCGGGGAGAGCATGCGTCACGCAGTGTTAATTTGCAGTAACTTTTATTTTTAAGATCACAAACAACGTCGACCCAGTGGGAAGAATCCAGATGCGTACCAGGAGAACGCTGAGGGGGCACTTGGCCAAAATCTACGCCATGCACTGGGGCACAGATTCCAGGTGTGTGGGGCGTGGGCACACGGAGCGCTTGACACGTGCACGGAGGAGAAAACCTGAACTCATTGGCTGTGACTTGTAAAGAAAAAATAAGGCATTTGCGTCAGATGTGCAAGCAGGCCAAGACAGCAGCCCGGGTGCCCGAGCTCCATCTGTGTTCCCGCCTGCCTCGGCCGACTGCACACGGTCACCTCCTCACCACCCTCCCTTCGCCTTTGTCCTCCCAGCTCCGCGGCTCGGCGCCCGTGCCACCTTGGGGAGGTGACCTGTCCTCTTTGCCATGGCTCCTCCTCTTTCCAGCCTGTTCCTCGTGGCCTCTTGTCCACACCCTCTCCTGGTTTCGGTGCCCCGGCTCAGGGATCAGAAGCCACTTCCCGCGGTGTCCGTGTCCGGAGGGTTAGAACAGCGACTCGTGTCCCAAGGTTCCTGCATGAGTCTGAGCTGGTTGTTGCTGCTGTCACTGCCTCTCCCCGGCCTGTCTGCCCCACCTCCCTTTCTTCTAGCCTCTCATTCTTTCTGCCTTGAATTCTGCCCCGTGTTCGGACCTCTTTCTAGGTTCCCCATCTCCGTCGCCCTCCCGGTCCCTCCTCCCCTTGCCCTTAACCTGCAGCAGCATTGAAATGAAATCCATTCAGCTCTTTTCTGTTCCTCTTTTAGAGGCTGCTGGGAAGTCTTTCTCCACTTTTCCACCCAAGTAATTACATAAAATGCTGTGTGACTTTGTGACTGTAACATGTTCTTTCAAATAGCTAACATGGTATTTCAGATGCCTTTCTTAGAGGAGCATTTTTTTCATGTTTAATTATCAGAGAAGAATTGTTTGCTTGGTTGTTTTTTTCTTTGTTCATGAAATTGCCTGCTTTAGAGTGTCAACAGCTACAGAACAAAAGAGTCTATTTTTAGTTTTTTCTGTAGACTATCCCATATAATTCCAAATGCAAATGAGAGCTAACTTAGATCATTTCAATGATGGCAGTAATCAGAAAGAATAAAAATGGAAAAAGAAAGAAAAATGCCCTTACTAGTCAATCCACCTTAGAATTTATTGTCAAAAGTAGATGGTAACCAAACAGTATCTTACCTTTGGGTCTTTCCTCCCATCTGTGGGAACATCAGTGTCCTGATTAGACAGGACGTTGGATGGTTAGTGATGTGTCACTTGTGCCCTGAGAGGTGACCAAGAGCTGTGCTCAAGGAACTAAGGCAGGTGTGTGGCCAGAGCTGTGGTGACGTGGAGAGGGGCTCGGGGGAGGCCGGGGGCCGGCAGCACCAGATCTCACAGGCGTCCTGAGCACTGCTGCCAGGCCTTGCGTGCCCTCTGGTTCCAACACAAATTCTGCCTTGAGAGCCCTGTGGTCGAAGGAACGAACGCAAAGGCAGGAATAAGCAACACCGCATTCCGGGTCGTGGTCACCCCTGAGAGAAGGGGTGACGTGGGAGACCCAGGAGACGCTGTTGGGTGTTGCATGGGTCTTGTTCTCTTTCTTGGACAGCGTTGTGGGTACGTGGGCATTTGTTTTAAAGCTGCTCTTCAAATGACATTTATTTTTATAATGCCCTTATGTGAGATCTGTATTTGACAGTCATAAACAAGGAAAACAAAAAATGATACCAAAGAGGACCTTTGCTATCCAGACCCCTTCAGAGATTTTTTTTTTTGTTTTTTGTAGATAGCCGTGTTTTCTGGAGAGGTAAAATAGGTAAAATTTTGCCTCTTTAAAGTCCAAAGAAAGTTTATTTTTATTTTGGATGTACGTTTTGTTTAAGGCATCTTCATAAACAAAGGGTATTGTACAGCCTTTTTTCATGATTCAGAACTAAAATTTGGGAATGCCAGTTATTTGATCATGTTGGTATAATTCATGGAATCTCTCAAACTATTGCACTGATGAGGAGTTTTCTTTTAAAACTATAGGAGATACCCACAGTGAGGTTTGCATATACGCATGTGTCAGTACACATTATGTATGCATTTATAACATGTTTATCAATACGTTGTAATTTTTTTATACTTAAAGTCTACTTTTTATAACATTTGAGAGTCTCAGTCACATGAATCAATGCTAAACTCCCCGCCCCCTTTTTAAATTAATTAATTAATTTATTTTTGGCTGTGTCTTCGTTGCTGCGCGTGGGCTTTCTCTAGTTGCAGCGGCGGGGGCTGCTCTTCGTTGTGGTGCGTGGGCTTCTCACTGTGGTGGCTTCTCTTGTTGCAGAGCACGGGCTCTAGAGCGCAAGCTCAGTAGTTGTGGTGCACGGGCTTAGTTGCTCCATGGCATGTGGGATCTTCCCGGACCAGGGCTTGAACCCGTGTCCCCTGCATTGGCAGACAGATTCTTAACCACTGTGCCACCAGGGAAGCCCTATCTCCCCGTTTTGAAGTCTGCTGAAGTGTTATAATTGAGAGTGAAACGCTGCTAACCCAGCGAGGCTTGAGAGTCCTCCCTCCTCAGAGTAAATGAAGGGCCTGAGTGAGGCCTTTGGATCTGGACCTCTATCTACTTAACCCCTGTTTTCAGTGTCCTGGAGCCCTGGGCCTCCTCCTGGCTCTTGCCTCGGTGTTCTGGGTGGGTGGCACCTCGGGGGAACTGAGAGCTCTAGGAGACAAAAGGAACCAGGTCCCAAGCGGTCGTCCTACTGGGGATTAAGAGGTGTGTCTTTTCTCACCTTCTGGAGGATCAGGGGCTGCTTAACGTCTCTCTAACCCTGGGGCGCGTCAGCACATAGTAAGCTTTCCGACCAGGAGGCCTTTCTAGAGGTGACCCTCCCGGAGGACGAGCTTCTTTACGTCAGCTCTGATGTTCATCCAAAGCCTGTGCTTAGAGGAGCCTGGCAGAAATAGAGCCGCAGAGCAAGCCTGGTTCCGATTACATGGGGTCTTTCAAGTGCCTCATATGTTTATGACTGCACCTTGATGCAGGGATTTACTTTAAGAAATTGCATCCAAAGAATAATAGGATTGCAGCCTGCATGTAGTTCAGTTCCTGGATAAGTTTTTCATGCAGTGCTGAACACGTATTTATTCCCTGCCAGACTCATTGCTGGCTCCCTGAGAAGGGTATGCATCGGAGCGTAGAGTTGGATGAAAAGGACCCGTTGTCAGAGGGATTCGAGTGATTTTACCTCCAGGTTTTGACCAGTTCAGGAAGCCAAGTGTATTGCGGCTGAAATGGTTGAGACCTGTGTTTTGATAAAATCTCTAAAACTGAAAATCGTTCTCCTTATTTACCATGCTGACACGTATCTCTGCGTGGGATTATGGAGAGAGCCTTCTTGCCGTTCCTTGAAAACAGCACAGTCTGTACAACAGAGTTCCTTAGGATATCTTATGAGTAGCGGTGGTTCCCTGAATTTACTCTCACTTGAAATTCCTTTGCCCATTAGTCATGTTTTCCTTTTGCAGTTTCCTGTCTTCTTTCTGCAAATACAGACAGAGCACCTTTTCAAGACACAGATCCCAAACGGCACAGTTGACCAGAGCAAGAAAATTGTTACGAAAAATATTCCTGATAGTTAACTAGTGTCTTCTGTGGGACCAGGCACAGCTGTGCTTTAGATTGTCATCTCTTTGCAAAGCAGGTGGAAAGGGGGTGCCTCCTTAATGTTTGTAAGGGCCTTGCAGTCCCATTTTGGCTCAGTCTGGGAAATTTTCATGGGGTATCTTTGGTGAGAAATGTCTCATAAATTTCGAATATCTAAAAACTTATTAGTCCTTTATATTTAGGCTTTCTACGTGTCAGAATGGAACAGAAAATTACATACTAAATATTTTCTGCCACCTTTGACTCATGAAAGAAAGATCTGTAGGTCTCAAATCTGATTTATGGTGAACAGAAAACAAACAGAAGCAGTTCTAGGCAACCAACTTGTCTCATCTGACCAGCCAAGGGACTGTGGCCAGGTCTTCACCTGAAGACAAGCACGATTGAACCTGAGCTGTTATCGCTGGCAATGTTTTCTTTTCATGCTTTCAAAGTTGGTCTGACAATGAGAACATTTTTTTGCGGGGGGCGGTGCTTATAGATAAGAGCGCTCTGCCAGCAAACAGAATGTTGAAGCGGGTTAGTCATCACGAAAGTTTAGTCTTCATTCGTTGTCTTTGGGTGACTTCCCTTGTTGGTGTGATACTGATGGTTTGCTTTTTTCTTTTTCCTCCAGGCTTCTAGTTAGTGCCTCACAGGATGGTAAGCTTATCATCTGGGATAGCTACACCACGAACAAGGTAGGTAGTGCAAACCCTTCCCTGAAAAGCGGCCCGGGCAAGGCGGGTGTTTAAACTCTGGGTTCACTTCCGTAAAATGTATAACAGGAGAGGGTGGGGGAGCACAGTGAGTTCGTTTTTGTGTAAAGTCATATGGGTCAGGTAGAAGCCCAGTCACGTGGCTGGCACGTGTCACTGGTGCTGCTGGGCCAGCGTGGTGTTGCTGTGATGTGTCGTCTCTTTACAGAGCAGGTTGGGGGAGCCTCCTTCAAGTTTCTAGGCAACTGGAGTCCAATTTTAGCTCAGTCTGGGAAATCTCATGCTTTATTTAAAAATACAGAAATACAGCTTTCCGTTTAGTCAACTAGTTTTTACAAGAAATAATCTGAAAGAGTTTATACTTTGAAGTATAAATTAAATTATTTTAAAATTTCAATCCAGGGTTGTATCATATTGAATGAAAAAAGTACTATCGTTGGTCTAAACGTGTGTAACAGACAAAATTCAGTTTTATTTTACTGGAGGATACCACACGTGTATAACAGAATCCAGTACTTATAACAAATCTATCTCAAACACAGGGAGGTATGTGGTAGGATTAATTACGGTAATTTCTAGTTTGATTACTTCACTAAAAATGCTTTATTTTCGGAGTGAATTTTATAGCCATTTTGACAAGCCAGTGAAATGTTTTCCTTTTAATATATAATTGTGATTCAGAGACTGTGTTGCTATTACTTAAGTGTCTACCTAACTGTAAGTTATGACTTTATTAAAACTCTACATTTGGGAATTCCCTGGTAGTCCAGTGGTTAGGACTCAGTGCTTTCACTGCTGAGGGCCTGGGTTCGCTCCCTGGTTGGAAAACTAAGATCCCACAAGCTACGTGGTGTGGCCTAAATAAATAAATAAAACTGCATAGGGGCTGCCCTGGTGGCGCAGTGGTTGAGAGTCAGCCTGCCGATGCAGGGGACACGGGTTCGTGCCCCGGTCCGGGAAGCTCCCACGTGCCGTGGAGCGGCTGGGCCCGTGAGCCATGGCCGCTGAGCCTGCACGTCCGGAGCCTGTGCTCCGCAACGGGAGAGGCCGCAACAGTGAGAGGCCCGCGTAACGCAAACAAAAAACAACAAACCTACATTAAATTGGTGTGCAGCACTGGATTTCTAATTAAATTATTATCTTATCTGACTGCCCACACATATAAAATATTTTCAAAATAATTTTGGCCACTGTTTTGCTGTGCAGTGAAAGTTGAAGACTAGAAGCAGGATCATAAATGTCAGTAGTTAACGTTTTTGACCTTGAGCGTGCTTGCATCATGTGTGTCTTGTCATTTAGGTTCATGCCATCCCTCTGCGTTCCTCGTGGGTCATGACATGTGCATATGCCCCTTCTGGCAACTATGTGGCCTGCGGTGGCCTGGATAACATTTGCTCCATTTACAATCTGAAAACTCGTGAAGGGAATGTACGTGTGAGTCGTGAACTGGCTGGACATACAGGTACATGTTCTCATCAGTGACCTCAAAGTTTATACGCTGTGTGCCTTGCGTGAGTTACATGCTATGGACACTCACCCCTTCTCAACAATTATTTAATGAGATTGGCTACATCAATGGCCAGATATACTCTTAAAATGAAATCAAACACAGGCCTTGATATTCCTTTATCAGTAAGAAGCCTTTGGATATAAGTCGCTGTAGTGGCTGTTGTCAAGGATCTTGGGAACATAGGTCGCTCCGCAGCAGCTGGATGCAGTTCGAGGCGTTACCTCCTTCTGAACCTCCTTCCATCCTGAGTGCCTTTCCAGAAGGGTTCCTAATCTAGACATGCGCGAGCGTGCACGTGTCTCCCTGTGCGCACACACATGTACTTATCCACATATCGAGACACCCTTACTGATCTCTTAGCATCCTTCATAATGACTGGCATTCTTGTTGCACAGGAAGCAGAACAGAGTCCTTCAGGCTCAGTGCTTTTGAACGTAGCCAGCTCTAAGCATTGGGGGTGGTGTGTTATTTTGGCTCCTGTTTGCTTTGGGATTGCTTCCTTCTTAACTTTCTATCTTCTTAAAGTAGAAACTTAGATCTTCCTACTTTTTCAAATATAAATTACCCTCTAAGCGTGGCTTTAACTGTATTATCATTCAGTGGGAAATATTTTTAATACCCTTTTGATAACTTGTTACTGGTTTCTAATCAAATGCCATTATGTTCAGAGAAGATGTTCTGTACCAGTTCAGTTTTTCACATTTATGGAGACTTGCTTCCGGTGGAGCGGGTGGTCTGAGGATGACACACCGCACGCGCCTGGGAGTCCAGGCTGTGGGTCAGGTTCTCAGCGTGTTCGTCAAAGCAGGACTTTGACACCGTTCACAGCTGTTGGTAGAAGGCTCTGTTGGTAGAAGGCATGTTCATGACTGTCGTACGTTCCTGATGAAGTGACCCTCTTTCTCAGAACCTTCTGTGTTGGAAAGTCGGCTTTATCTGATGTTAACGTAGCTGCTCCAGCCTTCTTAGTCCGACTGTTTGCATGGTGTATTTTTTCCCATCCACTTAACTGTATTTATAAACAGAGTCCCTTAGAGACAGCACACACTTGGTTCTTTCTTTTTATCCACTCTAAGTGTCTCTGCCTTTCGAATAGTATGGGGTTCATTTCTGTTTCATGCAGTGTGGGTGCAGTGGGATTTGGCTCTCTCGCTTTATGGTGTGCTCTCCTTTGCTGCCTTCTTTTGGGTTACTTGATGTTTTAGAATTCTATTTTAGTTTTATCTGTTGGCTTTTCTGGTTACCTCCAAAAAAGGGTTATGTAGGGATTGCAGTGTACATTCATAATTTTTCACGGCGCACTCAGAGTTATAGTGTATCCATTTAAATGAAATACGAGAATCTTGTGGCCATAAATGCCCATTTTCTGCCCTTCCTCATTCTTCATGAAGTTTTTGTAGGTGTTGCATCTCCATGTGTTCTAAGCCCCACAACATATTGTTCTATTTTTTTCCTTTAAATGTTCTTAGCCACTTGAAGAAGTTTGAGTCGTCTTTTACATTCACTCAAATCTTTACCATCACGTCCTGAAGACGTGAGCTTTTTTCCGGTTCCCTTCAGCCTGATGAACTTGCTTTACCGTTTCTTACTGTGAGTGCAGGTCTCCTAGCAGTGAATTCTGTCTGTTTTCATTTATCTGAAAATGTCGATTATCCTTCATTCTTGAAGAAGTTTTTGCTGGATATATTTAATTCTGGGTTGGTATTATTTTCTTTCAGCACTTTTAAGATTTTTCTTCGTTTTTTTAAGTTTGTGATGTGCCTTGGGGTGACTTTCTTTGTTTATTGTGCTTTAAGCACCTTGAATTTGTAAAGTTTTGTCTTTCACTAAATTTGGGAAATATTAGAAATCCATTTTCTGTTCTTTGCTCTCTGTCTTTTTGTACTCCAGTGGGTGCATGTTCGCATCGTCTCTTAGGTTCCTGTGGTTCTGTTCTTGTTTATTCCGTCTCCTGCTTCCCCAGAGCTGTCCTCCAGTACACGTGACTTCTGTCACCTCCAGTGTGTTGTTAGGACTGCCCAGCAAGGCGTATATGCTTTTTTAAAAAAAGAGCTCTTATTTTTCCGCTGGCGTCCCTGTTTGTTTATGATGAGCATATTAGGATGCTTGGGCAGAGTTCCAAGAGCTGGCTTTAAAATTCTTACCTGCCAGCTCTAGCAACTAAGCCCTTGAGGTTTGGTCTTGGTGGCTCTTTTCTCTTGAATACGGGCGACATTTTCCTGCTTCTTGGTACATCTAGTGATTTTGACTTGTGTCCTGGGCTTTGTGCAGACTCTGTTCCCCTGAAGCCCTGCCATTTCGTTCCGTTGGGAGCAGCCACACAGCCGTGTGGGAGCAGCTGTCTTGCCTGTGTGGTTTGGACAGATGTTGGGGCAGTAGGTGTGTGATTTTTAGGGCCTTCTGTGGCTTTCTCCTTTCCAGGTTTCCTTCTTGCACTTTCCAGTTGTGGTTGACCAGAACCCTATTTACTGGCTGTTCAAGAAGGTTGGGCCATAGATCTGCATCTGAGACGTGGCTGCAAGAGGGGGCCTGCCCTCAGGCACAGGACAAGCAAGCTTGTTGAAAAACAAGCTCACCCAGTGCCTTTCTCTTCTCCCAAGTGCAGGCTCCCCTCCGGTTTGTCTGCTTCTGCTTCCAGTGCTTTCAGGTTTTTGTTTTTATATTTGTCCGGAGCTCATGGTGGTTTCTGTGGGAAGGTTGCTCCTGGGGGTGGGAACCCCCCTTCTCGGAACCCAGCCTAGGCTGCCTGCCCCATCCTTGTAAACTGGGGGTTCTGTCCAGTGAGCACCCTTCCTAAAGCACTTTGCTTATAGCGTTGATGAACTCACAGCACATTGAAAAACACATTCTTACTGTTTATCGATCCCTTATTATCAGATTCAGTGTATGGACTTCCATTTTTAATTACATCTTTTTACCACTTTATTTGCTGAAACAAAAAAATAAATCTAGTATTAGAATGTTTTCGAAATTTTGTTTCCTTCATGTATCATGAAATGTTACTGCTTTGGGAGTTGAGTGGTAGTGTTTTTTTAAACATCTGGCCTCTTAAGAGTATTTGTGACTTTCTTCAGACATGATACATAATTCAGCTTCAAATCAATAAAGGTTAAAACTTGGTAAATTCAGACAGCCTCACTTTAGTCGGGGGGTAAAGGTGTGAATGGTTAGCGGGTTCAAGATCTGAGGCTGTGCGGTCTGCATCTTGTCTCAGTCCTTCTAAGCCTCCGTCTGATGACGTTAGTGCTATCACTCAGGCATCTCTCTCTGGCCTGAGCCTTAAGTTGAGAGCTCTCTGTTAAGCTGTGGTTGGGACATTTTGTCGTAGAGTCTTCGAAACTCAGTTGCGCAGAAAACCCACCTTGGTGCTCTTCTCAGCGGTCTCCCTGAGCCCTCAGATGGTGTCTGATGGAGTGAGGGCGGGAGTCGAGCCTCTGCGCTCAGTTTCAGGAGAGAGGCTCTTGGTGGTCAGTTTTGTGTTGCTGTTGTTTCCAGAAAATACAAGGGCCCATATGGAACAAACAGAAGCTTCCTTCTCTAGAGTTGGCCACCCAGGCTTTGGAAACGCTAGCAATCCTTGAGAGAGCAAACATCAGATGGCGTTCTATCTTCTGGTGTTTTGCCTTTTAAGTTTCTATCTTAAGGAGTAAAGGATGCCCTCTGGAAATGGTTAATGGAATGAATTCATAACGATTGAGACGGAACATTTATCATTATTGCTGTTACTATGAATATATTACGTATAGAATAAAACTTGCTGAGTGCTCTCTTGGTGAAAATAATAATACAAAAGGCATTAGATAGTATATTTGAGAAATTAGTAATACCCTAAAAGCACATTCTCCTTTCCTAAACCTCCCATCGCAGTGCAGACACATTGACCCTTTCTGAGATCACCATGGTCAAGAATTTCGCCAGAGGTTTCCTGGGGGTGACATGACTGACTTGTACTCTTGCCAGAAGCCCTTGCGGTGGCTAAAATCTCGTCTTCCAGGGATGATTTGTCCATGCTGCCCGGGGCTTGAATGCACGTGAAAGCACAGTGGACGGGCCCCCTGGCCTGTGAGTTGCTTCTTCCTGACAGGCGCCAGCAGGCCCCACTCTGGGAGGAGAGGCGTGCCCCACAGTTCTGCTTTGGGCCGCACTGTGCCACTCTGCGGCGCCCTGTTCTTTGGCGGTTAGTTAACGTGGCAGCAGTTTTAGGCTTTCCGTGGTCGCAGTCTGGGAAACTCAGATCCCACTGCGCACTTCCTGACCTCACGGACTGCGCCGCCGGCTCAGCTACCCTCTGGGCTCCCCTCCAGCCGGCTCAGCCCCCCGGCAGCAAGAGCCCCCTCTCCCAGGCTGGCCACGGGTCCTGGCTGTACCTGCATTCAGCCTGAGAGGATGCGTGAACCTCCGGGTGGACGGATGCACCCGGCCTGCTGCTGGGTGCTTGTCCTTTGGCATCAGCAGTTTCTGGGTTTGTCTCTTTGGGGTGGCGTTTCCTCACTCGCAGGCCTTCATGTTACTTCGTTGTCTCTCTTTTGTTTTCACGGAGCTGCTCAGAGAACGCACCCTCTGCTCCCGGTCTCCGCTCCCCTGTGCACCTCCGAGCGGGTCGGCGGCTTTCCCTCCCCGCCCAGCCAGCTGCCCCCGCCTCCCCCAGGTGCTGGCTGGGCTAAGACTGCCGGCGTGATTCACCGTAGAAAGCTGGGAAAGTAACATTTCTTCTTCTGTGTTTTTAACTTCTAATCCCATCCAGAACTGCAGCGTTGTCCTGCAGAGTTGGAGAGGGTTCCGTTGTAAGGTGCGCCGATTTGTCCCCGTCGTCGGTCATTGCAGCAGTTCCCGGCTTGTCACTAGTGCGCGTGTTGTGGCTGTTAGATACTGTTCTTGCAGAGGAGTGACTTCTCAGGCCGTAACCATGTTCTTGGGATGAGTTCCCTTGGCTGCGCTGTTTGGTTCGGGGCAGCACTCGCGGCGGCTCACGTGTCTGTGCACGTTGGTCTTTGGTTTTGCCGTCTGGCTCAGCTGCCCTCTGGATGAGGAGGTAAGCTTGTCTGCCTCTCTGGCCCAGGTTCCCATCAGCGACACCCTGTCATGAGACCGTCCCCCTTCCCTCCCACGGGTCCTTGACCTGAGCGCCTGCCCTGCCTCACTTCAAGCCTCCTGCCCTCTGGACTGCTGCCAGCTCGTCCCCGCGCCAGGCTGTCCCCAGCGCACCTGTGTCCCGCTGCCACTTGTCTCCGTGAGGCCTGGCACCTCCACACTTGGTGCCCACTTTTGTCAGGGTCTGTTTTCCCTGCCCCTCTGGAGGCCTTCGTAAGGCAGCAGCGCCACTGGGCCGGCCACCCTTCTGCTGAGGACACTCACACACTCACACGGCCCCTTCAGGGAATTTGCTCGCTCTTATATAAGCAAAGACAGTAACTGCCCCCGTTCATTGAGAACTTAAATGTGCAGACAGCTCTGTTCCTCCCGATAATTCTCCAGAATGATCCCAGTTCCTCTGGGAAGCCTGGGGCTCGTGAGCCAGCTCACGGGAACATGCACTGCAGGTTAGCAGCTGCGCTGAGAATCGGGCCTACTCTGAAGCCACTGCCCACCTCCCAGCCAGAACGGCCCCACAGGCTTCCCCGGAGCCCGGGTGCCCCTTGATGGTCCCCCTGCACGCGGGGCGTCACTGGCCTCCTGGGACGCTGGGCTTGTGGGGTCGGCTGCCGAGCCCGCCGGCTGGACGGTTTGGTGTTCATGGTTGGTGAGCTCCCGTCTCAGGGCTGTTGAGTCTTGAGGCTCAGTACTTGTTTGTTAACCTAATCTAAAAGCTGGTTCCGGGACTTCCCTGGTGGTCCAGTGGTTAAGACTCCGTGCTCCCAGTGCAGGGGGCCTGGGTTTGACCCCTGGTCAGGGAACTAGATCCTGCGTGCCGCAACTAAGACTCGGCACAGCCACATAAATAAATATAAAAGGGAAAGCTGGTTCCCACCTTTTCTTTCTGGGAGGAAAAAAGATTTTTGTAAAAAATATAATATCTACCTGGTTATTGTTGTTTTCCCTCGATGTACAAAATACAGAGACCAAAAAAGTGAGTTATGAGCCAGCAGCTCTGACTTTGTCTAATGAAAAGTAGTGTTTGGATCGGGCTGGCCCTTGAACAACACAGGTTTGAACTGTACTGGTGCGCTTACACCTGAGGTTTTTCTCCAGATACAGCACACAGGAGCCCGGGTGGGCAGCGTCCCCAAGGAGACTGAGGAACAGCTGTCATGAGGGCCGACTCCAAGTTCTGTGCAGATTTTCAGCCTCAAGGAGGCTGGCACCCCCGGCCCCCACGTTGTTCGGGGTCAACTGTGTATATTTTGAAAGCTCAAACTACAGGAAGTTAGAAAATGAACACCAAAGCCACCCCAGTGCTCTCCACACGCAGTCTCTTAGGTCCCTGAGATGCCCTCGCCCCAGGACCAGGCCGGGCTCCGTGTGTGCTGCCCCGCCCCTCCTCTTCACCTGCATGTGTCTTGGAGTCTTCACAGCATTTGTGGTCCCCAGGGACCATGTGTGGTTTTTGTAGATTTGGTCCTTTCCCACAGCCTGCCTGGCCCCTGAGGGTCGGCCAGCTGACGTGTGCTGACCGTCCGAGGCCCTGAAGAGGCCAGAGCAGGCTGCTAGTGCTCGAGAGCCGAGGCTGTAGCCGGCAGCCTCTGGTCCTTGGGGCGGGAAGCTCGTGGACTCCCTGGGGCTGGACCACCGCCTGCACAAGGTGGGACAGAGGTCATCTTTGAGGTCGTGTTTCTTTGTGCTGTTGACCTAGGAGTGCCCCTGTATGGCCCTGTGTGAGACCAGGCGGTGCTGCCGTCTCCACGACGCTCCTCCCTGTCTGCTGGGATCCCAAGTCAGACAGGCTAGTGCTGTGATGGCGGGTGTGAGGGTCCCGGGGCTGGTTCCCAGAAGGCTGGCTTCAGCGAGGGTGAGAGTGTGCCAGGAAGTGCGTGCTGTCCTCGGAGCGGAACTTAGGCTGAGACGCAGCGGGAAGAGAGCCCGTGTGGTCCCTGGTGTCCTGTGGACGTGACGTGGCCTCCAGGGAGCACTTGACCATAGGTCCTTGTCTAGGCATGTAGTTGCTGTTTTGAAATTGTTCTCTCTCTCTGTTTTTTTCTATGGGAGACAGTACAGTAATATGTTAGATAAGTGCTTTATTTTCCCAATATTCTTACACTTTCCACATCAGCAGCCTTCAGTGGGCCTCCTCTCTGTATTTTGTCTTTGATCTTAACTGATTGACACAGCGTCACACGTGGCTCTGGTGTGGCCTGGGAAGACCTGGCAGGCATGCTTCTCCCTGGCAAGAGCCCGGCCTGCTGGGGGCAGGGGCTGCTCTGCCACCATCCCCTGGGCCTTCTGGGGGCAGGTGTGCTTACCTTGCACGTGCAGTTCTCAGGGTCACCTACACTAAGACAGAAGCAGCGCTTGTCCCGTAGAAAACAAACCCACCCCCACGCCCATCCTCATCTCTGGCTCTGCTCCTCCCGACGTGTCCAAAAGGGCAAGGGCGGACAGGTGCGCTTGCCTCCCGAGCCTCTTGGGGCGCCGTGGTCACCCGGAGTCCAGTCCTCTGGGCCTGGGGCTGCACTGGCCTGTCCGGGCTCTGACTCTTGCCCGGCAGTGCGTGTTGTCTGTGCTGCTTTCTTCCTCTTCGCAGCACACACGGCAGGGGCCAGGGGGTGGTGGACGAGGTATTTGTCTCCCTTGCTGTGGACCTTCCCGCCATAGTTGTTCTGCCAACGTGTTCTTCCATTTATAAGGTCATAGGGTTGGGGGCTCGAATTCTGGGGCCATCGTGTGGCTCTGTTTTCCAGGTTACCTGTCCTGCTGCCGTTTTCTGGATGACAATCAGATTGTTACCAGCTCTGGAGACACCACCTGGTGAGTACTTGCGCGCCAGACCTGTCCTCATGCTGCTTGCTTTGGCCCGTAGCTCAAGACGCAGGGGAGTTCTCAGTTAGGCCATTTTAACTGGAAATGGCCAGGCGGCTTCAGACACACGTGGCAGTGAGTGGTGGGTGGGTTCGTGGTGCGCTGTGCAGATCTGAAAGCTCAGAGTTGGATTTTGAACAGCAAAGAACTGATTTTGAAACTACAGTTTTGCATGAAATGCCCGCTTTTCTTAACCCCCCTGCAGATTTTACCTTTCCAGGCTGTCTTTAGTAGCACTTGGGGGAGTGGGTGTGCTTTAGTCCCTCGCTAAGGTGAGCGCCGCCTCATTGTGGACTCTGAGCACAGCTTTAAAAGACTTGTCACTTGTCACAATTTCACGTGAATTATATCAAGCTAATTAATTTTTAGAGTTTCACCTTACTTTTGGATAGACCACGTAAACCTCTGTAATGTTTTCACTTGAAGCACCAAAGCATATCCTTTTCAGTCTTTAGATAGTTGAATCATTTTAGGCTTAAACTCTCCTCGTGGGTTATTCTGGTCCTTTGAGGCATGTGGTAGTCAGGAGCCAGCGGGCCACGCAGTGGGCAGGGGGTGCCCCGGCTGGGTCCTGTTTCATGAGGTGTCCTTTATGTATGTCCAGAGGTTCACCAAAGATTTATGATCTATCCGGACTGTCAGCTGGGGAAGAATTTCTGTATTAGAAGATAGTTTTGAAAGCTTTTTCATTCATGAGGGATGTTCTTCAGACCCTGGGAATGTCTTGCTTCCTTCTGTCATCCCTCAGGCCCTACAAGGGGCCCTGCACGCTTGGATTTGGGTGGTTGGGCTGAGCCGGGTTTTCTGCGAGGCTTACGGGAAACGAGCAGCTTCCGGTGGCGTTGCTTCTGTGGGTGGAGCACAGAAACAGCACACGCTGTCCTCGCGGCACTGCTGTGTCTCACCTTTGACTGCCCTCCGTGTAGCCACCCAGGCTGACGGCTGTGGGCCCGAGCTTAGCTCTGCCGCCGCTGAGTGACCCCAGTTAAGGGCCGTCGTCTCCTCGTCCCAGCCCGTGGGACCCTGGAAGGCATGGAGCTGGCAGCAGCAGGGAGCGCGTTTTCTGTCCAGCCTGGGATGGCAGCCGGGAGCTTCCTGCTGCCCCTCGCTGAGCCCACGCGGGGAGCCGCATGCATCCCTCCTTGAAAGGGACTCGGGCTCCCTCTTTTGTTGGTGTTTGAGTTGACGTGGAAAACACGGTTACCGTAAAGCCCGTGGGCGTGTGCTCATCTGTATTGTGTTTGTTTACTGCGTTTATTCGTTTGCTTTGTAACAAACCCTTCTAAACAAAGTCGGATTACAGGTTTTAGATTTGTCTTAAGTGCAGACGTTTACTGCAGTCCTGGGGGGTTTGAAGGACCGTGTGTCACAGGACTAGTCTCCTGAGCAAGCGGGGTGACCGCTGTCATTGCTCTGCTCCAGTGCCCTGTGGGACATTGAGACCGGCCAGCAGACGACCACGTTCACGGGACACACCGGCGATGTCATGAGCCTCTCACTCGCTCCGGACACCAGACTGTTTGTCTCTGGTGCTTGTGATGCTTCAGCCAAACTCTGGGACGTGCGAGAAGGGATGTGCCGGCAGACCTTCACCGGCCACGAGTCCGACATCAACGCCATCTGTGTGAGTTGGGGTCCGAGGTGCGGGTCAGGGGCCCTTCGCCGGCCGTTAGCAAGTTAGAGTCCTTCCCTGGAGCCACGGGCTGCATCGTCAAATCTGAAGATGTTTTCAGGATTAGATGGTCTCTCTTTTCTATGCAGATACAGTCAAATTGAAAAAAACTCCCTGTGGGAGACTTAGCTGTGACTTGATCTGTCCTTGCTGAGGCCTGGTGTATCTCCCGGCCTTGGGGTGGCCAGTGACTGTATCACGCGGCTTCCCCCATCAGGGGACGGGCAGCGCCGCGGCTGAGCCCCTCGGCCCAGCTCTGCGGGGGCGCGGGGCGCGGCGGTTGAGGGAGCCTGCCCTTGTCCCCGGCACCGTGACAGGCGGCCCCGGTCTCGCGAGGAGCCGTCCTCCTCGGGTTCGGCCTGGCTGCCAGCAGCCTGCAGGGAGCCCAGCCCGTCAGTGATGGCCACTCTCCCGCCGCTCCCTTGGGAAGACGAACGGGGAGGGGAAGCCGGCTCTTCGGGGGGGACGAGCACGTCGCGCCACCCCGTGCGGGGCCCGCAGTCGCTCTGCTGTCGGGCAGTTTACGTTCCCAGTATTTCTTTCTGTGCGTTTGCAAATCATCTTGGTTCGCTTTCTCTCTCCAGTTCTTTCCAAACGGCAACGCGTTTGCCACTGGCTCGGACGACGCTACCTGCAGGCTGTTCGACCTCCGCGCGGATCAGGAGCTCGTGACTTACTCCCACGACAACATCATCTGCGGGATCACGTCCGTGTCCTTCTCCAGGAGCGGGCGCCTCCTGCTCGCGGGCTACGACGACTTCAACTGCAACGTCTGGGACGCCCTCAAGGCCGACAGGGCAGGTAGGCCGCGGCTGCGCCTGGCCGGCTGAGACGCGAGCGGAGACGTGTGGGCCCGGCAGGGGGACAGGAGGCAGGCCGGTGGCGGCGGGTTCTCGGCCGCTGTGCGGCACACGCTGGGCAGGAGCGGGCCGGCCGTGTGGTCTTCACAGGCCCCCTCCCGTCGGGCCTGTTGGAAGCACAGACTGGAGCTCACACGTGAAAGGCAGGCGAGAGGTGTGTCCTTCCCAAGCGCATTAAAACGCAGGTTGTGCAAAAGACAAGAACTTGCCGTGTTGAAGACGGGGGTTCAGGCGCCTGAATGCTCCATGAGCATCAGGAGAGGGTGGGGAGGGGAGCGTGGCTCCGAGCCCGTGGCCTCCCGCTCTGCATTGAGCCCCTCTTGCCTCTCCTGCTCCCCCGCGTGCCCCCAGCGCCCGCGGCCTCTGCCCCGACCGTGCCTGCTGACACTCAGCGGAGTGCAAGAGGCGCATGGGGGTGCTCCGAGTTGTGGCTCGGATTCCTCTGGAAAAATGTGGAACTTTCTGGCTGATGACTGCCGTGTGTCGACAGGAGGCCCTGCCTGTCTTGGGGGTGGGGTTCACTCTGTGATATCCCAAAGGCCCTCCCTCAGCGTCCATCACCAGCCTTCTGTATTCTGTGCTCTGCACCAGGCCCCGGGCATCACGAACAAATGGAGAACAGCCTACAGCCTTCACTGTCGTGCTGTGTTTTTGTTGTGCTTTCTGTTGCTTCTTTTTTTTTTTTTTTTTTTTTTTTTTTTGGGACTCATTACGGTGGCTTCTCTTGTTGTGGAGCATGGGCTCTAGGCGCGCGGGCTCAGTAGTTGTGGCGCACGGACTTAGTTGGTCTGCGGCATGTGGGATCTTCCCAGGCCAGGGCTCGAACCCGTGTCCCCTGCATTGGCAGGCAGATTCTTAACCACTGCGCCACCAGGGAAGCCCCCGTTCCATTTTTTATTTAAGCATTTTACCGTCAGGAGTGCTCAGGAGTCGGTGCAAGAGGCCCTAGGTTGTTCAGTGTGTGTGTCAGTGCCTTTCAGTTGTGTGTGTTCCTTGTTGTCATGCTGTTATCCACGTGTCTTGATAACAGACACGTTGCCAGATTCTCCAGTGTGTTTTCCTTCTGTGTGAATCCCTCCCGCGGCCATGGGCACGTCCACCACGGGAGAGGAGCACGCTGACCCTTCCTCGCCTTGGCCAAGTGTGGGCGTGAGCTTCAGTTTAGTTTCCACTTGACCAGGCTTCCTCTCCTTCCTGGTGCCCTTTCCTCGCCACTGAGGCCTGGCAGGGACTGAACCTTGGGGGCTTCTGGGTCTGCTTCAGGGAGTGGCTGGATCCAGGGGTGACCGTGCTGTCATCTGCTCCCAGGGGTCTTGGCCGGGCATGACAACCGCGTCAGCTGCCTGGGGGTGACTGACGACGGGATGGCCGTGGCAACAGGGTCCTGGGACAGCTTCCTCAAGATCTGGAACTAACACCAACAGGTAAGGGGCAGCTCCGTGCCCTCCCTGCCTGTAGCTCTACGTATGAAATTGTGGGTCGGGGTTTCTAAGATTAGTTTGGATGTAGCTGATCTGGACTTGTGGGTACGTGAGCATTGGTGTCAGCTTGGAGCACTTCCTGTGCCCTCAGCCGCGAGCGGGTGCACCCATCATACTGACTGTGCGCCTGCACCAGGGTGTCCGTTTCTCTTCATGTTTCTCTAAACTCTGTTTAAAGCAGCAGGTGGACGCCGCTGTGACTGGAAGACCATTCCAACCTTGGAGCGTTACAGTGATAGCATTTCCAATCCACCCCTACTAACGCGGATGCCCTGCACCCCTCAGAACTTCAAAAGGGCAAGACCTTTTCCCTTCACTTATTGCTGAAACCAAGAGCACAATTCCCATTAAGAGAAGAATCTCTGTGCTGTAAACTAAAACAAATCGTGCATTCCTTCCGGGACCATTGTCTTTGTTTTTCTTTTTTTGTTTGTTTTTCTTTTTTTTTTGTCTTGAATGAATTTCAAAGGAAATACTATAATAAAAATGTTAACCAGAAGGTAAACTTGAGTGTAATTGTAAGGCAGACACACTTTTCTACTAGTTTCTTTGAATTCTAGATCAGTGATCCTGTTTTGTGATGTTCATGGCGAACAAGTTGAGGACTTCATCTTGTAATTGATTCTAAGTTTCAGATTGTGTTTGTAACAGGATTTTGCAGACATTCATATTTCCTTCTTAAAATATATTCCTTTCTGTTCAGTAGTTAAACAGAGAAAGAGGGTCTAGTGCAGCCTCTCTGGAATTGTTAATGATGTACATTTAGTCCCTAGTTGTTTTACTTTCCGTCTCGTGTCACATGATGGCTGTGTGCACACACGGCATAGAAGGGTGATGCTGAGAAGCCAAGGAACAGAGCTCGCGCCGTGGACGAACAGTGAACACCAGTTAGGCACCTTTGCTCCCCAACCCGCCCTCTCTACCTTCTCAGTTCAGTTTTTAATCTCACCCTGGGTCTCCTTGTGAAGTTGGAGGGAAGTTTATACAACAGCAACAGCGCGACACGACCGTGTGCCCCACCCTGACCGTCAGGAGCCTCTGCTCTCAAGCGAGGTGCCCGTCCTGTGCTTGGATAGTCAGTCAGTTATTTGTGTATGAAACAATGTACAAATCAATGTTTTGAAAATAATGATCTCAAACTTTCTAAGTTAAATTTTAAAAAATTTGATCGTTTGCCATATCGGGTGGGTTTACTCTTAGAATCGCATGCTGTAGAAATGCTCAAAAGTGCATATAGGACTCAGTCCTTAGATGTTCTCTTTCTTTTCAGAAATAACCTCTTTAAAGCTGTAGCCATTGCTCCTCTCTGCACACGCATCGCATCGGAAGCCGTGCAGCCAGCGGCTCTACACACTCACCTAGCGGGACATTCACTGTTTTCTTTATTCCTTTAAAAACAAGTCCTGTTCCAAACGATTGCTGTTGGAATTGGGGGGTGGGGCGGGGTGACAGGGAATGGAGACCCCGGCCTCCCTTTGTGGATTCCTCACAGCCCGGCTCTCCCGTGGAACCAGCCTTTTGCACCGAGGCAGACCATTTTTCTAACATGCAGACGTCCCTGGTTTTGTGCGCGTCCAGTGTGGAGCAGTGGCGTTGGGACGGCACAGGCCTCCTCCCCGCACCAAGCACTCCCGTAGAGGCAGCAGCGGCTTCTCCATCCTGTGTTTGCACCATCCTGTGTGCCCTGTGCCCTGGACCCGCAAAGAGTGGGACAAGCACCACCACCCCCACCCCAGCCCTACCCCCCTCGGCACCCCTGTAGAGCTCTCTGCACCCTGTCCCTCACCTTTTGTATTTAATTTTAAAGTCAGTGTACTGCAAGGAAGCTGGATGCAAGATAGATCCTATATTCACTGTACTGTTATTTAAGATGTAATAAAGCAGTTTGACATGAGGGATTTTGGCGTGGCTGCTCATTTGTGGGGCTGTTTCGGTGTCTGGGGGGCAGCTGCCCTCCCCTGGCTGCCCCCTCTTCTGCCCATGTGAGTTTTTGTCCCCCTCACAGAGAGTCCACGAAAGGAGCGGCCAGTCCTCAGATGGCCAGTCCTCAGATGGCAGCATGCCACCAGCCCTGGCCCCCTGTCACCACCCAGACCGTGGTCCTCTCATCCCCCGGCAGCGTGAGTCTCCCGAGTGGCTGTCCGACCTTTCTCTCCTCTCTGAGCCTCTGCCCCTACTGGTGGCCCTCCCCTACTCTTCCCTCCCTAAGATACTAAGGACGTTACTCCAGAGACATACTTCCCTTCAGACGATAGAACAGTTTTCATCTTTGTCCGAATGAAAAGACCTGCGTCTTGCAAGAAAAAATGAGCATCTGCCCCACACCCACGAGAAGCAAACACTTCATTGCACGTCAGTGAGGAAGCCTCTCACTCCACCGCTTCCCTGGACCCCAGCCCTGCCTTCTGTGCCTTCGTGCTAAAGGACATGATTTTCTTTTAGTCCGAAGTATTCTGTGTAAGGTTACGAAAGGTAACGTGGTAATTCCCACGGGTCAGATTCATAAGTAAGTGAAGACTGCTCTCAGCGGGAAGTACTCCCTCCTGAAGCTCCCTTTTCCAATTGTCAGGAAGACACAGGCAGTCGGTCCTCCTGGCCCTGCCCGTGGGGAAGGGTGGGTGGGACTGGCGCGATGGCAGGGGTCTCTCCTACAAGGACCATGGGCGCGGCCTCCCGGCGGTTGACAGCCTGAACAGTGGGTTCGCCCGGTTTCAACCTCCTCCCCCACATCTCTCTGGAATAAATCTGCTCTTTGCACGTTTTAGCGCTGCCAGCTGTCTCAAAATGCCAGAGAGCACCTAAGGTGCTCCCTGGGCTGGCAGCCTGAGTCCTTGGGAGGGAGGGTCTCCTGGGGTCAGGAAGCAAGCCTTTATGCTGGCACAGGGACACATCTGCTGTCGGCCACCCTCAGAGGGGCATGGCGTGGGCACAGGAGCCTCAGCAAGGGCTGGCTAGACTGGGTGCCCTCAGCTGGGGCCAGGGGAGCTGAGACTCAGCCCCTCTGCTTGCTGGCCTCGAGGCCGCCCTCCCACCTTCTCAGCAAAGTGGTCACTGAAAGTGGGTGTCCGGGGGCACTAAGAGGACAGCCAGGCGGTGGTGCGAAGCGAAGCGCGTTCCGCACTGCGCTGCCCGGCGTGAGCCTCGGATTTCACGCTTGAAGCCTGGGACCCCTCAGCCTGCTGGGCCTGGATGCACCTGGGAAGTGATGATCTCCTTGCCCCACCCTCCTCCAGGGTGCCTGCCCTTCCACCTTCCTTGCTTTGGCCTCCGCCCCTAGTGTCTGAGGTAGCAGCTGGCTCTGGTGAGCACACCTGTTGCAGGTGCAATGTCCACGCTCCGCCAGACCCTCGGCAGCTGGACGTGAACTGGGGCCTTGCAGGGAGCTCTAGGGTCACCTGCACCCCGATGTTGGGTCTCATCGCCTCTTCCAGCACCCAGCGTTCACGTCCACTCGAGGTGTCCACCCCACCCGGCACCAGCACCCATGATGCCTGACCCTTCACGCGGAGCGCACAGCAGGGTTCTCGGCGCCCCCCTGCCCATCCCAGCGGTTCCTCTTCCTCCTAATGTGTGAGAGCAGGAAAAGGCCACCCCACCCACACCACTCTGCTTGTGTCCCCCCAACCATTCCCCACTCCTGGGGTTCGGCCAAATTCTGCCCCTTCACGTCCTCCCTGTGTGATCTGGGGCCAGTTACTTGGCCTCTCTGTGCCTCTTGATTCCCCGTGTGAAAACTGCAACAGGAGCACCTGCTCCTAGACCCCTTGGGAGAGTCTGGCGAGTCCCACGTCTGTGAGGTGCTAGAGCAGGGAAGGGCTGCTCACGACTTTGCTCTCAGAGACCTCCACCCCCACCCCGCCCAGGCTCCCGCCGCCCGCCAGGTTCCCTCAGCCTAGCTACCCTCTGGCAGCGCTCTTCCTGGATTTCAGCAGGCCGTGCCCCCGCCCCAACACCTGGAGGGTTTGTTCCCTGCAGTATTGTGCGCCTGGCACTTAGTGGCCCGGCAAGAAGAGGGGCTGCCCGATCCCAAAGCCAGCCCAACCAGACCGCCAAGTCCGTGATTCCGGACACTGGCCCCTGGGGAGGGCTGGGAAAAGTGGGACAGAAGGGGCCGGACTTGTCCGGGGCATGCTGGCTGGAGGCCAGAACTGGGGAAGGTGGCCTCTGGATAGCCTGAGACACTCCCTGTCCATAGGGAGCCTCGGTGCCTCCCGGCCACACCTGTCACCCAGGCCCCTGGCCACTTCCTTTTTTGGGTGCTGGGAAGCCTCCCTCTACCCCATTCCCCTCCAGCAGGCACAGCTGAGGCCTACTTCCCCAAGAGCTGGGAGCAGAACCCCAAAGAGGAAAACCCTTTCTACACCCTGCACCCTGAATCCAAGGGCACCCCCCTGCCTGAATGAGTCCAGCTTTGGAGAAGCAGCCCTATCCACTGCATCCTCTGTGGTCCCCCATCTTTCAGCCCTCAGAAGAGTAGGAGTCCAGGTTTTGGGGGGTCTAAAGCTTAAACAGCAGGGGAGCCATGTTTAGGAAAAAGAACACAAAGAAACAAATACCACATTAAGAGAGTCCTGCACCTCTGGCACTGGGAAAGTTTACACCTCTGGCCTTTCCCGAACTCAGACCCTCTGAAGCAGACCCGGCATCGTCTGCCCAGCCCACCGCCCACGTTGGCCTGACTGGCACCCATCCCCCACCCCCACGCCCGCCTGCCTGTGTCCCTGCTGCTGACCCCTCCCTGTCCCCACCACTGCCCGGCTCATTCCAGCTCAGCCTTGGCCCTCAGCCCAATCAAGATCTCCTCTAGGAACCTTCGGGAGGCCCTAAAGTGCCCCTCCCAGCACTGGCCTTCTGGATTGCGGGGTGTGACTGGGAGGCTCCGGAATCCCCGGAGTGGGCCCAGGGCCTGCTGGGAGATTGCACAACAGGCTCCGATGGAGGAAGCCACAGCCCCCGTTTTCTCATTTCTGAAATGGGGAAGTGCTCCTGCCTGAGGTCCAGAATGGACAGACTGCCATGATTACAGCCACACACCTGCACAAGTTCCTTTTAGAAAGGGCACAGGAAGGGTGCCTGCTGTGTGACCTTGGCTAGTTACCAGGCCGGAGCTGCCTTCTCCGCAGACTGTCCTGCTGAAGGTTCTTGGGAGGCCTGGCCAAGCATTAGTAGTAGTATGTTAACGCTCACATCCAAAAACACAGCTCAAAAGGCTTTTCTCTTCTGTGGGTGTGGCTGGGGGGTCACTTTGGGGAAGCGGTTGGGTTTACAAAATAACCAGATGGGGAAGTTACGGAGCTTGAGAAATCCCCCCAAATTCCCGCCATCCTTGCCCCCCTTTCCACTCACCCTTGAGAACCCCATGGCCCAGTGCTGCCAGGACAGCAATGACAGGTGTCCTTTGCTGTGCCCAGCTGTGTTCCAGGTCTCTCAACACAGGGCGAGGAGTCCCGGCCAGAGAAGACTGTCAGCGGCAGGTATGGGGTTGGAGAAACCTAGAGACCAGGCTGCTGCAGGGGGCTCCGGTCCACACGTGGCCTGAGCCAGGCGCTCTGTGTCCCGGAGGCCCTGGGGTAGAGAAGGAACAGTAGTAGCTGACAGCCGACCGGGCTCATCCACAGTGGCCCTGCATCAGCTTATTGACAGACGCATCCCAGGAGCTAGGCACACCGCTGGGACACTTGATTCAATGCCGTGGTGGTGGGTAACGCGTCAATACAGCATGCTTTGGGGGAACCCACCGTGCCTGGACATGGGGTCGCGGGGGCGCAGCTCCCCCTTGGCCCCCTTCCTCCCTCCTCTCTGGGTCCTCCAGTGAGGGGATGGGGGGAGGGAGGAAGAACAGTGTTGGCAAATCACCCTAGAGGGGCCCTACTTGAGACGCCCGGCCCAGGGCCCCTCAGGTCCAGGTGGTGTGCAAGGACTCGCCGGGCTGCTTGGGGTGGGCGAGGCCCACGAGGGCCGGGGCCAGGCCGCTCCCTCCAGCTGTGCCGGCAGCCGAGGGGCGCAGTTCTGTCGCAGCTGCTCACACCGAGTCTTGGTTCCGAAAACACTTTCCTTCTAAGCAGGGCCACACCCCAGTAGTTACGGAGCACGCGGCGGTCGGTGTCACCACTGGCGGCAGCCGCCGCCAGCCAACCTGACCCGCGGGGTAGAGGAGCGATGGCGGATGGGGGCGGGGCGGGGCCCGGGTCCAGCGAACGTGCTTGGGACACAGCGTGGTGAGTGGGGACCAGGGGTCCTCCTGGGGCCGGCGCTCCTCCCCACCCGGCGGCCCC
>NW_020174791.1:3366189-3383506 GCF_003031525.2 Neophocaena asiaeorientalis asiaeorientalis
GTCCGCGCTGTGGGGCGGCTTGGCGGGTCCGGCCCTCACGCGGAGCGGTCAGTTAGGGGTCCGTGTCGCGTTATTTATCCTCGGAAGGCGCGTTTGCGCTCCGAGCCCAGCGCCCACCCGACCACCCCGGAACCCCTGGTCACTGCCTACCTGTCTGGCGTGCTCTGGTCCTCGTGGGGGCCGCCTCGCCACAGGGTGCCGGGCCTGAGTCGGGTGGTCGTCACTTCCTGCTGGACGACGCGCTCGGCTCCGGCCGTGACCTTTGCTCTGCCGCGGGGACCCGCGGACCCGGACAGGCAGGCGCGGTAGCGCGGACGCCGGCCCCGGGTTTCAGGTGCTCCCGGGCCTGCCGTGCAGGTGGGCGTGGGGTGGGTTTGGCGGCGGCGCCCCGGGAGATCGCTGGGCGCTGGAGAGGAGGCCCCGGTAACCCGCAGGACGAAGGGGCGGGCGGTTCTTTACCGGGGGTGCTGCCCTTGTTACCGAACCCAAGTCCGGCTGCTCGCCGCTCGAAAGCCAATTCTCGAGAGATAGATGTTGGTAGGTAAGGAAAGGTTGCTTTATTTCGGAGGCCAGCAAAAGGGGGGGCGGGGAGGGCGGATGCCTGTCCAAGGGCCCTGCCCCGCCCAAAAAGGGGGCAAGAGCTTTTATAGACAGAGGGCGGGGGCTACGTGCAGACACAATGCAGTCAGCTCTGACGGTCATCGTGAAGCTGGTCATCGGTGGTCTGACCAGCGTCATCTCGATGTTTTAGGTGGAGTTACTCTTCAGTTCCAGGGTCGGTTTGTTTCCATTTCCTCGAGGCCAGCGCCTGGTCCTCATGTAGTTCACTTCTTCCACCTGGTGGGGTTTCAGTGTCTACAAGACGGCTCCCCGGGGAGGACTCCGAATATTACCTGTGGCCCTTAAGGGGGAACAGAGGTCCTTGACTTTGCCTAATGACTGCACTATTATTATTTGGTCTCCTTTGACCGTTTTCCTCTGTTTCTGTGTTCTCTCGCTTCTCTGATTAAAGCTATTCTTTGGCTCAAGGTTTTCCACAGACAGAAGGCGGGCCGAGGACACGGAGGGGCGGGGCGGGGGTTTGGGAAAGGACCATAGCGTCCTGCTCCGTTTCAATCCCCCTTTCCTTTGGTACTCCTCAGTCTTGGGGAGGGCCGGGTACGGAACAGGAAGGGGAATAAGGTTTTGGGTAGAGAGGTTAGTTATCAACTTGGCAGGGGAGCTCGGGTTTAGTTCCATTTCTGTTTCAGTTTTCCCCAAGTGTTTGAGGGAATGGGGCAGTGACCCCTCTTGGCTACTTCTTGCTGAAGTGGGGCATAGTCCTGCCTAATTTGGGGAATGGACACAGAATTGGAAATAACTTCAAGCTCTGTGCTTACCATCAGTATTCTGTATTATGAGAACATTACCTCTCTCCTTGATGACTTTGTCATAGTACCTGGACAAGCATTTGAAAATTGGTAGACATTTTACAATGAAGATAATAATCAAAATGCATCTTCATATTAGTCTCTGAATGTATTGTTTCTTAATAGTTAAAGCAGATCTGCAGTGTATGTTTAATAGGCCATAAACAGGCTGTTTTGGTTAGCCTAAAGTTCAGATGAAATCCTGTGTAAGCCAGAATGACTTCCCCATACATACCTCAGTACGTGAAAATTTCCTCCATCATTTTCCCCTTTTAATTGTAACTCTTTCCATAGAAAGCATTGACAGTCAATATATTTTTCCAATGTAGCCAGAGTGGCTCAGATGCCTGCTCTGGGTCCATTCATGTCCCTAGGTGCTAGGCCTCTTTTTGTTTATATATTTGCCTAGTTGTCCACGTTGGGGGAAAACGAATCAGATATCATGAACAGGCTCAGAGGTATGTTAATCGGGAAACGCTTTATGGCCATACATCTTATCATTTGTATCCAGTTCTCACGCAGACATTGTACATGTGCTTTCAGCAGTAAACTCAGAGCCAGCATACACATCATGAGTGGTTATATACTCTGTGACAACTTCACTGGACAATTTTTTCCATCCTGAACATCGGGGTCAAAAGTATGGTTAGAAACAAAACAGCTTTCCATCAGAATTTTTAAATTTCTTCCTCAGTTCATCAGTAAGGTCTGAAAGTTATCATGTTTTCCATATAATTTAACATAGCAAATAATCCTAATTAGTTTAGAAAAAATATTTTTCTCTTAACAGAGAGAGAAAACAAAATTGAGTCTTGTATCAGTTTACTGTTAGTAACAAAATTCATTTACGTAATTAAATTTAGTCTAATCTTAATCCTAACAACATACAAAATTCTTTTCTCAAAGTTACTTTTTCACAAACATTTTATCACTTTTTGGATCCATACAAATTTATCCTTTTTTTCCCATCCAACCAACGGTAAGACAGAATTATTGTCATCATTTTTCCTCAACGAAAATATCTCCGTTCTTTATACTTTTCTTCTCCGACAACACATATCCTACTTGCTTTACACACTGAAATGCCTCCCTTATCATTTTTACACATTACAATTTTTAACCCTTGAAAACCTTAACAAAACCAAGAAACAAATAATTGAACTGTTTGTTATATCAGTATTTTCTGATGGGCAAACTTAAGAACATATTCCATAACCTCTAAAACCATACACTTTTTCACAGCACAGTTTCTCTTTAATGTGTTACAAGATGTGTGTTTAAGAAACCCAGACATAGTGCTTCCCTGGTGGCGCAGTGGTTGAGAATCTGCCTGCCAATGTAGGGGACATGGGTTCGAGCCCTGGTCGGGAAGATCCCACATGCCGCGGAGCAACTAGGCCCGTGAGCCACAGCTACTGAGCCTGCGTGTCTGGAGCCTGTGCTCCGCAACTAGAGAGGCCGCAATAGTGAGAGGTCTGCGCACTGCGATGAAGAGTGGCCCCTGCTTGCCGCAACTAGAGAAAGCCCTCGCACAGAAACGAAGACCCAACACAGCCAAAAATAAACAAATAAATAAAAAAGAAACCCAGACATCTTTAGTTTTACTTTTAGTCTTGGCAAGAAGACAGGAAGTAGGTAAATTGAGATTTGTTTGATTTGTAAGTGCTTACTTTTAAAGCCAATTAAATAGAGCTCTTTGCAAATTAACCAAAGCCAAAGACACATATTGAGACATACATACATCCAGGCAGAGGTCTCAATTGTTTCATCTTTTTACATTTCATGAATTAGGCCTTGCAACTAAACTTATCAGTTTATGAATAACAGTCCAAATGGTCAAATTTACACTCAATTTTAAAAGGCTTTTTTTCCCCCTCCTTTTTTTTGTCTTGAGGTTTTACTAATTAACCCAAGGCTGAAGTCTCAGGCAAAGTGGGCTGTGTTTGTATTTCAAGAACACGATAAGAGTTAACTTCAAGTTTTTTCCTAGGCATATTTTTGTTCTCTCAGGGTCAGAATTCTGAAAACAGTATTTTATCAAGCTAGCTTTCTCTAACTGCGTATGCAAAAGAATCAGTTTGGGAATTTCAAAAGTTTCATCTTAACCAATTTTCTCCGGAGTCTAAAGAATACTGTTGCCATACGTTGGTTAGAAAAAATCATCTTTCTTTTTCTTTGTCATACTTTCATAGCTAAAAAATTGTTTTTAATGAATTGAGCCTGAATTTCCCATTTGACATAAGACAACGAAGATACCCATCACGTAGATGGGATACATGTTCACACACCAAAAGACAGATCTGTCGCAAATCCTCTTCAAAGGATGACCAGTATGGAATCCCAAACAAACACTTCCCCAACACAGACGGTCCTCAACGGTAGACAGACGTCAGAATCAACTGGCAAAATGCCCAGATAGCACTTTGTGCTCACAAATGGGAAGGGTGCCCGGGTGCACACTAGTGGAATTAACCCGGCCTTGGAGCTGGTCAGCTCGTCCCAAACACACGTTTCATTTCCACCAACCAAAAGCGAAAGTTGGCAGCCAGTGCCGAGCAGGGGAGAAACAGGGAGGATTCCTGAAACAAATGTTTTCGGCAGCTGCTGGGAACATCCCCTAAAATCCCCCTTGGGGCTGGCTAGCCACAAGCAGCTGGCTAGTCGCGGCTTATCCTGGCGTGTCTGCCGTAGCCGGTTGCTCTACTGTGGGAGGCCCAGGGAGGCCAGACGCTGCGAGGGCACAGCCCCACCATCGGGCGCCAAAATCTCTTACCGAACCCAAGTCCGGCTGCTCGCCGCTCGAAAGCCAATTCTCGAGAGATAGATGTTGGTAGGTAAGGAAAGGTTGCTTTATTTCGGAGGCCAGCAAAAGGGGGGGCGGGGAGGGCGGATGCCTGTCCAAGGGCCCTGCCCCGCCCAAAAAGGGGGCAAGAGCTTTTATAGACAGAGGGCGGGGGCTACGTGCAGACACAATGCAGTCAGCTCTGACGGTCATCGTGAAGCTGGTCATCGGTGGTCTGACCAGCGTCATCTCGATGTTTTAGGTGGAGTTACTCTTCAGTTCCAGGGTCGGTTTGTTTCCATTTCCTCGAGGCCAGCGCCTGGTCCTCATGTAGTTCACTTCTTCCACCTGGTGGGGTTTCAGTGTCTACAAGACGGCTCCCCGGGGAGGACTCCGAATATTACCTGTGGCCCTTAAGGGGGAACAGAGGTCCTTGACTTTGCCTAATGACTGCACTATTATTATTTGGTCTCCTTTGACTGTTTTCCTCTGTTTCTGTGTTCTCTCGCTTCTCTGATTAAAGCTATTCTTTGGCTCAAGGTTTTCCACAGACAGAAGGCGGGCCGAGGACTCGGTGCGGGGAGGACCATAGGGCCCTAGGGGCTCCGCTTCGCCCTCAGGTCGGGCTTCTCTTCGCCGTGGCCCCGGCACGGGGCGGTCTGGGGTTGGGGCTGCCTGCCCGCCTCCTGACCCGTGACTGCACAGCGCCGAGTTCGTTGCGTGGGAACGGGCAGATGCGTGTGCAGACAGTTGGCGAAGAGGTGCTGGGGGGCTGTGTGTGGCAGAACCAGGTGCCCAGAGCGGCACAGGCCTGTGTTCCTCGTCGGCCCCGCGAAGGGGGCCGCCGCCCTGGGGCCCCCTCGGGTCCCTGATTCTCCTCGCGCGGCCGGGCTCTGCCAGTGTGTGCGACCAGTTCTGTCATGTCCTTGCCGGCACGGGCATCACTTACTGGCGGGAGGAGGGCAGTGTGCCTCTCCGTGTCGATGAGTGCTAAGCTTTGCTTTGTCATCACTTCAACAGGCCTGTGTTGAGGGCTCCCGCGGACATCCCATTGTTGTGTTGATGTTCGTGTGCGCGACTTTTACTGGCCGGCACCCCCACCTCTTTGGGAACTACTTTATGTCTGCATACTCTGTTATTGTGCTCCAACACGTTTTTCCTATTAAAACTTCCCAATGCAGAAGTTTTTTAAAAATTAGATTTGTGCTGTCGGGAACTTCAGTGAGCTTGGATGGAGTTAAAATTTCATCCTTTTAAAACGTTAAAATAGCAAATAAACTTGGATTAAGTGTGAGTCATGATTCGCCATTGTCACAGAGTACACTGTGGAGATAAATCTCAAAAGCTGGTTTTCATATTTAATATGATTACTTTAATATTTTTTTTTAAATTTATTTTATTTATTTTTGGCTGTGTTGGGTCTTCGTTGCTGTGTGCAGGCTCTCTAGTTGCGGCGAGCGGGGGCTACTCTTTGTTGCGGAGCACGGACTTCAGTAGTTGTGGCTCTCAGGCTCTAGAGCGCAGGCTCAGTAGTTGTGGCGCAAGGGCTTAGTTGCTCCGCGGCATGTGGCATCTTCCTGGACCAGGGCCCGAACCCGTGTCCCCTGCACTGGTGGGTGGATTCTTAACCGCTGTGCCACCAGGGAAGTCCCAATATGATTACTTTGTAAGTTAGTTTATTACTTAGTCATCAAACTACTCTTTGTAAATAAATATTAACAGCTTCTAAATAATTTGTAATAGTTTTTGAATACATTTGCCTTTTGTGGTTTTGATTGGCTTATCCCTTTTTATTAACTGTTTGCTCTGAAATAACTATAGACTCACAGAAAGTTGTAAAAAACAGTGCAGAGAAACTTCTGCACCCTTTCCCCTGCTTCCCGGTGTTATCCCCTCGTGGATAGCACGATAATGTAAACACTGTTAACTGCATTACACCCCTTACTCAGCTTTCACCAGTGTGACGTTTGCATAACCACCACCACCAGTGCAGGCTCAGAGCTGACCGTCATGCCAGGGAGCCCCACCAGGCCTCCTTGCACTCCCTGGCAACCAGTGATCTGTCCACGGCGCCATCATTTTGTCATTTCAAGGAAGTTGTGGAAGGGTCTTCCCTGGCAGTCCAGTTGTTAGGACTCCGCGCTTCCACTGCAGGGGGACTAAGCTCCCGGTCTGGGAACTAAGACCCCGCATGCTGTGTGATGTGGGCAAAAACAGAAAAAAGAAAGAAAGTTGTGTAAATAGGAACGTTTATCATGGGGCCATATGGGATTGTCCTTCTTTGCCCCACAGAGGGCCCTGGGGTCACCCAGCCTGTTGCAGCGTCAGTGTCTGCTCGCTGGGTCTGCTCACCAGCTGGGGGACACTTGGGCTGTCTGCAGTGTTCGCTGTCGCCAGAAAAGCTGCTGTGAACGTTGTGCAGGTTGTATGTGAACATCAGGTGTCTCTCTGGGATAAATGCCCAGGTGCAGTTGCTGGGCTGCATATTTCGTTTTTATAAGAAACCGTCAGGCTTTTCCAGAGCGTCTGAGCCTTCCGTGTTCCCACGGCGACGTGTGAGTGGGTGTCCCTCTGCAGCCTCTCCAGCTTTGAGTTGTTTAGCCTTTCTGACCGGTGTGCAGTGACATCTCGTTGTGGTTTTGATTCCTAACCGCTCATGATGTGGAGTGTCTTTTCGCGTGCTCATTTACCCCGGGCGCACCCCCTATGGTCCGTTCCTCTCTTTTGCCCATTTTCTAATCGGATTATCTGGTTTTTTACCAGACATTTTGAGATTTCTTTATATTTTATAGATACGAATCCTCTGTTGGATATCTAGCTTGAAAATATTTCCTCCCCATCTGTAGCTTGTTTGTTTTTTATACCCTCTTAACAGGGCCTTCCACAGAGCAAGTTCCTAGTTTTAATGAAGCCCAGTTTATCAATTTTTTTTATTTTTTATGAACTGTGCTTTTTATATCATGTACCAAAAAAATTCTCTTTCGCCCTAGGTCCCCAAGACTTCCTCCTGTGTTTTACTTCTTTATTTTTGGCCACACCGCACAGCTTGCGGGACCTTAGTTCCCCCCAACCAGGGAGCGAACCGCTGCCCTTGGCAGTGAAAGTGCGGACTCGTAACCGCTGGGCCACCAGGGAATTCCTTCTCCTGTGTTTTATTATAAAAGTTTTATAGTTTATGTTTGCTTTTTAACGTAATCCATTTTGATCCATTTTGAGTTAATTTTTGTTTCAGATGTGAAGGTTAGGCTGAGGTTTACTTTCTTGCCTGTGGATGTAGAATGACTCCAGCACCGTCTGAAAAGATTCTCGTTCCTTCCCTGAATTGCTTGTGTGCGTTTGTCAGAAATCAGTCGAGTGTACTTGTTCTGTTGGCCTGTGTCTGCCTGCGCCAGCGACACAGTCTTGATTGGCATAGCTGTAGAGTCTTAAATCAGAGAGCGGACTCATCTTCCTTTACCCTTTTTACTTTTTTATTTTATTAGTTTTGTCTGTGTTGGGTCTTCGTTGCTGCACGCGAGCTCTTCTCTAGTGCGGCGAGCGGGGGCTACTCTTCCTTGCGGTACGCGGGCTTCTCATTGCAGTGGCTTCTCTTGTTGCGGAGCACGGGCTGTAGGTGCGCAGGCTTCAGTAGCTGTGGCATGCGGGCTCTAGAGCGCAGGCTCAGTAGTTGTGGCACACAGGCTTAGTTGCTCTGCAGCATGTGGGATCATGCCGGACCAGGGCTCGAACCCGTGTCCCCTGCACTGGCAGGCAGATTCTTAACCACCAGGGAAGTCCCTATCCTTCTTTTTAAAACATGTCTTAGCTATTCTAGCACCTTTGCCTTTCTATATATGTTTTAGAATAAGCTTGTCCATATCTACAAAAAAATCTTGCTGAGATTTTTATAGAAATTGCATTAAAGCTATAGATGAGTTTTGGGAGAACTGACATATTTACTATGTTGAGTCTTCTAATCCATAATCAAGGGTGTCTCTCAGTTTATTTAGTGTTCTTTGGTCTCTTTCATCAGGGTTTTTAAAATACGTTCAGCATACAAGTCCTCTACATGTTTTGCTGGATTGCATCTGAGTACTTTTTAGGCGGCTGTGGATGATACTGTCTTTAATTTCAGTCTCTCCCTTTTCTGCTCGTTGCCCGGGCTCAGACTTGCAGTACAGCGCTGATGAAGAGTAGTTGGTTCCCAGGCTTATTTCTTCACCGTCAGGTTAAGTTAGCGGTAGGTTTTTTCTAGATGCTCTTTATCGAGTTGAGGAAGTTACCCTTTGTTCATAATTGCTGAGAATTTTTACCATAAACGGGTGTTGGATTTTGTCCAGTGCTTGTTTGTGCATCAGTTGATGTGATCAGCCTGATGAATGATGGGTTACATTCATTGAGCAGGCTTTGCGTTCCTGGAATAAGCCCCACTTGGCGATTGAGCTGTTCTTTCTAAACATTATATGTTGTGTCCCCATTAAGCATGTGTCAGATAACACAAAGTATTACCCCAAGACTCAGAGTAATATAATTCTTAAACTACAAGTAGAAGCTTGAAATGGCATCACCTGAGTATTTAGCTGTAGAAGAAATTAAATTTCAGCAATTGTCCCAGGAGTGGTTGAGGGCTTGTCGGGAGTGGTTTTGGCCCTGGGTAACGTGCAGCTCAGAAGACCCCTGCACTGCCTTGTAGGTGGAGGTTGTGGGAACGGGGGAAGTCACTAACTTTTATCATTTGTAACATTGTTATTTACAAATAGAAATTCATCTCAACCACTTAAATGAGAATTACTTTGAATGATTTCTTCCTTTGAGTATGTTGCCCATAATATCAAACAAAATACATAAAAATGCAGTGATTATAAAATGAATTTGAAGCTTTTTGAACATTTCAGCATCGTAGGATTTAACTACCTCCTTATCCGTATCTTCTCAGGGTTACAGTGATCTTACTAGATAGTTATTTCTGTACCTTCCTGGGATGATAGAGTTTTCCACAGCCTCCTAGGATTACAGCATCACCTGCCCAGCACAGGCTGCAGGCCCAGTTGGTTTTAGGGCAGGCCTTCCTTGCAAGCAGGTTTCAGCCTCTCGCAGCCGGTGCTGTGCCAGGATAGTGGTCTTCAAGTTTTGTGTGACCAGAGGTTTGGCATTATTGCCTATAATGATTGTCTGTTGATCTTTCGTGTTACTGGAAAGTGGGGTATGCCCTGATAGAAGCTTATTTTAATTTAGGAGGGGCTAAGTCAGAGGCATGGTTTCCAGAAGACGAGGAGTGGGGTCTGCAGGGTCCTCTCCCCTCCCGGGACCCTGGGCCAGCTCGTGCCCTGGGCCTCCCTTTTGGGTCCCGTCGTCTGTGTCCACTGTGGTCAGGCATGAGGGGCTCAGGAGTGCTGGCCCAGATGCCAGCTGTGTCTCTCCTAGCTGTGTCACCTTGGACTTGGGGTCCCCTGGACCCTCCCCGCACGGCTCCTCGCGAGGGTAAGTCAGGCAGTTTGAGTCGAGTGCCGCGACAGGGCCTGGCCGGGTCGGTGCGGGTTCTGCCGCTCCCTGGTCATCCTGGTCTGGGGTAAGTGTCCACATTCCTGCAGCTGTAACCCTGGCCTCCCTGGCCTGCTCTTTCTTCTTGCACAGATAGAGGGACGCACAGCCTTGTCTTCTTACTTATTTATTTATTTAGGCTGCGTTGGGTCTTCGTTGCTGCACGCGGGCTTTCCCTAGTTGCAGTGAGCGGGGGCTACTCTTTGTTGGGGTGCGTGGGTTTCTCCTTGAGGTGGCTTCTCTTGTTGCGGAGCGCAGGCTCAGTAGCTGGGGTGCACACACAGGCCCAGCCGCTCTGCGGCATGTGGGATCTTCCCGGACCGGGGCACGAACCCGTGTCCCCTGCACTGGCAGGCGGACTCCCAACCACTGCGCCACCAGGGAAGCCCTCTCAGGAGCTTTTTAAAACTACTGATGCCTTTGGTCAAAGTCAGGTGTGGCAGGTGGAGGTGGGGGATGCAGGGACCCCGTCACCTTTGACCTTATCGTAGAGGCCCCAGGCTTTTCTGGAGTCCTTAAACTTTATTCTGCCCTTCGTGCCGTCACCCCACGTTGTCCCTTCTGGTGCTGGCATCTGCATCGTGGTCTCTGTCGTGGTCCCTGCCGCGATGGCCCTGTTTCCCTTGCTTGTTCAAGAGGTGACGTGAGCCGTTGGCAGGCTACCCTGCTGGGTCTTTCTGAGCTAGGAGTCCCGCTCTCCCTCTGCTTCCCGAGGACAGGCAGGTCCTGAGGCCCCAGCAGCGCGTGGCACTGCCGAAGCTCTGCCATTAGTCAGCAGTTCTCTTAGAAAATGACCTTTGGTCCAAGTTTTTCAGTGAGTGCAGTTCTTTTCATCCCTTGTCTAAACTGGCTTATTTATTGTTGCTTTTCTCCAAGCTCTGCTCTTCTTTTTCTACTTTTCAACCTACTGATTTCTGCCTGTATTTTTGTCACCTCTTCTGCCTTTCTGAGGCTTGTTTTATTCCTTTTCTAGCTTCATTGACTTAGGCCTTAGCTCATGACTCCTAATTCCCAAGGATTTCAGCACAGCTCAGTCGGGGGCATGGACTTTGGGTTCATGCTTACCTTTTCGATCCACCGTCACGGTTGTTTTGATACCTCTTTTGAGCCCTCAGTTGGTTAGGAGAAAATTCAAACGTTCCCCAGTAGTTGGAGGACTGTTGTTTTGTTTCTGCTTCCTTTTTTTTTTTTTTTCCGGTACGTAGGCCTCTCACTGTTGTGGCCTCTCCCGTTGTGGAGCACAGGCTCCGGACGTGCAGGCTCAGAGGCCATGGCTCACGGGCCCAGCCGCTCCGCGGCATGTGGGATCCTCCCGGACCGGGGCACGAACCCGTGTCCCCTGCATCGGCAGGCGGACTCCCAACCACTGAGCCACCAGGGAAGCCCTCTGCTTCCATCTTTTCCTGCTTTACTATGTTGTGGTTAGAAGATGAGCGTGCCTATCTTTACTAGTATTTGGAAGTTGAACTTCTCTTTGAGGACCAAGTACGTCGGTTTTGGCCAGTGTTTCATTGGCACTGGATTAAAGCGCAGGCTGTTTGCAGGACATGGAGTTCAGTGGGTGCCTGCTGGTGGTCTTATCAGGTATGTTTAGCCAGATTTTCTGGGCCGAGAGGCATTTAAGACTGCACGATGGGGACTGCTCTCTCATGAAAGCGTGCACCCCTTGGCACGTGGCCACACCGCAGCTTGGTAGACCCCTAGCTCTTCTGGATTCACTCAAAACCACAGGTAGATTCCCGAGTTCTTAAATATCTTTGGGATGGAAATAGACTATTTGCCAAGTCCTTTGGTAAGTTGGACGTGAGTCATTTTTCCCGACAGGGCGGGTGTAGGTGTGTGTATACGTTGTTCTGTAAATACAGATATTTACTGTATTTTATTAAATCAAGGCCTCCGCGGTTTTCGGGCCGAAGTCCTCCTCGTCCATCGACTACAGAAATGGAACAAGAAACAGTCAGCGGGAGTGCGGAGCTGCGTGCAGAGGCAGCCTCCTACCGCTGCTCCGCGTGCCATGGTGACGAGGACTGGGGCCTGGGCCACCCCATCCGGGGCCGCGCCAAGTCCCGCAGCCTGTCGGCCGCGCCCGCCCTGGCCAGCACCCGCGAGTTCAGGTACCAGGCCTCCTCTGGGCCTGCGTGGGCGCTCAGACACGCGAGAGGTGGGCGCTCTTGCTGCCACAGCTCCCAGAGGGCACCCCCAGCCACTGTGCCCGCACGCTGCGCAAGGTTGAGGCGCGTGGGTGGGGCCCGTTTGCCGTCAGCGGCACTGGGCGGGCCGGACGGGCTGCGGCAGTGCCGGCCTCAGAGCCACGAACGCCACCCGGGGTCTTGGGAGGAGCTGCCCGAGCCGGCACTGCCGCAGATGCAGGGGGCCCGGTGGACGGCACCCTCGCCTGCTGGGCAGTGGGCGGCCAGCTCCCAGCAGAAGCTTCCGTGCAGAGTCGTGTTGTCCTCCCGTTTTGGTGTCCCTGGCACTGCAGGGGGTGCGTCTCCGGGCGGGCGGCCTTGGCCGAAAGGGCGTTGAACCTGGTGTGGTGGCAGCAGGTCAGAGGTGGCCTCCGTGGCCACAGTGCCCTGTGAGTCACTTTTCAGTTATAGGAAATGTTGGGTCACTCGAGTACTGCCTGTTTTTATTGAGAGCACAACTCAGAATGAGTATTTTTGTTAGAATCTTAATCTGGATAACTTGGGGATCGTTTCTGAAGTCTTGATTCCCAAGTATAGGCCCAAAAGCTCGTCTTCAAATAGACTTGCCCAGTCAAGAATTCAGATTCCCAGGCCCTTCCCCTGGGTTGAATCCCCTTGTTCTGGGGTGGGGCCTGGGCACCTGCACTGGTTTGGGGTCCTTGTTCTAAGGAGTATTTCTAAGTGTGCCCCCTCTAATGGCTACACGGACAGCATGTAGCCCTCCAGCCAGAGCTCTGGGGATCAGGGCAGGGTCTTCCAGGACTGTCACATGGGCGCTGGGCAGATGACAGAGTTTACGTCATTTGGATTAAAAATATTTTGGAGAGTTTAACACAGTCTGTGCCTTGTCTACACGTGTGTGTCTTTCAGCCGACTGACGGCCCCTGCCCTGTGCCTCTCCCCACAGGAGGACCCGCTCGCTACACGGGCCGTGCCCAGTGACCACTTTTGGACCAAAGGCCTGCGTGCTGCAGAACCCCCAGACCATCATGTGAGTCTTCTGGGAGGCTCCACAGGGCTGTTGTCCAGGGGCCACTGGACTGTGGGAGGTTCTGGCTCGGGGGGCAGTGAGTGTGTCGGGCGGCTTCTGAGGCCCCAGGAGGCCACGCGGCACCGTCTCCGACTCGCTCGGGACGAGAGAGTGGGTGCGGCCTGCTCCTTGGGCGCAGTGGGTCGGAGGGGCCTCGACTCGTATTTAGAGCTAACTTGCTTTTTACAGGAAAAACTCTAGGAGAGAAAAATAATGTATTTCATGCTAATGCGTTTGGTGGGTCAAATATGTTTCTCTTAATTATTATTGAAATGCAGAGATGTCAGTTGGCATTTTTGAAAAGCTGAGTTCACTTGTTTGAGAGATACCCTGACTTGCAGGCACAATTTTTTTTTTTCCTTTTCTTTTTTTATGTAAGCTCTGTATTTTAGCGACAGCCTGAGGGCAGTGCAGCTTGGGGGCCCCTGGCCGTGCGGTGCTGGCTGAGAAACTATTAGAAGCGAAGCAGTTCGGGCTGTTTCACTGGACACTTGAACCCAGCTCCCATCTCTACCCGTCCAGCACCTCCTCCAGGTGCTGGATGGTTCCAAAGCGGGGAAAGCTTTGCTCCTTTGCTCTGTGTCGTGTGTGTCCTAGGGGAGAAAACACTCAAATGGCTTCGTGGCCACAAGAGCTTCATGTTAAAACAGCAGAATTCCAGGTCGGCCCTGCCACTGTGCCTGGCGGTGGGCTCACCACCGAGTGGGCCGTCTGTGCCCCCTTCTTCTGGGGAGCCATGGCGGGTTCACCTTCTGGGGGCAGTCAGACCAAGGGCCCAGGTGGGCTTCTGCGACTCACCGTCAGGGGGGCCTTGCTCCCTGCAGCTGTCTACCCGTTCTCAGCGCTGGCCCAGTGGGCAGATGGTGCCGGGCCCCCGGGAGCTGCTGTGCTTTGTGGACCCTGGTGACCCAAGGGCGGCCTGGGTACTGGGGTAACTGGTGTCAGTGCCTCTACCGTCCAGGTGCTGCCCTGGCTCTCTAGTCGCTGCTGCTGGACGCGGGCAGGTCCTGCCCACCTGCGGCGCCCACCCCGCAGTGCCCCACGTTTGCACTCCGCACAGCATCCACACCGGTGACCAGCCCCCCAGGCGCCCCACGCCCTGCTGTGTGCACTGCCCCAGACTGCCCTGCCTTGACCTTTTACCGCTGCCGGGGGGCCCCTCCCTGCCCTCCCTGGTCTTGGCAGTGCCGCTCCCTCCTCGTCACTCATGGCTCAGCATAAGTGCCGCCCTGGGTGGCCTCTGGCCATCCAGCCTTAATTGGCTGTCAGCTACTCCCAGCCCATGTCACAGGTGTGTGTGTGTTTTGGCCTCGTGAACCTCGGGTGGGGTCTCGGGATGGCATCTGAGCTGCTCCCCGAGGTCAGGTGGGATCGTGGGGAGGGGTGCTCCGAGCAGAGCGGTAGGTGCTCCAGAAGCGTCTCCGAGGCCCTGCGCCCGGCACAGTCCTGCCCTGGGAGGACAGGACTCCACTTCTCCATCTTGTCCCTGGCGCTCCCAACACCGTGGCCGGTGGGGCAGGGATTATGTGCTGACCTTTCTCCTGATGCTGAAAAGGAACATACTGTAGAGGAGTTGACTGCAAGGCATGTACTTCCTATTTCCTTGTTTCAGACCTCACCATGAATGTGTATTTTCTGTTATGTTGAAACGTGGAATTGCCAACATCTGACGCCTTTGGCTTTTGAGACAGGGCTCAGATGGGTCCCCCGCTGAGCTGTCAGGCATCCCTGCCTCCCGTCCAGCCCCCAGAGCCTCTGTGCCAGGGAGGGGCCAGCACCGCTCTTTGCAGTGATCCAACAGGAAGTGACCAGTTGGTACCCGAGACGAGCTGATGGCGATGTGGTGGCTCTGGCTGGGCGTGGCTGAGTCTCGGGTCTTGAAGGGCCGTGAGTCCGGCCCACCTGGTCAGTGAAGGGGGGGCTTCATCATCCACCTGGGCAGCCAGGCAGACTTCCGCTGACCCGCCTGCCCTCCCTCCAGGCCCCGGGGCCAGGTGGAGTGGCAGGAGGCCCGCGAGTGCCCGCCCCTCCACCTGCGGGCCCCTCCCACGGGCCAAGCCGGTTCCGCAGCCCAGCGCTGTCGTCTGCGGCTGGACGGGGCCCATCCTGACCGCCCAGGGCGTCAGAGCTTGGCGCCCAGCCTCTGAAGAGCAGGCGTCTGAGGCCTGGCCTCTTTGCTGTTAAAGGCGATTGGACAAGAGGATGGTGTGAACAGTAAGAAGATCAGATACAGTTTGTTTGGTTTGATTTTTCATTTTCGGAAGTTCTCCTGACTTGTTGTTTTATACAACCTTTGACAAGTTACAGTATGTTTTGCTTTCAGTTTTGAGGGTACAGAAAGCAGGGTTGTGGTGCAGTCGCACATTTGGGGAGTCTGGTCGGGGCTGGTTTGCATGGCACTCCCGCTGTCAGTCAAGCGTGACCGAGATGCTGGCACCAAGCATCGCCCTCCGCTGAGCCGCGTGTGTGACCCGGGCTGGTGGAGACCCTGGCAGAGGAGGTCATGAGTGACCCCTGCCCTCGCAGAAACGCCTGGAAAGGGTGAGTGATGGTCAGTCAGTCACAGCCTGGGGCCAGGGACCCACTGCTCTTTTAATGGTTCACGTCACGGTTTGGAGAGTTGCTGTTGGGGTCGTCAGGTTTTCAGGGAGGCCGCAACCACAGGGTGTGACCTGGAGCAGTTGTCTTGATTGGGGACTTGCGTCAGAAGGGAAGTCACTGCCTGCAGCCTTCAGGCTGTTTCCCAACAGGCGGAGGGCTGTGCTGCCAGGCCAGGCGGGCGCCTACCGGGTGCCCACAGAGGTCGGAGTCCTGGCAGGGCTCGGCCTCGGGACCCCCGCCCCTCAGGGAGGATCTGCTGCCCGCGGACCGTGCCAGCCCCCCAGCGCTAGGGGCCAAGGCTGAGCGCCACAGAGCTTGCAGAGCTGTTGTTGGCAGGCAGGCCCAGCTGACTTTTTTTGGTTTTTGCTTTTATTATTTGAGCAGGTTTAGGTTTAGGTTCGCAGCAGAAGTGAGGAGAAGGTACAGAGATTTCCCATGCCCCCCCCAACATCGTGTCACCCACATTCCCTGGTTGACACCAGGGTCCCTCCGTGCGGTGCGTCCTGTGCTTTGGACAGACGTGTGACGACACGTGCCCACTGCTGAAATCTCCAGAGCAGTCTCACTGCCCCACATCCCGCCATTGACTTTAAAACCGGGTGGCTTTTAACTGTGAAAGTTACGGTCACCTGAGTTGCTCACACAGTGGTGTGGACGTGGGGCTGTGTCCCTCTTACGAGTCAGCAGGAGGCCTGGGTCCCCCGGGACAGAGTCCCCATCTGTCTGGGTCTGGGTGCGTGTGGGGTTTCCTCCGCAGCAGGTCCCCGAGTGAGCCTTGTTCCAAAGGAACCACGGGCAGAGGTGCGGTCAGGCAGCCAGAGGGAGGACACTGCTCTGAGTGCACCGAGCGCCCGCTCCGGCTCGGGGATCGGCCGCGCTGGTGCAGGAGACACACTCCGGGGACGGCCCAGGGCCAGTGCGAACGCTCGTCTCCCCTCAAAGGCACATCCAGGACCCTGCCAGCCAGCGGCTGACGTGGAACAAGTCCCCAAAGAGCGTCCTTGTCATCAAGAAGATCCGGGACGCCAGCCTGCTCCAGCCCTTCAAGGAGCTCTGCGTGTACCTGATGGAGGTGAGCAGGGGTGGCCGCGGGGCTGGGGTCAGAGCCGGCTCCCGCCTGGGGCTCCAGGGCCCTGGTCCTGCGGCTGCTCAAGTCAGGAGGCTCTGTAACCAGCGTCGCCGAGCCTCCAGCAGCTCAGCAGCGTGTGAAGTGGAAAAGCGGTCGCGCTTTGTCACCGAGACAGAGCTGCTGCCGCCCACCCCCTACCCAGCATCGTACAATGCCAAGCAAGGCAGGAAGGGGGCTTCGTGAAGACCGGCCCACCCTGGCCTGGCTCTTACCGGCAGGGCTGACGCGCCCATGTCCTTTCCAGGAAAACAACATGATCGTGTACGTGGAGAAGAAGGTTCTGGAGGACCCCGCCATCGTGAGCGATGACCGCTTTGGGCCAGTGAAGAGGAAGTTCTGCACCTTCAGAGAAGGCGAGTTGTCCCGTGGGGCCTCGCCCATGTGGCCATGCCTGGCAGCATCGGGGGTGTTTGACGGCTCTTCTGTGTCTGCCTTGTTCTCTAGATTACGATGACATCTCCAACCAGATTGATCTCATCATTTGCCTGGGAGGAGACGGGACCCTGCTGTACGCCTCATCGCTCTTCCAGGTGAGGCCCCCAGATGCCGCCTGAGGATGGCGAGGGGAGGCAGCGGCACAGCAAGTTTGCAAACGATACCAAGTGCTGCATCTGCTGTCCGGTGCTCGACACTGTGACAGGCCAGGCGTTTCCATGC
>NW_020174791.1:3383640-3395627 GCF_003031525.2 Neophocaena asiaeorientalis asiaeorientalis
GCTGAGCGTCCAGGGCAGGTGAGGGCAGCGGCTACAGGCCGAGTGTCCAGGGGGTTGGGGGAGCCCCGTGGAGGCCGCAGACCGCCAGGGTCTGCCCAGGAGCCCACCCTCACGCTCCTCAAGGCAGGGCTCCTGGAGTGACCAGGCCGAGGTGTGTTAGAAGGTCAGGTGTGGCCTCCAGAGAGCGGCCTGGAAGTGGGCAGGGCGGCCAGCAGGGCAGGAGGGTAGGGCCCGGCGGGGCCTGGGGCCTCACATCCGACGGTGTGAACCCGCTGAGGCTGGAAGGCCGCAGCGTTCGTGGCCAGCAGAGGATGAAGGCGAGGGTCCTGGGGCTGTCCCGCGTCCTCAGAGCTGCCCATTTTTCCTCACCTCCCACTGTGGGAGCCCCTCCTCACCCGCCTGCTCCTCCCTCCTCAGCGGAAGCAGCACGCGGGGGGCTGCAGTGCCGCCCCGTTAGGGTCCCTGAGTCCCATCCTAGGCCCTCTGCCCCCGGCTGCCCCCACTCCTCTCCAGCGGCTCTGTCGAGGTCTCCCCGCCGCTCCCTCCTGTCTGCCGTGGCCGGTGGGCTGGTCCGTCCCGCCACCTCCGTTTCTCGTCAGCTGCCCATACCGCTCTTCCCCTGGCCTCCCTGACTCCTCGCGGGCCGAGTGCCGTCACCCCAAGGAGCCCTGCCCCACTGCAGCGCGGCAGCCCCGCCGACCACGCCGGGCGCCGACCCTGCACTCCCGTGCCCGCCCCTCCCAGGGGTAGTCGGGGTGCGGGTCGCTCCGGGCTGGGGACGGCTCGGGTGGCTTTCGAGTGCGCTGGCCAGCTGAGTGACTTGCCTCATTGGCTCACAGGGCAGCGTGCCTCCGGTCATGGCGTTCCACCTGGGCTCCCTGGGCTTCCTGACCCCCTTCAACTTCGAGAACTTTCAGTCCCAAGTTACTCAGGTGATACAGGGTGAGTCAGAATGTTCCAGAACCCACGAGCAGTTCTGAACATGGGATCATCTTATGTGATTTGGGGGCTTTTTTAACAATGCAAAGAGCAACACTTGAGTGTTTCGGGATTCAGAGAATTCTAAACTTTGAACGAGTCAGACGTTTTTTCTTAACAGTGAGAAGTTTGAGCTGATCACGGGTTTAGGCTACCATACGTGTCGAGTAGCAGTGAATTGATTTTCACAGAAGCACAGGGTGTTGCCCTCCATTTGGGAGAAGAAAAGGGGGTCCCTGGTCGATGGGAGGGTCTCTCTTCCTGCAGTACCACTGCCCCCATCCCTGCTGACCTCCCTGGGTGTGACCCCTGCTGGCCCCCAGGGAACGCAGCTGTTGTTCTCCGGAGCCGGCTGAAGGTCAGGGTTGTGAAGGAGCTCCGAGGGAAGAAGGTGGCCGTCCCCAACGGGATCAGTGAGAACGGGGTGCTGGCCGCAGCCCTGGACGCAGAGGTCGGGAAGCAGGTCATGCAGTACCAGGTCTGTGGGTCTGTCCCCCACAGGGCTCAGGGCCTCGCCCTCGGGCAGGGGGTACAGGGTGGCGGCTTTGGTCTGGACACCCCCCAGCCCTGTCCTCGGGACCTTCCAGGGAGCCCAGGAGCAGCTCGGTGCTGCCCGGCCCCCTCAGCTTGCGGTGACCTCACCCACAGGTCTTAAACGAGGTGGTGATAGACAGAGGCCCATCCTCATACCTGTCCAACGTGGACGTCTACCTGGATGGGCACCTCATCACCACGGTGCAGGGCGACGGTAGGTGGGCGTCAGGCCCGCCTGGGGGCTGCACGTGGGGTGGGGGCGGGCGCTTGACCGTGACCCTCAGCCTGTCCCGCAGGCGTGATCGTCTCCACCCCAACGGGTAGCACAGCGTACGCAGCCGCCGCCGGGGCCTCCATGATCCACCCCAACGTGCCGGCCATCATGCTCACGCCCATCTGCCCCCACTCGCTGTCCTTCCGGCCCATCGTGGTTCCTGCAGGTGTCGAGCTGAAGGTCGGAGCCCACCCCCACCCCACCCCTGCCGCCCTTGTCGGTTGGAGCCGGTGCGGGGCCTGCGGTGCTGACCTCCTGCCTTGCTGGGTGCTGGAGGGGCTTTATCCACCCTGGTCTCCGTCGTGTGGCCCGTGCCCCCAGGGGTCCGGTTGGCGGGGGTGGTGCTGAGAGCCGGGCCAGCCCTTCAGGTGGGCTCTCAGCCTGAGTGGGTGGGGACAGTCCTTGCTGGAGGGGATGGGGGCCCACAGGTGAGGAACGGCCGCTGCCCGGCGTGTCCCCCACGGCGTGTCCTGGCGTCTGACTGGCCCTGCCGCCCTTCCACGTCCACTCTTCTTCCCCTGCCCCTTGCCCCCCACTGCAGGCCACCCCCAGACCAGTGAGTCCCTGATGTGAGCCCTGGTGGGTGGGGCTGCGTTTGCTGGACGCAGAGAGCTGTGGGGGGTGGGGGGTGGGGGGCGATGCTAGAGCCAGGCCCCTGGGGCTGGGGTCAGCACGACGCAAGTTAATGTTTTCACAGCCTGGAACTGACCTTGGCACGTGGTGGGCATTGGGGGCGCCCGTGAGGTTCCTCCCGGCCGGTGCTGTCCCCCCCGGGGTAGGGTCCACGGCGCTCGGCTGCGCTCAGGTAGCCCACACCTGTCCTGATTGACCCGTCAGATCATGCTGTCACCGGAAGCAAGGAACACTGTGTGGGTGTCCTTCGATGGACGAAAGAGACAGGAGGTCCGCCACGGAGACAGGTGTGTGGGCCACGGGGCTGCAGCGGGTGAGGCAGGTGGGCTGAGGGCCCATCCCTGGTTCTCGAGAGATCGTGTCATGGAGCTGTGCCTGGGGTGACGGCGCCCTGCCAGCCGTTCCCACTGCTTATCCTTCCGCCACCCTGCTCCTTGGGGTCCCTCTGGACCTGGGTACGTCGAGGGGGTCCCTGGTTCTGTCCTGGGGGGCACAAGAGCACTACTGAGCCCCCAGTTCCTGGCTGTTCTCAGGACCAGACCGGAAAGTGGCAAGGTGCCCAGGCCCCCAGGGCACCGTAGGACCTGGGGCCAGGCTTTGCAGCAGGTGGCGTGAGCAGAGCTGAGATGGTCCCCAGCCAGACCAGGGAGGGGTCTTGCCCCGGGGGGGCGGGCCGGGCGCTCGGCGGTTCTCGGAGGGGCCACGTTGCATCTCTCCTGCTTCAGCATCAGCATCACTACCTCTCGCTACCCGCTCCCCTCCATCTGTGTCCGCGACCCCGTGAGCGACTGGTTTGAGAGCCTGGCACAGTGTCTGCACTGGAACGTGCGGAAGAAGCAAGCCCACTTCGCGGAGGACGAGGAGGACGCGCACGAGGAGGATGGGGCGGGGCGGGCGGGGAGCCAGGCCTGCGGTCCTGCCGTCTGCACTCGCGACGGGCGGACCTGAGTGCGTCGTGAGCGCCACGGGCCCAGCGCCAGTGGCAGGGGCCGCACCACATGTCTGGCCAGAGGAAGGGCCTGCAATCTGCCTTTTGTTGACCAGATCAGCTGTTTTTAACGTTTTAAATCTGACTTTTCTGCATTTCTAAACAAGTGAGCAGACCAGGAGCTCTGAGGTCAGCCCAGGCGCACTCACCCTGCGTGTGGACAGAGCCCGGCCCCAGGCAGGGACGGCCGAGCCTGGTGGGCTCCTTGTAGTTCCTTGTGAGGAAACTTCCATAAATCAGTCTACTGAGATTCAGAGGGGATCAGAATGAATGGGTCTATCCTATGGTCTTGAAAATAAATGTCTCACAGCCAAAAATCCTTCAGCTCCCACGACTTCCCCTGAAGCCACTCGGGGGGACGCTTCTGCCGAGAGCAGGTTGGCTGCCAGGACAGATGGGTCCCCAGGCCCCGGTCTCCTCCCCCGCTTCAGGGTGACCGGCACTGGCGGGACGAGGGTTCAGACCGCACACATTCCTCGGGAAGCAGGGACGCACCTCCCCACCCTGGAAGGTGTTCTCGATTCTGTGTCTACTTTTTAGAGATTCTTTTAAACTTTCTGAAAGTGCTTACGTACAGATTTTGTTGTGTACACTTTGAGAATTCGGCGAGAAGGGAGTTTGTGCTGTGAAGTGGGACCATCCGGTGCAGCCCGCGCGACCGCCCGGAGAGCTGGGCGACTTGCTCAGAGCGCCTGGCGCTCCGCGGGCCGGGAGGGGTTGAAGCGGCTCTTGCTTCTCCCCGGGGGCCTGGCTTCGAGGGCGTGCCCGTCGGTCCAGCCCCCGCGCCTCCATCGCTGGCTGCCTGGGGCTGGGGCCGCCTGGAGTCTGGTGGGAGCAGTGGCTCGCGGGGGGCGTGTGGCCCTGGCCCCGCTTACTGTCGCCTAACGGGCTTCCTATTTTTGAGTAACTGATTTCTCTCTGAGTTGCATTTTCTCCTGCTAAATTGGCCAGAACAGAAGGGATGGGGGCCCGTCATTTCTTGGACTTCCTCCTGGAGGGACAGGGGCCGGGGGGCGCTGTGCTTTGCCCGCTTGGAGTGTCACGGGCTGATGGAAGGGCATCCAGGGTCCCAGGGCAGGCCCTGCGGCCTGAGCGCCGTGGCCACCGTCCGTGTGTGTACCAAGTGCTGCTGCCTCGCGTGCCTGTGTGGGCGGCTCAGCCGGTGCTGGGCACAGAGGTCGGTTCCCACCCTCTGCCCGCGAGTTCGGGCACAGTGGGCAGCCCGCTCAGCCTCCCGTGGGCTGAGGGGGCGACACTCCCAGCTTTAGGCCCAGAAGAGAGTGGCATTCAGAACGCAGGTTACTCGTTCAGACAACAGAGCCAGTGTAGACCAAGTCCTGAAGCGTGACAGGGAATGAACTAGGAAACTTTGGGTTTTTGAAATCAATTCTTAATGTTTCATATTGTTAATATCTTGAAAATTTGTTAAATGTTGAAAGCCTTATTACTATTTTCAGATTCTTTCAATAAACAGGCTTGTTTAAAAAGTTGGGTCGAGTGACAATTTAGTTCTTTGTAACTAACACCAAGATGCTGAGGAGGGTGGACCAGGCTTGGGGAGCCCAGATGTGCTGAGCCTGCCCTTGGCCCACCCATAGGTAGGGGGTCGCGCTCCAGCAGCCCCCCCCACACCCCGGTCACGTCCTGTCCCGAGTGCTCTGGAGTCGGGCTTCAGGGCCGGTCCTGCAGGGAGGAGCCCAAGGCCTGGGCCGAGGGTGCCCTGCAGAGGCGGTGGGGCACGTGCCCCAGCCTGGAGCTCCCGCCTCCCTCCTCCCCTGCCGCCTGCTCCGGCTCTGGGTCTCCCTCCCTCCCTCCCTCCCAGGCCTGGGCAGAGGTGGGGCCAGGCTCTTCCAGGAGCCAGAGCAGGTACTGCGGGCACAGCCTTGTGGGCTGGAGCCTGGCAAGAGATGGGACGAGCGTCCCTGCGAGCACTGCTGCGAGGCCACCGTGGGCAGACACGGTGGACGCCCGGGCAGCGGAGCGGCCCCCGCCCTGCCCGTCGGGATCTAGGCGGATGCGTGGGCGCGGCCTCTTCCTGCCCAGGCGTCTTGGCGGCTGGGAGGCATCTGCTGTCCCTCTGCTGTGGGGCTGGGTGGGCGGCGTGTCCGCTGGGAGGTGCCTGTGACCGCAGTCAGTTGCACGGGCGGCCGGGCAGGGCGGGGGCGCTGCCGGGGCCTGAGGCTCTCCAAACTCGAGGCGGCCGTGCACGGACCCCAAGCTAGGCCCTGTTGCTCCAGGAACAGAGTGTCTGTCTACTCGGCAGGGGTCAGCCCGGCCAGCTGGGGTCTCTGGGCCAGAGGGGCAGGCTCACCGTGGACAGAGACACTGCCTGCAGGATTGCACTCCTTGGCAAAGGCTGTTGACCCCTGAACCTTGATCTTCTGGGCTTTGTGGAGCACATTGAAGGGGATGCGGAGCCCAGGTCCCAGAGGCCACAGGACAGGGGACCCAAGACGTCAGGTGGGGCATTTCTGTGGGCCAGGCCTGAGGTCCCTCGAAGCTTCTGGTCTTCAGGGCGGTGGCCTTGGAAACCTCTTATGGCCTTTGCTGGCCTGTGTCTGAGCAGTGCCGGGGCCAGACCTCACAAGGCCTCAGTGCTGGGCGCCCACCCAGCTGGCCTCCCCTCTCTCAGGTCAGGCTCCGCATCCAGCAGTTCCTGCCCCGTGGCGGCCGGGGCCTGTCCTGCTGAGGTTCCCACACCTGGGAGCCACTGGGTACCAGGACCTGGGAAGTCTGCCTGGGGGGCCAGGTGGGGGTGAGAGCAGGTGTGGAGATGGAGGCCAAGTGGCGCGGTGGGTGGAGGCCTGTTGGAGAAGCCCAGAGGATGGGGGGTGCGGGGGGGGGGACCAAATTTCACCCCAGAAAGGTCCAGGCCAGAGCTTGGGCCACCTCAGAATCTGGAAACGCTGAGGATTTGGTGGAAGAGGTGAGGTCAGTGTGGGCCAGGCCGAGGAGCGGGTGAAGCCCGCGGAGGACACCAGGGACGGGGTTGGTCTGTGCCCCGCACCCTGCGGGGAGGGCCTCCTGCCCCCAGAAGCTCAGGACAGGCAGCCACGGGGACAGAGGCACGGCCTGACCTCAGCCGGCTTCCTGGGAGCTCGGTGAGGCCCGTGGGTGCCCTGGACTCTCCCAGACGCTGGCCTGAAGCAGCAAGGGGGCGGCTCCCCAGCCCTGTGGTTTTGCTTGCATGACCTTTGGCCCCAGCCCCAGGGGGAAGAGGTTTTAGGTGCCCTCCCTGCTCTGCCAGTGCCCCCGGCCCATGGAGTCCAGGGGCTGAGCCCCAAGGTCAGGCTAAAGTTGGGGTGGGAGGCAGGGGTCACGCCACAGGGTGTGTGGAGGGGTACCCAAAGGGCAGCCAGGGAGGCTGCACATCTCTGGTTTGGGGACAGGCCTGGGCTCGGGCCCAGGTGTCGCGAACCTGAGCGACTTTGGCTGCAGACTCCCCGTTTCCTCATCTGCTGCTCGGTGGGCAAGTCCCAGAGGCCTTAGCGGCTGCTGCTGCCCCACCCCACTCGAGTGGGTCTCACTGAGGGACCTTCGGGCACAGCCCTCGCACTGGACGGGGTTCTGGCCCCCCAGGGGCAGCCGGCTGAGGTGATGGCCAGGATGACAGGTGAGTAGACATCACCCACGGGACCAGGGGCAGCGTCCAGAAAGGCTGCTTGGCCGTCCCAGGCTGTGGGCATCCCGGCTGGACCCAGAGCCTGGGAAGGACACTCGGGAAGGAACCATTGGCCTCGACTCCACAGCCCAGTGACCTGGGGATGGCCAGGGGCCCTGCTGGGTGGGCCAGGGCTGAGTTTGGAGGGGCCGGGCCCAGGCAGACCCCACCGGCCTCACCTGCTGGTGAGGCTCCCCTCCTCCGGGCACTGCCCCCTGGATGGGTCTGAAGGCCACACGCTCAGGACCGTAATTACATCTGCGAAATCCCTTCCCAGTGGACCGAATAACGGGTCCCCCCCCGCCCCTGAGAAGCCTGGAGCAGACTCAGCTCCTGATGCCTTGGGTGCCCAGTGGCCCACATGGGCTGCCGGCCTGAAGCCCCCGTCCCCCCTCCTGCCCTGGCAGCTCCAGCGGCCCCCCCAGCACTGACCACTCCGCCCGCCTTCCTCCCAGAGCAAGCTAATTACAGGGGTAAGCAAGGGCGCCCAAGAGCACCCCGAGGTGGTGAGGCCTAACAAATGGTGATTGTTTAAAAGAAAGAGAACCCCTGGGGCTTAACATGGAGCGCTCAGAACGTGGGCCCAGAGGCACCCCCCGGCCCAGCGAGGGGCTGCCCTCAGGAGGCCGGGCGCCTAGGAAGCAGCACCGTGCGGGTCAGTGCTTCCTGGCGATTTCGGCGGTGTGGCTGGAGGGACGAGGGGGGGCCCCCCAATTCCTCCCGGGACCCCGTGCTCTGGGCCTTGTGGGCTCCCAGGCCCAGGTCCACACCTCCTGCTGTCCTCACCGTCCCCTGGGAACTTGGGCTCCTCCAGGCCCGCAAGTCACCAACCCACCTGACTGCAGCCATCACGTCAGACCATGGCCCAGATGCAGACTGAGCCTGTGAGAAGGGGGCTGGGGCCGGGGGGCTGGACTGGGAGAGGCCGGCAGATGCCGCGAGGAGAGGCAGGCTGGCCGGCGTGGGGCTCCTTCACGAGAGCCGCTTCCTAACAAGTTTGTGTCTGATGTGCAAATCAGCAAAAAGGCCGAAATGGTCACGTCTCAAGCTGACAAGGGTGTGGAGAATCCTGGCCGGTCTAACGTCTTTCAACCCCAAATTCTGCTTCTTGGAATCCAGTCAAAGGAAGAGGTGGAAACTCCAGCAAATGCAGGTAAAACCACTCAGACCCCTTCCCTGATACTGGAAGTCAGACACGGCCCCGCGGTGAAATGACTCGCTACCTGCAGCAGTGTCTCCTGCAGTGTTTAGAGAAGACTTATGTGAAAATTAACCAAGGGGAACCTCAACTGAAATGCAGTCGGGAGGCCAGAAGGGTAAGCTCCCAGGCAGGTACCCCTGGGCCTCAACACAGATCCCAGCAGGCGGAGGGTCCCTTGCACCTGTGGCCAGAAGCAGACACTTCACTGCCACCAGCAGGAGGAAGGACGATGTCCCCCGCCTGGCAGCCTCTCAGCCAATGAAAAGCCACCACCCAGTTCCTCCAGGAGAGTGTTTATAACAACTTGCCCTTCTCCTCTGCTTCACCAGACTTGCTTGTGGTTCACCATAGCTGCCTGTCCTGAACTTCACTTCTTTGCTGCTGCCAAATCAACCCGTTTTGCTGGTAAAATAACCGGCTGTTTTATTGTTTTGGGTGAACAACTGTTAGCAGGACAAAGAAAAAAGGGCAGGATACAAACTCTGGGAGTGTGACCATGGAGCAAAGGCTTCCTCGGGCAGTGGCTGGAGGCCTGGGTCGAACTGTCCTCCATGCTGGGGTGCCTGGTCCAGGAGGGGAAGGCGCCTAGGTTCCCCTGACATCATTTCAGAATTGTTAAAACGCACTGTCTCAGATAAACTGTAAGAAAGACTCTGCTATAAAGGTTTTTTTAAATTTTATTTATTTTATGTATTTATTTTTGGCTGCGTTGGGTCTTCGTTGCTGCGTGTGGGCTTTCTCTAGTTGCGGCGAGAGGGGGCTATTCTTCATTGGGGTGCGCGGGCTTCTCACTGCAGTGGCTTCTCTTGTCACGAAGCATGGGTTCTAGGCGCGCGGGCTTCAGTAGTTGTAGCTCGCGGGCTTCCGTAGTTGCAGCGAGCGGGCTCTAGAGCGCAGGCTCGGTAGTTGTGGTGCACGGGCTTAGTTGCTCCTCGGCATGTGGGATCTTCCCGGACCAGGGCTCAAACCTGTGTCCCCTGCATTGGCAGGTGGATTCTTAACCACTGTGCCACCAGGGAAGCCCTGCTATAAAGTTTTGGATACTTTTTATACATTTCCTTTTGAAATTCTTGACTACAAGTAACTAACTCACTGATCACCACAAGCAACTCACTGAGGCCTGAACTGCAGTTCGCGGCCCCAGCCCCACCTGTGCGCACCCAGGGGTGGGCAGACACCACCATTAATTAACTGACCCTCTGGCCAAGACCTAAAGGAGAAATTTTATTAATTTTAAAAAAATGTGAAGAGGGACTTCCCTGGTGGCACAGTGGTTAAGAATCCACCTGCCGATGCAGGGGACACAGGTTTGAGCCTTGGTCCGGGAAGATCCCACATGCCGCGGAGCAACTAAGCCCGCGAGCCACAACTACTGAGCACGTGTGCCACAACTACTGAAGCCCGCGTGCCCTAGAGTCTGTGCACCGCAACTACCAAGCCTGCGTGCCACAACTACTAAAGCCCGTGCGCCTACAGCCCATGTTCCACAACGAGAAGCCACCGCAACGAAGAGTAGCCCCTGCTCGCCACAACTAGAGAAAGCCCATACTGAAGCCCGTGCACAAGAGCAGCCATCGCAATGAGAAGCCCGCGCACCACAACGAAGAGTAGCCCCCGCTCGCCGCAACTAGAGAAAGTCCGCGCGCAGCAACAAAGACCCGACGCGGCCAAAAATAAAAAATAATAAAAATAAAAAACAAAATTATTAAAATAATGTGAAGAAAAATATGTGAAAGTTTGACCAAAAAGTAGGCTTTAAGCAGAGCCCATTAGCTGTACCCTTGCTCCTAAAAATATCACCTCACACGGGTCAGAATGGGCATCATCAGGAAATCTACAAACAGCAAACGCTGGAGAGGGTGTGGAGAAAAGGGAACCCTCTTGTGCTGTTGGTGGGAATGTAAATTGATACAGCCACTATGGAGAACAGTATGGAGGTTCCTTAAAAAACTAAAAATAGAACTACAGCAATCCCACTACTGGGCATATACCTTGAGAAAACCATAATTCAAAAAGAGTCATGTACCGCAATGTTCACTGCAGCACTATTTACAATAGCCAGGACATGGAAGCAACCTAAGGGTCCATCGACAGATGAATGGATAAAGAAGACGTGGCACATATATACAATGGAATATTAGCCATAAAAAGAAACGAAATTGAGTCATTTGTAGTGAGGTGGATGGACCTAGAGTCTGTCATACAGAGTGAAGTAAGTCAGAAAGAGAAAGACAGATATCGTATATTAATGCATATATGTGGAACCTAGAAAAATGGTACAGATGAACCGGTTTGCAGGTCAGAAATTGAGACAGAGATGTGGAGAACAAACGTGTGGACACCAAGGGGGGAAAGGGGCGGTGGGGTGGGGGTGGGGGTTGATGAATTGGGCGATTGGGATTGACATGTATACACTGATGTGTATAAAATTGATGACTAATAAGAATCTGCTGTATAAAAAAATAAAATTAAAAATTAAAAGCAGAAAATAAATAAAATAAGTTACAAGGACATACTGCACAACACAGGGAATATAGGCTATATTTTATAGGAACTCTAAATGGAGCATAACCGTTAAAAGTTGTGAATCATTATATTGCATACCTGTAACATATAACATTGCACACCAACGATACTTCAATTTAAAAAAGAAAACACTAACATTCTGAGGTTTCCTCTCTCCCGATAATTAAATCACCACAAAAAGACAGGTAATATGTGAATCTGACGTTGAAAGAGAAGCAGGAGATACATATACCAAAAAAAAAAAAAAAGCCCGTTAGCTGTACCCTTGCCCCTTAAAATCATGTTAAAAAGCGGGGAGGTGAACCGGTCTGGGCAGGTGCTCCGCAGCAGATGCGACCATCCCAGCGCAGCCCGCCGCTCACCTGGGCCGAGGTCTCGCCCCCAGGCGGAGCTCCACACAGCTTGGCCAATCAGCGCCCTCTCCAGGGGCGTGGTCTCGGGGTCCAGGTGCCCCTAGAGCTCCTCCGATGCTAGGATGCTGGGAAGACAGAGACCCTCTATCTTTCCTCTTCTAAAGGAGGCGTGTTGAGGCTGGAATTTCTGTCCCTTGAAACCAAAACTCGGAGGACGGCCCCTTAGGGACTTATAGGTTCACGAACTGGTCGCCCCTCCTGGGCCGCGGTGGTACGGCCCGGAAGGTACCAAGGGGAGGACGGAGGGGGCTGCCGTCTGGGCTGAAGTGGTACCCCAGACGATATCGCGAGGGGGCGCCATCGCTCTCCCCCCCCCCATCTCGGCGGAGGTGGTACAGCCCGGAAGGTGTCAAGGGGAAAAACCGCGAGGGGCGCCAGCCGAGGTGGTACGGCCCGGAAGGTACCAAGGCCGCGGGGATAGCCTTCGCTCCACCCCCGCCTGGGCTGAAGTGGTACAGCCCGAAGGGTGCCAAGGGGATGACGATGGGGGTCGCCGTCACCCAGGATCACCACCTCCGCCTGGGCTGAAGTGCTACGGCCAAGAGGGTGCCAAGGGGACGACAGCGGGGGAGAATCGACCAGCAGCGTGGCCCCTCCACCGGCTCAGCAGCGGCGGCCGAGAAGCCCAGACGCTCAGGACACAGCGGAACGAGTCCCGCGGGCCAGCGGGGAACCGTGTCTGGTTTCCGTCGCGTCACTTCCAGCTCATGGCTTCCGGGGCCGGTAGTGGCACTTCCGCCCCGCTTCGCCCCGCCCCTGTCCCCGCCCCACCGCCCGCG
>NW_020174791.1:3395659-3406135 GCF_003031525.2 Neophocaena asiaeorientalis asiaeorientalis
GCAGGGATCGGGGTGGGGGTGGGGTCTGTTTGGGGCCCGCCCACCGGGCCCGACCCGCAAGGTTTCGCGCGGGGAGCCGCAGTCGCCGAGACGTGGGCGGGTCGCCGTGTGGAGGCGGGGGCGACGGGGCCCCGGGTGACCGCGTCTTCCGCCCCGGCGCGCTGAAACTCCGCCCGGATGCGGCTGCGGGTCCCGGTGCACGTCCCCGAGGCTGCGGGGCCCGCGCGGCGTCTAGCCCGGGGACTTCTCGGTGGGTGAAGCGCTGAATTAAGCTGGCGGGGTGGGTCGCCTGCGGGGGTCGCCCTTTGCGTCTGGGCCGAAGTTCCCCCCACTAGCCACCTCCCTTCCCCGGCCCAGGACCCCCTGCGGGCGCGGCCGCTGGGCCACCCCAGGGCCTTGGCACGCGCGCGCCTGGGCGTCCGACGCCGCCGGGGGGCACAGTCCCTCGCGCCTTCACGACCGGTCCGCTCCTTCAGCGTCCACCGCATGGAGTTCCCGCCCCACCTCGCAGGTGTCCGCTCGGACCCCAGGCCTCCACGGCCGGCGCCGCGTTCCCGTCCCGGGTCCGCACGGCGCCTGAGGCGGGGCGGCTGGGCACAGGTGCGGCGGGGCTTTGGGGTCTCCGGAGCGGGTGGGGGGAGCCGCGCCCGGGTCGTGGGGGTGGGCTGTCAGAGGCGGGATGGGGGGGGCACAGGGTCGGGTGTCCTTGCGTTTTAGCCCCCCCTCCCGCCGATGCCCCCCCGAAGTGGGGCATGGCCTCCGAGCGGCAGGTGCAACCGCTTCCGAAAAAACCGGGTAAAGATGCTCCGTCCGATCCGGAACCAAAGGGCGCGATCGCCCGCAGATTCATTGCAGTTGGTGTCTTTCTATGCAGGATTTTAGAAAACTGGAAATTATATAATGACCAACATCCTGCCTGGCGCTTGTCCTAGCGGACTGTTACTTTGTAAATTGGAGGGGGAAACTCCCAGTCAGGCCCAGAGCTAAGACTTCATTGTAGTCCTCAGGTGACTTTCCTGTAGCGGGTTTTACGGGGCCTGTGGGGTCCAGGCAGTGCCCCCGCCCCACCGCCCCAAGCTCATCTTCTGAAGCCTTGAGGACCTTGCTCACCTACCGCTGCTGTATAAAAAAGAGAGAGAGAAAAAAAAACTGTTTAGAGGCAGACTCTCTGTTTAGTGGCTTAAAGTTCGTTGTTTTTGGTAGAGTGCAATATTAAACAGCATGAGAAGGGGCGCTACTGCGGGAGGGCTAGGGAAGTTTGTACATTACAGAAGTCCATTTTCTTTTTAAAGTTTTTTTTTAATTGAAGTCGTTGATTTACAATGTTGTGTTAGTTTCTGGTGTACAGCAGTGATTCAGTTATACACACACATTCTTTTTCAGATTCTTTTCCATTCCATCACAGGTTATTACAAGATATTGGTTGTAGTTCCCTGTGCTATATACAGGTCCTTGCTGTTAAGAAATCCATGTTCAGTGCACATAAATTAGAAAATGAAGAGGAGCCCAAATGCAAACAAAATGTGAAGGACCTGAGATTCTGCTCCCAGAGCTGGCCACAGTTAGTAACTTCGCCTGTGTTCTTCTGAACCATTTGTACTTTTTAAACGGGAACATACTGTGCAGAGGGCTTGTAACTCTGCTCTCACTTAATCTGTGACAAATCTATTTTTGTCAAAGCTTGCAGGGCTACAGTGTCCCATGATGTGACAGGGTTTGTTACAAATTTCTTATCTGACACTTGGCTAGTGTCAGCTTCTTAGTCTTAAAAACAAAGCTTTTGAACATCCTTGTATGTACAATCTTGGGCCTTTGTTGGATTCTTTCTTTTTTTTTTTTTATAAACTTATCCAGTGAACTTTATTTATTTATTTTTTTAAACATCTTTATTGGGGTATAATTGCTTTACAATGGTGTGTTAGTTTCTGCTTCATAACAAAGTGAATCAGCTATACATATACATATGTTCCCATATGTCTTCCCTCTTGCGTCTCCCTCGCTGTTGGATTATTTCTTTAGGATAAATCCCTGGAGGTGGAATTTCTGAATTAGTGTATAAAATTTGTAGACTTTAAGTATATTTTGTCTAAACTGCCCTGCTGACAATTTGAACCAACCTAGATTTCCTCACCAGGCATTTGAGAACATCTTGAGTTGTTTGTTGGAGAACAGGGACTCTTGACCCCAGGCTGACAGGCCCTAGAATTTAAGGGTCTACGGAACTGGATGGGAAAGTTGACATCTTCATTTTCGCTAACCTCCACGCAAACTTCCCTTCGGTGGAGAATGTGCCGTGGTGGTCCTGCCCCCGCCCCCCCCCGTTTCAGAACCAGGCACCCTCCCCGTGGGTCGTGAGCTCTCGCTGCAGGGCTGGCGGAGGCTGGGCCGTTCAGGCCGTGGGAGAGGGGGCTCAGCGCCTGCACGTGACGGAAGTGTCACAGGTGTGCTTCTCGCTACGTGTCGCTGACCTGGTTTCCTTTCAGTCCCACGTGTGCACCCTCTTCTGAAGACAGCTCTAGGCAGGAGTAAAGTTAAGAGTCAACCCTGGCCTCGTGAGCCACCTACTCCGTGCTGGGTGGAAAAGGCTACGTTTCGGTTCTTGTTATTTGTGCTATAATCTGAGAGGGCAATAATTCAGACCTTTGTCACCAGGGGCCTGGGCGGGGAGCAGTGCCCCACGAGCCCTGCGTTCAGCCCTGTCCGCCCTGTTTCCAGGCCGACCTGGAAGGTGGGGTCAGTTTTTCGTTGTCAGATTGGGGCCGCTGACCTTCGGTCTTTCGCAGGATGAGAATTGCTTCTTGTGGAGGCACCTGGAGTCACGGGGGCTGAGAAAGAAGAACGCGGGGTGGAAACACGAGCTGGAACTGGGGAGGGCAGCTGGGGTCTCGGCGGGGCTGGGTGAGCCGGACCTGCTGGGCTCTGGGCCGCTGACCCCCGGCCGCTGCCGGCCTCCATGTGCGATGCCCAGCACAGCCGCGCGGGGCTTCGCCGCAGCCGGGAGCGGGCCTTCTGCTCAGGATCGGCGCTGCGGCCGGTAACCAGTGGTAAGTGCTGCGGTCACGTGCCCGCCCACCATCTGGGCAGAGAGGGCTTGGCCGGCGGTCAGCCGTGGCTATTGCAGGACGTTTCTCGTCCTCACTCCTGGGCCAGGTCTACAGCACACGTTCATTCTCTGATGGGTGGCCGGTCGCACCTCCCAGCCGTCACGACGGGCACTCCCGCTCTGGACGCTCTCGCAGGACTTCCCTGGGGGAACCTCGAGAGCGGAAGTGCTGATGTGTAGGGTGCGCAGGCGCGTAGCTCTCAAGAGGCTGCCACGCCATTTCCGCAAGTGCTCGTACCAGCCGCCCCGTAGCCGTGTCTGGGGGCCTCTGGATCCACACCTTCCAGCAGCTCTGGGTGTTGTCAGACCTGATGGTTTTTGGCAGTGGGGGTGGGTGGTGTGTCCAGCTCCCTGACCACTGGTGAGGTCGACCCCCGTGGTTGGACGTGACCTTGCCTCCCTCCCCGCATTCTCACCTTCTGTAGCCCCTCCCCTCAAGGCCGGCCTTCTAATGAGCTCCGAACAGCAAACCAGCAAACGAGAAGGGGACGAGGTTACAAAAAGACTCGGGCCTCCTCGGGCGCTTTCTCTCAGCCGTTCCAATGCAGACCAGGTGCCGGCTGCGGGCGGCCCCGCGGAGGGGTCTTCCCCAAACAGCTGGCCGGGAGTTGCGCGTGTGGGCTTGGAAGCAGGCGCCCCGGCCTTCGGGTGAGGCCTCGGCCCCTCCTGCCATCGTGACGGCCAACTGCCCAGCACAGCTGCTGCCAGAGTCCCGACCACAGAAGCTTGCGGGCTCGTAGGTGTGTCATTGCTCTGTGCCGCCGGGTGTGCGGTGCCGCGTTACACGGCGCTGGAGGGCTGGTAAGCATCCTCTCTCGTGCTTATCGGCCGTTTGGAAACGCTCTCCTGCGCTGGTGCTTTTGCCCACGTTTCCTATTAAGTTGTAGGAATCCGTTCCCTCTCCTTTGTCACGTCCTACCTGCCTCCTCCAGGTTGTCGCTTTGTCATTTAGTGTGTTAATGTTACAATATGTTATAGTGCGTTTTGATGGCACAAAAGCTCTTAGTTTAGCCAACACAGTCTGTTTTATTTATATTTTCCTTTATGGGGATTGGTTTAAGATATTCTTTTTCAGGAGTTCGCTGCCGGTCCAGTGGTCAGGACTCAGCGCTTTCACTGCTGGGCCCGGGTTCAATCCCTGGTCGGGGAACTGAGATCCTGCAAGCTGTGTGGTGTGGGCAGAAAAAAAAAAAGACACTCTTTTCCTATACCAGGATCAGGAATATATTCTCTTACATTCTCCTCTAAACATAAGGGTTTACACAGCTGCATTTCACAGACAGGCTGCGCAGGTTCAAGCCCTGAACTGTGGCCAGAGGCCGTTTCCCCACTTCATGTGTCTCACACGGGTGACAGCGTCCCTCCGCAAGGGTCCTTGTGAAGATTCATTGAGTTAATATGTGTGAGATGCTCGGTCAGACCCTACCTGCTTCCTAGGAAGTGTTCTGTGGGTGTTGCTAATCGTTATTTGTCTAGAATTGTGAGATCAGGGTCCAGTTTGTTTTCTCTGGTGTGGATAACGGCCATCCTAGCATCAGCGACAGTGGCCTCCCTTTGCCAACGAGCCACAGCCCCACTCTGTCTTGGACCAGAATTCTGCTTGTGTGGAGTCTCTGGGCCTCCGTTCCAATTTGTTTACTTGTTTCTGCGCCGATGCAGCGCGTGACCTGGAATCCTCCTATCTGGACAGGCGCCTGCCCCTTCTCCTCCTTCTTCAAGGAAGTTTCCTGTCTTCTCCCCTTTGGACCTCCATCGGGTGCCCTTTGTTATTAACACGTACCTTGTAGGGATACACTTTGAGACTAAATGTTCTGTTATTTCTAAATTTTCACCCAGCCCGAGTCGACTGTTAGTGTGATCGTGGGCATGGTCGCCAAACGGAGACTTTCTAATTGCATCAGTCATCTGACTTTGTAACAGAAGGAAGTGCTTTCTCCTTTCCCCGTTGAGTGATCGTGGTGGTTGTGTGGCTTCTAACCCTTTGCTATTATTTACTTTCTCTCTCAAACTGCATCCCTCACGCTGGCCCCTGTGTCCTTCTGATAAATCCCCATCACCCTAGGAGCCCTCCCTCTCCTGGCCCAGTTCCTGCCCCAGCCCTGGCATCAGCCGTTCCTCCAAGGAGGCTGGTTCAGCCCAGCAGAGAATGAGGCTTAGGAGCCGGCTGTGCTGCTGGGGGCGTCCCTGCCTCCAGGCCTCCCGGCGGGGGCGGGCAGCGTCCTGCACAGGCGTCCTGCGGCCACCCCTCCTTCCCCGCAGCGCACACCCTTGTCTGCCCCACCTCGCCTGCCTGGGGTGTCGTCTGGAGCCTGCGCGTGTTCTCCGCGCCGCTGGCGCAGTTACTGGCCGGCTTCCTGTCCTTCGCTCTTCAGTGGGATGACGTTCACCCGAGTGGTGGTTTGGTTCGGGCAGTTCTGTCTGTACTGCACGTTAGAGGTTTTAGAGATGTTATTGATTTGATCATTTTTGGTTCCAGAGGGTGTGAATGTTGAAAAGGTGCGTGGCGTTGGCAGGATCTGCGCGTTGTGGATGCTGTAATGGTCTGCAGCCCCTGGCCTGGTGTTCAGCCTCTGCTGTCCATCCTCCTCTCCTCGGCTCTCGACGGCTGCGTTTTCTCACCGTCAGATCTGCACCTGTGGCAGGGAAACTGCAGCGGTGCCGGGTTCAGCGCCTCAGGTCAGGGAGACATGGTGTCTCTGTCTCGTTCCTGGTGGTTCCCACTTTGGTGGCTCCGTGGAGGGGCATCCGCTCGTTTCTCCGGGGGGTAGAGCTGTGATTGACCCTGGTCACCCGTTAATACCTTGCAGGGAAATAGTCGGAGGACACCGTAGTTTCATTCAGCAGTGGGACGTTTCCTCTCTAGTCTTGCCATGCTTTCATCCCGCTGATTTATTCCTGACAGTTTCTTCGTCTGTTTGTCTGCACGACTGCATCCTGTCCATCTGTCCCTCCTGGAGCAGCCAGGAGGCTGCTCCTCCCCCACTGGCAGCCTGCGGGCCAGGTGGTCTCTGATCTTTGATCCTCACCTGTCCTCAGGCTGAGTCGTGGAAGCTTTTCTCCAGGGCGCCTTGCCTCTCCTTCTGGTGGCTGGGCCGTGGATGGGGCCAATTTGGCCCTTGTGGGCTGTGTCCAGAAGCAGGACCCCAGGTCACCTTGGTGGCTGCATCCTTGATGCCCGCCACCTTGAGTTCCCCGTGTGCTTCTGGGGGCCTTCGGAGCCTCCACGTCAAGTCCTGTCCTGAGTCGGATCTTCTTGGGAGCCCGGGGCCCCTGGTAAGATTTCCACTTCTGCCACCCTGGTCTTGATCCCCAGGGACCCTGTTCTGGTGACTCTCAAAGCAGCACGTCCTGCTTGCCGGTGGGCACTCGGCTCCCCCTGCCCCGTCTCCTGCCTTGGCTCAGCTCCCAGGGCACTGAAGGGTGACCAGAAGCTCGGGGCTGCTCAGCTGCTTTCTCCGTCAAAGCCTCTCCTTGGGGCCCTGATTTCTGTCCTCAAGGTCTGTCCCGTGCCTGTTGAATTCCCCAGAGAAGGGTCTTCTGGCGTCCGGCCTGGAGGGCCACCCGCCCTGGTCTCTGCTTTCCCTGCCACCTCAGCCTCCATCACAGCCCAGGGGCCTCGTTCACTGCCTGGTCTCCACGGCTTCTCTGGAGTGGCCCCTCCTTATTCCAGCCCCCCAGCCCCACCCCCGGAGCCGCTGGAGGAGCCCTCCAGGCCTCAGAGCCCCATCGCCTGAGGAAGCAAAAACAAGCAAACAACTAGGAACCCTGGTGTGACCTGGGGAGTCTTGTTGAGAGGGAGCAACACAGGACCATCCGTTCCCAAGTTGATTTCATTTGTTTGTTTGTTTGTTTGGGGGCTGGGCCACGAGGCTTGCGGGGATCTTAGTTCCCGCACCCCAGGCCACTGCGGTGAGAGCGCAGAGTCCCAACCAGTGGACCGCCAGGGAACTCCTGTGATTTCACTTTTTAAGACATTCAAAGCCCTTGTTCTGACTCCAGAGGCATTTGGACTCCTTCCGGAAACTACACACACGGAGGTTGCCGACCCCTCCTGCTGCACGCGAAAGCGGGGGTGGGGGGGGGTCTGCCTGTCCCTTGGCTGTCGCGTCCTCGGTCACCAGGCTGGGTGGGCTGCTTGTGGGCTGTCGATGGTCAGGAAGAGGTCACGCACTGGAGGGAGCCTGAGCATCCGTCCTGGGCTCCCTGGGCCCTGCTCTGGATGCAGTGGACAACAGTGCTGGTCTGTGATGGAGCGCCTGCTGCCTTCCAGTCCAGAACCTGCGGGAGGACACAGAAAGCTCCTGGCGCCACCTGAGACCAGGTCACCAAGGGCAGATGGTCCGGGAGGCTCTGGTCTGAAAAGGCATCTGTCTCCCCAGGTGCTGCCTGGCTCTTCTTCATGTATAAATCCTCAGCTTTCGGAAAATTTGCTCTTAACAGCACTTTTTGTGCTTTTATTTCTAATGACATGTTGTGTCTGGACACACTTAAGTGCACTGGTGGCGCTGTGTCGTGTGTCTCCTTCCGCGACTCGGCCTCAACACTTCCGATGGCTGTAAGGTTTGCCCATCGCCCGTGTGCGGCTTCCCTCTGCCCGCTGGGGGCGTCCATCCCCACCCGCTGCCATCTGCATCCCTGTTGACAGGCGCGTAAGTTCTGTTTGGCTTTTGTTTTGCTGCTGGCAAAAAAGTGCCGCGTTGACCCCATCTGACGGACGCTCTGTCCCCGTGCCATCCCGGCCACGGGCTCTGCTGACTCTTTCTTACGTTCCCTGTCACTTGCGGTGACTCCTGAAAGGTCCCATCCCCACCGTTTTGGTCTGAATCTGTTTGCATCTGTGCTGCCACTTGCTTTCAGCCTGGGACAGTCGGGAGGCACTGGAGCTTCGTGTGCTGGGTGGGCGGGGGTGTGTGTGTGATGCATTCTGCTTCTTCAGAGGCCGCCAACACCCTCCACCCTCGGGGCAGATGGGGCAGAACCTCCAGGGCGGGTAAGGGTACAGCCCAGCACGATGACCTCGGGGGGTCGTGGGTGCCCCGTGGGCGCAGACCCAGCAGAAACACAAGGAACGACCTGCACAGGACGGACGTGGCGGACGGTCCGGTGCCCGGTGTGGTCAGCAGTGGGGATGAGTCCCTTGTGGCTTGTTCATCCAGTGAAATACCACACCGTCACCAGGTGAGCGGCAGCTGTGGAACTGCACGGACCCGTCTTTGTTTCAAAGCAGCTTCTTGTTGAGGAAGGAGAGCGGGCGCCCCAGGGCCTCGGGGCTCAGCGGCGGAGCTCTGGCGTCGGGCCAGAGCTCCTTGAGCTGCAGAGAAGGAGGCGGAGGCCCGGCTGGCGGTGCTGCCTGGGAAGCTGTGAGTTTCCCAGACGGAAACCGAGTGGAGAGAGTCGGGGGAAGCGCCTGCACCTTGCCTCCAGCCTCGTTTTGTGACGAGAGAGAGAAAAGGCGATGGGACCCTCCCCCGGGGCTTCTGGAGCATCACCTCACAAACAGGTTTGCTTTTGGAGCCTCAGCGGTGGCGTCGGGGCTTGTGTGACAAACACCGGGTCAGGGGCTCTGAAGAGAGGGGCTTGGCACCGTCGGTGGGCCTGACGGGGGCTCCCTTGAGAGGCAGAGCCCCCGCGGCCAGTGGGAGCTGTGCCCCGGGGGGGCCCGGCTGCAGGTCTGGGCATCCAGACGGGGTCAGCCAGGGGCCCGGGGGTGGGGCGCCATCTCTCTGCTCTCGGGGATCCCGAGCCACACACGGGCTTTGTTCCTGTGTTTTCCGTCCACCCGCAGCTGGGCCCCTGTTCCCAGCTGGGGGGCAGCACGGGCTCCCCATACCCCCGCTAGGCCACAGCCGGTCCAGCCCACGGAGGTGCAGCTCCCAGCAGGGTGTGGCCCAGAGAGGACGGCGGGACCGGGCTGGGAAGAGGAAGGAGGACGGGGCGTTAGCAGAGATCTGGCCCCGTCAGCGCCCAGAGAGCTCGAAGGGCTCGTGTGTATCGCGGGGGCAGTGGGGGCCCACGGGAGGACCACGTGCATTCGTCGTGGTCTGGGGTGCGTTTGGGGAGCTGCCCTGGTGTCCCGAGGGTCGGGGTGCATGTCAGGCCTGGGTGCCCACCGGGACCTGGTGCTGCTGAGCTTGTGGGGTGACCGAGAGCACTGGGTGGACACGGGGAGCTGGGGGGCTGCTCAGCCAGGAGCCTGGCTTCAGGTGGGGTCAGGGAGTCACAAGTCCGTCTGGGTCACGCATGCCTGGAAGTTAGGTTAAAGCACGACGGGCGCCCCCCGAATGTCAGCATCGGAGGGACGAGGACATAGGCAGCCAGCTTGGCTGCCTAGAGGTGGGGGCAGGGGGCTGGGAACTGCGGTTTGGTGTCACTGAGGAGGAGTGGCCAGGGCTCCTGAGCTGGGCAGGTGGTCGTCACTGGGATGCTGCTTAAAGCCAGAACTGGGATTTCCCTGGCAGTCCAGGGGTTAGGACTCAGCGCTTTCACCACCAAGGGCACGCATTCAATCCCTGGTCGGGGAACTAAGATCCCACAAGCTGCGCGGCGTGGCCAAAAAAATAAATTAAAAAAAAGAAGGGCCGGAACTTGAAGCACTCACCCACCAGCAAACGGGAGAGACCGGGTCGGACTTCGCCTGTGATCTGAGGGAGTGAGGGGTCTCTCTTGAGAGACCGGGTCGGACTTTGCCTGTGACCTTAGGGAGTGAGGGGTCTCTCTTGAGAAGTCGTGGCCACAGGCCTGAGCGCCAAGCAGGTGTGGGTCTGTTGAGGGAGGATCACCCTCTCCTGGGCACCTGCAGAGGCAGTGCCCATGCCCGCTCCAAGGCCCGCCCGCCCTCAAGCCCAGGAAGAGGTCTCCCGGCCCAGGATCTGTGCATGCGAACAGCCCCCTCGAGCCAGCGGGCCGCTGACCCGCTGAGAGGCTGAGGGTCATACTGTCAGGGCTTGGGTGATGAACTGTTGGACCGTGAAAGAGAGGATGCAAAAAAGGAATCGAAAGTTGAGAGAAACAGGCCAGTTTGAAACGGTAACAAATAGAACGCGAAGAACGCAGGGGTTGGAACTCAAAACCTGATGGAGGGACAGAAACTCAGAGTCTCTGACGGGGCAGGTCAACCCTCCCACAAAGGACAACTCAGAACACTGGATGAAATATTAAGAAGTTGGGTGAGGGCGTGGGAGAGCCAGCCTGGTGGGAAGAGCTCCGGGCGAGGGGGCCCCTTCCTCAGCGGCTCTGGTTGGTCCCAGGGTGGGTGGGAAGGTGCAGAGCACTTGTGACAGCTTCTGGGGTGGGGGCGGAGAGCCCAGGCCTCAGCCGAGCTGCGGGAGGGCAGCCTGGAGGGAGGGCAGCCTGGAGGAGGAGCTGGAGGCTGG
>NW_020174791.1:3406232-3418168 GCF_003031525.2 Neophocaena asiaeorientalis asiaeorientalis
AGAGGCAGGGGTTGGCAGGTACTGTAGAAGGAATTCGGGCGGGATAGACTGGAGGGTCAGGTGTGTGGGGAGGGAACGGAGGCCGGTAAAGGCTTTGGTCTCAGAAACTTATTGGAAGACAAGTCCGAGCTGTCGGGGCGCCCGCTCCTTTGGGGCTGGAAACAAGGCCAGGACCCCGAGTTTGCGTCTTGAAATTACTCTAAGTGGGTGATTAAACTCTGCAGGACCTTAGCCACTCACGCAACGCCGTCCTTTCCTTCCCACTCCAGCCCGCGCCCCGCCCAGTGCCACCTGCATGGCCGCTGCCTCCATCCCCGCGTCCCTGCCCTGCGCTGCCCGCCGCCCCTGAGATGTCGGCCTCCGCTAAGCCCGCGGCCCTGGAAGAGCTGGCTCCGGGCCCCGGTGAGAAGCCGGGGGGACGACCGCTCCTGGCCTGGGGCCCCGTGTTTGGCCACCGGAGTGAGAAGATCGCATTTGGCCAGAGCGAAGGTGGCCCCGACGAGCAGGTGCTCACCGTCACCGTCACCGAGACGACCGTCATCGAGGCGGACCTGGGCGTGTGGGGTGCCCGCGCCCTCATCTACCTCACACTCTGGTTCTTCTTCAGCTTCTGCACCCTGTTTCTCAACAAGTACATCCTGTCCCTGCTAGAAGGGGAGCCCAGCATGCTAGGTACCCCACCGGGTGCTGGCGGCGGGATGGAGCTCCCGGCGGGGTGGAGCCCCTCTGCTCAGCTGCCGCCCCCCGTCTCCTCCTCCAGGGGCCGTGCAGATGCTGTCAACCACGCTCATCGGCTGTGTTAAAATATTTGTTCCCTGCTGTTTGTATCAGCACAAAACCCGGCTTTCTTACCCTCCCAACTTCATCATGACCATGTTGTTCGTGGGTCTCATGAGGTAAGCAGCTAACGTTTCTGGTTGAGGGACTGAGTTTTTTACATGTAAAACACTTCCCCCCGGCTGACTGTTACCATCAGGTGATCCTGGGAGGGAGGGGGCCGGGCGGGGGCGGGGCAGACGTGTGCACCCCCTGGGCTCCTACCAGGTCTGCCCCGTGGCTGCGGATGCACCAAATCATCCCGGTGACGCTGTTGACTGTCTTAGGTTTGCAACAGTGGTTTTGGGTCTGGTCAGCCTGAAAAACGTGGCGGTGTCCTTTGCTGAGACTGTGAAGAGCTCGGCCCCCATCTTCACTGTGATCCTGTCCCGGACCGTCCTGGGGGAGCACACCGGTGAGCAGCCTCCAACGCCCGGGCGTGCCAGCTCCTCCAGGGTCCGCTCCCACCCACGTCACCCTGGAGCTCAGCTCCCTCCACTCCCCTCCTGGTCGTTTCTTAGCCTCAGAGGCCCGGGATGGTAGGAGCTGGGTGAAGGAGTGACAGGCAGGTAACCTCGGTGCCATTTCTGTCCCAGGAATCTGCCAGGCGCCCCGACCCCTCCTCCGCACCCCCTCCTGCCCTCCACTGTGGCTCCCCAAAGCTCAGCAGAGGGGACTTGTTACAAATTTCCAACCTGGGCTGCAGGCACGCGCTGCCAGCTGCACACACGTCCCTGACTTTCCCGCCAACCATTTAGAGAGTGTGGTTCCGTGAAGACAAGCAATGTGCAGACTCGTGGACATGACACGTCGTGTCTGACCCCGGGGGTGGGGGGCGCTCACAGAGGGAGACACGTGTTTGCTTCAACTGGTAAAATGACAAAAAGGTAAAACAAGGCGGCACCTGCCTCAGGGAGAGAGGAGGATGGGGACGGACGGGGCGCAGCCGGGCTTCTCGCAGACGTGCCCTTGGAGCCGCACAAACGCTTAGGTGATGGTAAAACAGCATCAGATCAAAGTGTAAAAGCGATTCCTAAAATCGTACTCGGCAGGAAGCAGCCTGACTGCACGTCAAGCTTCACCACGCAGAAAGGATTTATCTCAAGGGCCTTAAAAGCATCACACTTTGGGCTCCAGCTGCGGTGGGTACGTGTGTAGAAAACCAGCTGTCCTGCTGAGAACAGTTAGGAAATCTTGATAAAATTTAGCAAAAAAAAGTCTGTTGGGGAGGCGTTGGAGAATGATGAAGGTGCCAGGACTTGAGGGACCCCAAGGTTTGGGGTCCCCAGAGGAGTGACGCCCTGTGGGGCAGCCCCGGCAGAGCCCCGAGTCCACGAAGGCGCCTGCCCCCTGGACGGCCTCCCAGCCATGGCCCCTGCGTGAGAGCCGCCATCCAGCAGAGGCCTCCTTCCGTGGTGATGCTCTCAGCCTCAGGCCATGTGGGCCTGTGGGTTTGCTGTGTGGACAGCGCTGTCCTCGGCGGGGGCGGAGACTACGGTCATCTGAGGGCTGCACCTCTGCTCCTTTTTGCTGAACACGAGAGGCTAGTCCCCTCGTCTGCTTTGAATTTCAAGATAAATGAAATGCTGTGTCTGAAATCAAAGCAGCGGTACCACATGAGGCTGGATGCCCTGTGTGCAGAGTGACGTGATTTTCTGTTGCACCGAATGGTCTTAGCCTTACCTTCACGTCAAGGCTGTTGCTTAGATTTCAGAACGAAGGCAGGAGCACTGGACACCCTGAGGGTCTGGGGCCTCCCTCCTCTCCCAGCCTTCCCTGGAGACCACCCTTCACCCGACTCGTTTTGCAGATGAGGGTTCGGGGTCGGGGGGTGGGGTGCAGGGAGAAGGGCTTGGAGCTGGTGGCGCTGGCCGTCGTGCCCCTGGCACCTGGCTCTGGAGCGGGTGAAAGGAGGCATGTGCTGTATTTTCCGTCCAGCGAGAAGAATCAAACAAAGTGAGCGTGCAGAGCCCTCCTGGGGCGGGGTGGGGGGTAGCCCGGCCCGCTGCGGGGCGCTGCAGCCCGGCCCCTGTGTTCTGTCGCTCCGCAGGGCTGCTGGTCAACCTCTCGCTCATCCCTGTCATGGGCGGCCTGGCGCTGTGCACGGCCACCGAGATGAGCTTCAACCTCCTGGGGTTTTCGGCCGCCTTGTCCACCAACATCATGGACTGGTGAGTCCGGGGGGCACGTCCCGTGCCGCATGGGTCCCGTGTCCCGCGGGACAGGGGATAGATGTCACGCCCCAGTGGCGGCTGAGCCGTCTTGCTGACATCTCTGCACAGCCTGCTCTCTCAGCGCCACCACTTCTGAGAAGAGAGGAAACAGCAGCAACACGGTATCCAAGGGTCTCTTGTTGCCATTACTTCCAAAGAAAAACAGGCCCATCTGGAGGGTTTGGATTTGAATAATACAGCTGAAAAATGAAAAATCACCTTTCATTTCATTTCTCACACTTTGCTGTGTTTCCTTCAGCCTTTCCCAGAAACACAGTCCAGCTCACGTCATAGTTTGCATATCGCCTGTTAACTCCGAGCACAGGATGGTCTCCAGAAGCCTCCTCGCTCACCTGCAGACGCTCCAGACCTCGTGACTTAGATCTGCAGGAAACATCTTCACACGGGTTTCCCTCTAGGTTTCTGACGGGCCTGCAGCGTAAACCCCCAGGAGGGGGACAGGGCCTGTAAACCTGTGCAGCAGGCTCGTTGCTCTGGTTTAAGTCCCCTTGGCCAGAGCTGCTGTGCACCCAGCGTCCAGGGAGCAGCGTCGTCTTCAGAATGCTGAGCCCTCTGGCTCCAGGGAAGCTGGACGCTGTCTGGTCTTCCCATTGGCCACGGCGGGCCTTCCCGGCCAGCAGTTTTGTCTCTGTTTTTTTTCCCAGGGTCTTCCTGTGCTCACACTGTCTGTTCCGTGGCCACTGCCGAGCAGAGCTGGGTAACCTCAGGCACGTCCTCAGCCTCTGAGACCTCAGGTTACCCATCTGTGAAAGGGGCAGCTCAGCCCGGCTCACAGCAGACGCCAGGACCATGCCCAAGGAGCTACCGTGTGTCCCTGTTTCTGGAGGACATGGCACTTCGGCCGTGTGAGGTGCCATCTGATCTCTCGTAACCTCTTCTTTTCTTTATTCTAGTTTGCAGAACGTTTTCTCCAAAAAGCTCCTCAGCGGGGACAAATATAGGTTCTCGTAAGTGTCACTGCTCCATGGAGACCAGACCACCCTGTGCCCTGACCCCTCCCATTTCATGGTGCCTTCAAAAGAACCTTGTTGAAACTTGGGAGAAAACCCCACCTGTTTCCAACTGCCCCTTGGCCGGCTCATTTGAGGCTGCCTGCCACCGTCCCGTGGCCGGTGGGTCGCCTGTCAGGCCCGGCCGTCTGTATCATCTGGGAGGAGATGAATAAACTGGGGCACCCTGGTTCCGCGGAGGGCGAGGGCAGGGGCGGGGCGGGGAGAGGATCAGGCGCCTGTCCCCGCAGGGCCGCGGAGCTGCAGTTCTACACCAGTGCAGCGGCCGTGGCCATGCTCGTCCCGGCCTGGATCTTCTTCATGGTGAGTCCAGCGCTGGCGCCTTCCCAGGCCGGGGCGAGCCCCGGGCGCCGGGCGTGCTGAATACACAGAGGCCGCCACGCGCCCAGCGGGGTGGGGGGGACCAAGCGAAGCAAACCCGTGCGGGTCCTGTGTGGGTCCGGCGCCCACGGGGGCCAAACCTCAGCCAGCGGTCCCCGGAAACTTTGCCGGGAGCGTTTCTAGGTGCACTTTTTTGTTGTTGTTTTTTGGTCGCACCTCAGGGCTTGTGGGATGTTAGTTCCCCGACCAGGGATTGAACCCGGGCCACGGCAGTGAGAGCACTGAGTTTTAACCACTGGACCGCCGGGGAATTCCTGCACTTGTTTTTTTTTTAAATTTATTTGTTTATTTATTTTTGGCTGTGTTGGGTCTTCGTTGCTGCACGTGGGCTTTCTCTAGTTGTGGCGAGCAGGGGCTACTCTTCGTTGCGGTGCGCGGGCTTCTCATTGCGGTGGCTTCTCTTGTTGCGGAACACGGGCTCTAGGCGCATGGGCTTCAGTAGTTGCGGCAACGTGGGCTCAGTAGTTGTGGCACGTGGGCTCAGTAGTTGTGGCTCGCGGGCTCTAGAGCGCAGGCTCAGTAGTTGTGGCACACGGACTTAGTTGCTCTGCGGCATGTGGGATCTTCCCGGACCAGGGCTCGAACCCGTGTCCCCTGCATTGGCAGTCGGATTCTTAACCATTGCGCCACCAGGGAAGTCCCCCTGCACTTGTTTTTTATTACTACTGTTATTTAAAAACATTGTGACCACTGTTGAACAAGTCCCTGGGCAGAAGCTTATGAAACAGAGAGCAGTATGTCCCCCAGCCCCTCCCAGGCCCGCTCCTGGTGGAGCTGCTTCCCAGACGTGTCTGCGTGGACACAAACACGCTCCTGTGCTCACGCGTGTCGTGGGATCCCGTCGGTCCTACAGAAGCACAGGTGCGCGTCTACGCACACCTCTCTTCTTAACACAAGTAGAACTGGGCTGTCCTGTCCTACGGCCGGGCTCCAGTGTTGCGCTGGCCCCTGGGCTGGGGTCTGGGTGTCAGCACCGTGGGCGTCCCTCTGGCTCTGGCGCAGGACTTGCCGGTGATCGGGAGGAATGCGAGGAGCTTCCGCTACAGCCAGGACGTGCTGCTTCTGCTGCTGGCGGACGGCGTCCTCTTCCACCTGCAGAGTGTCACGGCCTACGCCCTCATGGGGAGGATCTCCCCCGTGACCTTCAGGTAAGGACCGCACCTCCCAAGAGGTGACGTGCCTCCAGGCCACGTGCAGAGGGGAACGCTTGCCATCTAGACGTTTTATAAGAGGTGTTCGTGGTTGTGGAATCACAAGTGTAGCGATCGCTGTGGTCTCAGGTCGTAATTACTAGGCCGTTCTGTATCGGTGCCGTTTGAAACGTGAACAGGAAAGTCTGTGGAACAGGTCTTTAGGGGAATCCCCACTGGGATTCTGTGCAGAAGCAGAAATCCTTGGAGTGGTGTAAGCGTACTTCTGCCCGAAACAGCAGTGTCCGCGGAATCTCCCGGGATGACGGATTGTCCCGCTTCTGGGCCGCCCAGGGTGGGAGCCACAGGCCACGTGTGCTGCTGAGCGCCTGGGGCGTGCCAAGTGCCACGAGGAACCAACATCTGACATGTCTCTAACTTTAATCAGTTCACACTTGAGCAGCCACACGTGGCCGTCGGCTCGCTGCTGGTAACTTAGCACTGAGCTCAGGTCTCACAGGCTTCTTCTCTGTAACTGGGCGGACTTAGCGAAAGCGAAAGCGTGATTTGACACCGGAGCATTTTCAGTAACAAATAGAGTCGGCTGAGGTTGCCAGCAGGCCTGGAAATCCATGCAGTGATGTCAGCGGGTCTGCCCGTCAAGTTGTCGTAGAAGCCAACGGGCCTTTGTCCTTTAACTTCAGAACTGTCACTGGAGAGCGGAATTGTACCCAGGAGTGATGGCAGCAGGTGCGTTGCTGCCCTTGGGCCTCCCGGGGTGCACGCACCCTCTGCCCCGAGTCCTGGAGGGGAGCTGCCTGCTGATTGCTGAGGTCTCCTGAAGCTCTCGCTGTCACAGTCTGTCATACGGTCCTGTTTCCATTTAGGGCCAGGAATTATATCCACATACCCCTGAAACTTTGTTTTTCAGTGATTGTTAGTTGACGGTTCAAAAAAAGGCAGAAAACAGAAGACCAGTTCTTTTTATTTTATTAAAAAAATTTTCTTTGGCTGCTGTACGGGATATGGGATCTAGTTCCCCGACCAGGGATCAAACCTGGGCCCCCTACATCGGAAGTGCAGAGTCTTAACCACTGGACCACGAGGACGGTCCCCAAACCAGTTCTTTTTAAAGAAAATAGCTTCAGGTAGAAAAGTACAAAAATTAAGTTTAAATTGTCCTCAATGGCAGCCCAGGAGACAAGCCCTGTCGTGTTCACTTTATCTTCATGAGGTCCCAGCAGTGGCTGAGCAGGGCTGTGTCACTTCCCAGATACTCTCCCTAATGATCGGTTCTCTCAGGCGCTCTCAGAGGAACCTTCCTCATTCCGTGGAGAGCACGCTGCAGGTGTGAGGGATCAGACGTCATGATGTCTATAAAGTACTTAGAAATATTTCCGTCGAAAAAAGGACGAAGCAAAATACGGCAAAATGCTGAGTGTGAAGATGGGACTCGGCTTTTTGTTGGAAGTGTCGCTACTTCTCGGTGACCTTTTTCCTAGTAGGAAGGACCCCAGCACGAAAGAGTGGGGTTAGCGGAGACGCCTTCGGCCCCCGCCGACGTCCCCGCTGTCCTCTCCCGCAGTGTCGCCAGCACCGTCAAGCATGCCCTGTCCATCTGGCTCAGCGTCATCGTTTTCGGCAACAGGGTCACCAGCCTGTCAGCCGTGGGCACCGTGCTGGTGACGGCCGGAGTCCTGCTCTACAACAAGGCCAAGCAGCAGCAGCGGGAGGCCATGCAGAGCCTGGCTGCGGCCACCAGCCGGTCCCCGGACAGCAGCCCTGAGCCGCTGCTCCCCCCGGACCCGCGGCCACACCACTGAGCCCCGGAGCCTCAGGGGCGCCGCGCACCACGCCGCTCCTTGCCAGTGGGGGACCCCCTTCGCCTCTCCCGCTCCCTGGACGGCAGGCGTGGGGCCTCTGGCTCCACGGGTCACAGTCCGGATGTGGGAGGTGTGGGTGGGCAGCCTTTCCCGCTCTTTCCTGGGACGTTCGGTCAGAGCTGGGGGAGCTCGAATCGGGGTCCCAGATGTCAGCCCCTGGGGCGCAGACCACAGCTGCCACTGAGCCGTTGCCGAGCCACGTGACAACCTCCTCCTGGCGGCCTCTGCGCACCCCCTGCAGCCAGGCCAGGCCCCAATTCCTCTGTGGGTGACGACCACTGGGGACAGCTGTGAAGCCAGGGCTGCAGCCAGGTGCCAGCGGCTGCCCTCCCCACTTGTAGCCGGCGGAGAGAACCCGCTTCCCCACGCCAGCCGTCGGCGGCCACCCGAGGTACGTCCGGCTCCTTGGCCATCAGGGAGTCTGTCCGCTGGGCTTGGATAGGCTGCCCCACTGCCCAGACACGGAGGCCACGGCATCGGGACACTGAGCGGAGAGGGGACAGCTGGGGTGCAGAGACCGGCGTTCCCTGCTCCTGAGGATGGAGTGTCCGGCCCCGGCCTCCCGCCCTCCTGCCCGAGGCGGAGCTGCCCGCATCAGCACCACTTAGGGAAGGTCACTCGCGAGTGAAGGCGGCCCCACCCCTTTCCGTGCCTGCTGCGCCGAGCTCCTCACCTGAAGGTCCAGCCCTCACCTGCAGCCGGGGCTCCCCAGAGGCCCAGACGTGGTTTCCAGCCCGAGGCTGCGGGCAGCCCCCCGCGGTGTTTGGCTCAGGGAGGGGGCTTCTGTCCCTTCTGCTCCCCCGGGTGAGAGGCAGGCTGTTCGGAGCGCCCCCGGGGAGCACCCGTCCCCACTCAACTAGTCAGGAGCCTTGCCTTGTCTCATCAACGAGGCTTTTAGGATTTTCCCTCGTGAGTGACGAGCAGGACGAGTGTGGGATATTTACTGTTTTTGTTATGCTGCGTTTAAAATGACAGTGTAGGTTTTTAAAAGGAAACACAGGCATAGGTGGCTTATGGAACGCATCGTGTACGCCAGGTAAACCACAGTCGGACCCACGGCCTGGCCCGGCCCGCCGCCTCCAGAGCAGACAGACGGACAGACAGCCAGGTGTTTGAGGCCTGTGGTGGGCTGAGGCGCCACCCCTCGCTTCACCTCTTGCCTCACAGCCCGTCGGGATTTCTGATCGGGACGCAGCCCCCTCCCTCCCACCAGCCTAGAGCTCTGGGGCTTGTCAGGTGCAGCCCTACTCGGGGCCGCAGGCTGGCCACCTGGCCATCTCCAGCCAGCCTACGGACAGAGCCACCCGAAGGCACAAATCGTTCCCTGAGTCTCAGGCAGCATTCCCAGCTGTTCGGGGCCTGGGCTCCCTGATTGCTTCTCTGGTTTTCCAGTTGGCTTCTCAGCTGGAAAATATAAAAGAGCCCCTCCTGGAGAGCAGATCTTTTGGAAACAAAGAGCAATAACTATATCTCATTAAGTTCCGCTAACTTTAAAAATCTTGTAATGATGATGGATTAAAATGAGGCCTTTTAAACTACAAACAACCTTTTTACTAAGCTGACCTCCTGCTCCAGAGGACGGCGGGTCACACGCACCTTCACTGTGCAGGGGTTGCTCGTGTGACTTTCCCAGGTTTTATCCCTTTCCTCTTTTTCTGCTTCCTCCCAAAACAAAACTAAAGAGGATTCTTTGGCGGTAGCTGGGGTGGCCGGCTGGTGCATTGATCTGTGAGGACCAGAGAGAAAGCACCGTTTCCCTGGGGCTGCTGCCTCTGCCCTCAGACTGTGGCCGCTGTGCCCACGGCTGATGGGGAGACGTGAACAGAAGGGGCGCATCTGTGGTTGCCCACGGCAGACTGTCATCTGAGTGTTATCAGGTGCCAGCCGCCTGTGTCCGAGTGTTGTTAGGGACCTGGGTCCCTGCTTCCTGTGGACGTGCCCCTCCTTCCACTCTCATCCTGTTTTGATTTTCTAGATATTAGGGCCAAGAAAGATTTTCCTAAATTATTAGTAAATGAGGCCGTTTCTAGCAAAGCTGCTTTTGAGACTTCTCCTCATCCCGGGTGGGAGACCACAAAACCTGTGCTGCAGCCGCATTCTGTCTGCGTCCCCACCCCTGAGTCGTCCACGTGTGGGGCGTTTCCGCAGCCTGGCAATGGCATTTGTTTAATAACCGTACAGATGTGTTTTTTAATTAACTTTGTTTAGTAGTTTTTTAGTATGTTCTTTTCACTGAACCATCGCAGGTGTGCTCGTACCAGTGTTGACACCGGGTGTTGTGTGTTACATTGGGCCCCTTCCTCCTACGTCTTTGGTTGTCGTCCGTGCCTTTGTACACAAACTCTTGAACCAGGCTTCTGAATCTGGTCATCTGCTTACTTACATTGACACGTAGAGATGTAGTATCCACACTTTTCTGGCTTTCAAGGAAATTTCCACTACTGAGTGGCATAAAAAAGGCTTTTTTAAAAAAGAATTCTGACAGTCATAATTTCCTGCATATCAGCATTAAAATCATATGCCTTGGAAAGCTGAGAATACTCTTGCAGAATCCAAAATGTGTCTTTAATTTGTGAATCAAACAGTAAAAAATTGCTGCACGAGGAATGTCATCCACATGGAGCCGTGCTCGTCGCCAGCCCTTGAAATACTTTCCCCAGACTGGTGGGCTTTCCCTCCTGTGCGGCGCTGACTGTCCCATGGACGGTCATTTATAGACGGGCCAGAGGGGATCAAAGAAATGCAACATGTCTTTTTACATCTGTCCAGGGGGTGTGCTTCCTGATGCCTGAAAGTATTTTCATTGTTCCCCTGGGTTGGAAAAATTAAACAAAGATGTTATTACAGGTAGAAACTCTCCTCTCTTTTTGCCTTTGACCAACATTGTGCTAAGGGCTCTGTTCTCCAAAACAGGTACATGCCCTGGTTGGGACCTCTTTGTTTTCTTAGTTTATAAATAAGAACGTCCCAGCTCCCCTGAAGAGTTTGCCTATTTCTCTATCCTGGCTGAGGGGCCGAGAGCAGAGTCATGAGGTTGTGCTGACCATCGCTTGGCGTACTCACCCTGCAGCTCAGGGTGTAAAACCTTCCAGCTTGCTGTCTCTGTAGTATCTCCTCCTCTCCTCCTGAGGGCTGAGATTCTGAGTTTGATGGCCACTGGGTCCATGCCTCGATGTCCAAACTGAGTTGGAAACTGTTCTAATTGGCAAAGTCTTTGGTGTTTTTTGGTTTTTTTTTTTCCAGTTTTCATCAGAGGAAAACTGGCATTCAGCTGATGTGCTATTTCTAGACTGCAGATGTGTGAGTAGCGTCTGCACCCGCCCAGGGCGGTGTTGTGGGCACCACGTTGCAGAGGGCCACAGTGAGTGACTTTCCCACACTGAAAAACTTGAAAATTATATCAATAATTGTCTATATCAGAACCAAATTATATGTGCTTTATACCAAACAAAACTGCAGAGAACTAAAAGTACATCGTGCAAAATGTCTATAGTGTTTTGTATTTCACTTATTTCAGTATTTATGTGATTAGATGAATTCTTTCTGGAAAATGGTGGTTAAATGACTGAGTCACTGTTAATTCTGCCATGGTGATACATCGATGCTGTACAGTGAATCCTGTGGATGCCCCCTGGTTATTTGTGTCTAAATTAAGCCACCATGGTAGCAACTACCTAGGACTCTTGTTCTGCGAAAGTAAAATAAATGTTTTCTTCCTTGTGTAACTCTCCAGTGTTCGCGCTACTGAAATGAACAAGGGTGGGTTCTTATTGCCTTCACCCCTTTTCAGCGTGAAGGAAGTAAAAAAATTGTTTTTTTCCTGTCACCAAAAACTCAGGAAGCAAAACAAGCGCTTGGATACAGAAAGTAAACGTTTCTTTCCGGGAAGAGAAAGAATTCCAATTCCACCGCCCTTTCTGTGCCCCAATTTCCTGTCACATTTTTCTACATTTTCCATTTCAGGTCCAGTGAATGTGGGTATTCATTTACCGTTCTCTTTCCTGAGGTTCTCGAGGTTGAACTGCCAGTTTTCTGTGACCACCAAGGTCCGCAGAGTAACTGGAGCCAGGGAAGAGAACTTCATTCTAAGAGCCTCAACAGGTTAGAAGCCGCACCTCACGATGAGGGAGTGCACGGACTCTGAGGGCCCCCTCCCCCGCCTTAGCACAGCTGAAAACCCCGTGGCAACCGCTCTCCCCGCCCCGGTCCGGCGGGAGGTCTTCCGTGGGCAAGATTCGGAGTCCACCGCGCCACCGCCGGGGTCGGGGTCACGGGGACTGAGAGAAAGGGCGCAACACCGGGCACCCGCCCAGGCCAGGCCCCGACTTCCGACGAACCCGAGCTGCCAGCAGGGACCCGCCCCGCCCCGGCACCCCGGGTGTCGTCAGCAGTCGGCGCCGAGGCCCGTAATAACGCGCTAGCGCGCGCCCGGCACTCTGCGCAGGTCTGGTGGCGGCGGCGGGGAGGGGGGTTGGGGGGTTG
>NW_020174791.1:3418217-3434352 GCF_003031525.2 Neophocaena asiaeorientalis asiaeorientalis
CGGCGCGGAACTCAGGGTGGGGGAGGTGGCGGGCCCAGGAGCTCCCCGAGCCAACTTCTGCCGGGCCGAACCACGAGCTAGCGCCACTGAACCCCAAGAACCGGGAACCCGCGGCCTGGTCTCCGAGCGCGCCCTCGGAGCAACCACCCAGGCCTCCCCGTATCCCGTGCTGGGGCTGCAGCCGCCCGATGGGCCAGTGACCCACGCAGCCCAGGTCGTCTTCCTTTTTTTTTTTTTTTTAATTTATTTTATTTATTTATTAATTTATTTTTGGCTGTATTGGGCCTTCTTTGTTGCGCGCGGGCTTTTCTCTAGGTGCGGCGAGCGGGGGCTACTCTGCGGTGCGCGGTCTTCTCACTGCGGTGGCTTCTCTTGTTGCGGAGCAGGGTCTCTAGGCGCGCGGGCTTCAGTAGTTGCAGCACACGGGCTCAGTAGTTGTAGCTCGCGGCCTCAGTAGTTGTGGTGCGCGGGCTTAGTTGCTCCGCGGCATGTGGGATCTTCCCGGACCAGGGCCCGAACCCGTGTGCCCTGCATTGGCAGGCGGATTCTTAACCACTGCGCCATCAGGGAAGCCCCCAGGTCGTCTTTCTAATAAATCCTCCTGACGGCAAAAACAGTGCTTGGTGAGTGCCAGGTACTGAGCTACAAGCTTTACCTGGGTGATCTCATTTAATCCCCGGTGATACTGTCATATAGGTGGTTTTCTTACCGTTTACGGAATGGTAAGCTGAGATGAAGTAACTAGCCCTGGACAGCACAGGAATGACAGCAAAGAGATTGGAATCCAAGTGGTCATTTTCCAGAGCCCATCACTTTTTTTTTTTTAAATCTTTCTTTCTAGTTTTTCAGTTTTTCTAAAATCAGCAAAGTGGTTCAGTCATACATGTATACACGTTCTTTTTTTATCTTCTTTTCTGTTACGGGTTTATCACAGGAAATTGTATATATAATGTCCTGTGCTCTACAGTAGGACCTTGTTGTTTATCCGTCCTGTGTATAATAGTTTGCTTTTGCTAACCCCAAACTCCCAGTCCTTCCCTCCCCCCCGCCACAGTCACAAGTCTGTTTTCTATGTCTGTGACTCTGTTTCTGTTTTCTAGATAAGTTCATTTGTGTCTTTTTTTTTTTTTTTCGGCCACACGTGGCTTCTGGGATCTTAATTCCCTGACCAGGGATCGAACCCAGGCCCCAGCAGTGAAAGCACCAAGTCTTAGCCACTGGACCGTCAGGGAAGTCCCATTTGTGTCATATTTTAGATGCCACATATAAGTGATATCACACGGTATTTGTCTTTCTCTTTCTGACTTAGTTTACTTAGTATGACAATCTCTAGGTCCATCCAAGTTGCTGCAAATGGCATTATTTCATTCTTTTTTTAAAATTTTAATAATACATTTTATTTAACCCAATATTTCTAAAATATTACTATTTCACCATGTAATAATCAGTGTAAAATTATTAATGAGGTTTTTTACACAAAGTCTTTGAAATCCAGTGTGTATTTTATACTTAAAGCGCAGCTTAAGTCAGACTGGCCACAGTTGAAGTGCTCAATAGCTACATGTGGCTAGTGGCTACCATTCTGGACAGCAGTTAATTTAAGGTGTGAATTCTATACACAGTTATAATCTCAGACAAGTAGAGGTATTTCCAGCTGTACCCATGGACAAATTGATAGTGAATTCATGTTCGGAATATTAATTGTATAGCATTTGGACATGGAAAATTTATTCTTGAATTATGAATAAGTGGTTTAAGTGAACCCGATTATTGCGTATTAGTACATGCAGCTACTGAAATAGGCGCTTCCACATATTACCACATTTAATCCTTTCCAAACACCTGGTAGGGCTTCCCTGGTGACGCAGTGGTTGAGAGTCCGCCTGCCGATGCAGGGGACGTGGGTTCGTGCCCCGGTCCGGGAGGATCCCACATGCTGTGGAGTGGCTGGGCCCATGAGCCATGGCCGCTGAGCCTGCACGTCCGGATCCTGTGCTCCGCAACGAGATAGGCCACGGCAGTGAGAGGCCTGCGTACAGCAAAAAAAAAAAAAAAACACGTAAAGGATCGTTATCGAGATTGAAACAGTAGACCTGTGCCCAATATCCACTTCACCCTTCTTCTAGTTTGCCTTTCTGAAAGGAAGAGAGTGGAACGCTGAATACTGTGTTTTCCAGACTCCCATGAAACTAGGGTTCTCAATGTGATTTACATTCAGCCAGTCAGATACACATACGTGAGATTTGAAGGCTGGAAGTGAGGCAGAGACTGCATTTGGGCGGGGGGGGCGCATTTTTGCCATTTCTACAGGCACAGGAACCGATTTTTTGGCAGCAGAATTAAAGAGACAGGCCATTGTCCAGTCTCTACCTGTGGATATTGAGAAGCAGGGTCCTGGGCATCCATGTTGCTGGGGCAGATCGGAGCAAATACAGCATGGCCCTGGAGTCAGTGGCAATAGTGGCAGTGTCTTTCTAATTAAGTGGACTTTTGAAAGTTGTGGTTTCCCAAAGATAGTCATAAATTCTGTGCATCGTAGAACATTCTGCATCCTAATGGGGTCCTCTGGTGGTCTTTGAGCAGTTGTCTTCCAGTTCCAGTCCCATCCTTCCAAACTCTGAGGTGCTGGAGCTGGGGCTGCTCACTGCGTCTCCGCTTTGCCATCTGGCGCCCGCATAGGTTCTACCAATAGGAGGTAATAGAGGCTTGTCTTGGGTGTCCACAAGATGAGTAGATCTCCACACCTGCCCACCAGGATCTGGAGAGTTTATACAGAGGCCTTAACGGGTTCATTCGCATATGTAGTCCAAATGGTCTCAGTAACACATTGCTCTCTCCAGGCAGCATCCTTGAAAATGTATTTCATTCTTTTTTATGGCTGAGTAATAGTCTATTGTATATACGTACCACATCTTTATCCATTCATCTGTCGATGGATATTTAGGTTGCTTCCATATCTTGGCTAGTGTAAATAGTGCTGCTATGAACATGGGGGAGGAGGTGTGTGTATCCTTTTTAATTATAGTTTTGCCTGGATATATGCCCAGGAGTGGGATTGCTGGATCATATGGTAGTTCTATTTTTAGTTTTCTGAGGAACCTCCATACTGTTCTGCGTAGTGGCTAAGCCAACTTACATTCTTACTAACAGTGTAGGACATTTCCCTTTTTTCCATACCCTCTCTAGCATTTGTTATTGATGGCCATTCTGACGGATGTGAGGTGGTACCTTGTTGTAGTTTTGATTTGCATTTCTCTAATAATTATCGATGTTGAACATCTTTACATGTGCCTATTGGCCATTTGTTTTCTTCTTTGGAGTAACGTCTATTTAGGTCTTCTGTCCTTTTTGTTTGTTTGTTTGTTTTTTGCGGTACGCGGGCCTCTCACTGTTGTGGCCTCTCCCGTTGTGGAGCACAGGCTCCGGACGCGCAGGCTCAGCGGCCATGGCTCACGGGCCCAGCCACTCCGCGGCATGTGGGATCCTCCCGGACCGGGGCACGAACCCGTGTCCCCTGCATCGGCAGGCGGACTCTCAACCACTGCGCCACCAGGGAAGCTCTCTGTCCTTTTTTCAATTGGGTTGTTTGGTTTTTTGTTGTTGAGTTGTATGAGCTGTTTGTATATTTTTCAAATTAAGCCGTCAGTCACATCGTTTGCAAATGTTTTCAGCCAGTCTGTAGGTTGTCTTTTCGTTTTGTTTATGGTTTCCTTTGCTGTGTAAAAGCTTGTAAGTTTGATTAGGTTCTGTTTGTTTATTTTTGCTTTATTTCTGTTGCCTTGGGAGACTGACCTAAGAAAACACTGGTGCCATTTATGTCAGAGAATGTTTTGCCTGTGATCTCTTCTAGGAGGTTTAGAGTGTCATGTCTTCTGTTTAAGGCTTTAAGCCATTTTGAGTTTATTTCTGTGGATGGTGTGAGGGTGTGTTCTAACTTCATTGATTTACATGCAGCTGCCCAGCTTTCCCAGCACTGCTTGCTGAAGAGACTTTTTCCTATTGTATATTCTTGCCTCTTTTGTCGAAGATTAATTGACCATAGGTGTGTGGGTTTATTTCTGGCAGAGCCCATCCCTCTTAACAAAGATTTGTACTGAAGCGCTCAAAAGTGGCAAGGCACAAGTGTTCAGAAACAGCATAGCATCAAACCACAGTTTGCTGTGTCCTGACACTGTTTGAATTCTTCGTCTTTTTTGCAGTGTTTTAACTCAAATGGGTGATGAAAAGGACTCTTGGAAAGTGAAAACTTTAGATGAAATTCTTCAGGAAAAGAAACGACGGAAGGAACAAGAGGAGAAAGCAGAGATAAAACGCTTAAAAAATGTAAGCCATGTTTTTTAAGTAAGTGTTTTTTATAAAGGAGATTTAATTTCTTTGCCCTCATTTTTCCATTAGAACAACGCTTCTTCGGTGAAGTTCTTTTGTACTTCCAAATGTCGCAGGTGAGCCCAAAATCTATTCTAAAAATTAACAAAAACATTCAAATACTCAGTTTACATTGACAGCAGATCGATAACATACTAAAGCTGCATATAGATGACCACAGCTACGTGGAAAATAAAGTATTTTGAACCTAAAATCACTAGTGCGGTTGGGCTTATTTTTCTCATTTCATCATTATGTTTATGACACCATTTGCAAGTATTTTTAGTGTAGTAGGAAGCTGCCTTGAAATGTTTTACACCTTTCTTGGTTTGCCTAATAACATAGGGAAACTTTAGTAATTTGATAAGGGGCATTGAAAGACATTCCTCTTCTGGTAAGTTTAGCAGCAGGCCTTTCTTACGTATTTATGAGTACTTTTTGAGATACTGTAAAGTATTTGGTGTATAAAATATGCTTTAAGGCTCAGTTCTGGCTAATATAAACAGCTAACAGACTTGTCACAGAGTCTAATGTCCCCTGTCATATACGCTGGTGTTACATTTCTCAGGTTCTGGGTGACAGAGAGTTATACGAAAAATCAACGGGATTTGAATGAAAGTTTTTTATATTTTATAACATTGGTTCACTCAAAGTGTGTATGAAAGTTTGTTTTCGGATAGTGGCAAGGTTTGAGTATTATGAAAAATAGGCTTATCTGTAAGGAAAATTGCTTTCTCCTTGCTTCTTAGTCTGATGACCGGGATTCCAAGCGGGATTCCCTGGAGGAGGGGGAGCTGAGGGACCACCGCATGGAGATAACGATAAGGAACTCGCCGTATAGAAGAGAGGGCTCCATGGAGGACAGGTGAGAGGGCCGTGGTGCTGGAGGAGCCCAGTGGCTGCAGGTGCGCTCCCCTGAGGAGGCAGGCTGAGCCCATGACAGGGCCGTGGTCCTGGCTGGCCCTTCTCAGTGTTATTTTGAAAGTTTGAGGTCATGACCTGAGGTTTACCTCTAGACTGAAATGACTCTTGTGTGGTGTCAGTTACCAGCTCTCCCCTCTTCTTAGGAAAAGCCTGAGCGTGTGTTCCTTTCTTTGTGATCATTCTGCAGTGAAGTGAACACCATTCACGTGGTACATGTAAAGAATTCTGCTGTATGTTTGTGATGATTTGTATAATTACTGTCTAAAATTATCTACAAATAAACCAAAGTAACTGCTGAAAGATACTTGGAGCAAGGCCTTGATACAGAAACGGTCCTACCGAGGTCTGTATGTTCTGACGTTTCTTCCCGTGCTGTGCTTTCTCCCCACTTGTTTTCTTCTCACGTCCATCATCAAGCATTTAAAAACAACATAACCAGAAATTAAGGCAAAAAGGCATAGGGTGTGAATTCTTCCAAGATTTTGGTTATATAATCAGTTGAAAATATTGTTAAATGACCTTTTGAGATCATTAAGTTTGATTAAAATCGTGGGACCTTTTTTAACAACTTTATTATGGTGTAAATGACAAACTGCACAGATTTCAGGTGTGTGGTTTGATACGTTGTTATATACCTGTAAACTATCCCCACGACCGAGATCATGAATACCCTAAAAGTTCCTCAGAGAGGCCTTTCTGTTCCGTGTTTCACACTGATTCCCCACTTAACACTTTCCATCTGAATCTGTATTTAATATACAGTTTGGGCTTAGGTTTCATAATGAACATCATCTTTTAGCTGATGGTTGAGGTTCACCTGTCTGTTCTGAGCCCGTCACCTCTCTGGGTTGAAGACACTCCACGATACCCCGGTGCTCCTCACATTACTTTCTCAGGCGTGATGTAATGCTGTGGTGTCTTATTTCAGAGGAGAGGAAGATGATTCTTTGGCTATCAAACCACCCCAGCAAATGTCTCGGAAAGAAAAAGCTCATCACAGGAAAGATGAAAAGAGAAAAGAGAAACGTAGGCATCGTAGTCATTCCACAGAAGGGGGTACAGAGCATTTGTTTTCTTTTGTATTGTGTTCAGATGCGGTCTCCTTCCTATTTCATGATCTACTGCCTTCTCCAAAGCACAGTTGAAAGCGAAGAGAATAAAATTTTAGCTAACAACATAAGTTTATTGTAGATCATTCTGAATAGATACATTGTTTTCCTTCTATGTTTTCTTTTGTGTGTTTCCCCCTGATTGCATTGTTCTGGGGTAGTTTGTCTACCTACAGAATTGTCTTAATTCAACAAGGGAAAACACAGTCTTCAATGCTAAATTGCTTTAACTAAGAAACAGATGCTTGATAAAACTGAAATAATGGGTTTTATCTCGTACCAGTATTAAAGAGCTTCTTAGGGGTGTTGGGAAAACTGGGCCTGGGGCCTGATATAAATCTCATTGTTAAACTCAGTTGGCTAACGTGGTGTGTAGAAACTAAAAGGAGATAAGCTTTGTCCCGTATCCTTTACAAGTGGTGATTTCTTTTTAAATCGTGAAACTAATACAGTCTAATCACAGTTTATTTAATACAGAAAATTAGAAAGAAAGCTGGAGATCACAGTTCTGTTCAGTGATAATCACGTTATTTTTGTTTTTTCTTAACTGGAGGCTTACTGCATAGAGTGTTATATTTTCATCCTCTTTTTTTTTTTTTTTTTTTTTAACAGAAAGTCATGATTGTTTCTCCAAGTCAATGATTAGATATTTTTTCTTTTCTTCACTGGGTATTTTCAAGTTGAGTTTCTGGAGGTTAAGTTTCTTGGTATGACACATCCTGTTTGCCACTAGGGAAGCATGCCAGAGTGAAGGAGAAGGAGAGAGAGCACGAGCGCCGTAAACGGCACCGAGAAGAGCAGGATAAGGCCCGGCGGGAGTGGGAGCGACAGAAGCGGAGGGAGCTGGCGCGGGAGCACTCCCGGAGGGAGAGGTGAGGCCGGCGGCCCGGGCGGGCGGTGCCTCCGCGCCCGCCTGTGACACGGGCCTGCAGGGATGGGTGCTGCTGGACGGAGCTGGGGGTCCAAGAGGAATCAAAAGGCGAGGAGCGAAGGTTTGGGCTGGACATACAGCCGTAGGGGAAGGAGAGAGAGGAGGGAGGGGTGGCGGGTGGCTGGAGGAAGGGAGCGGCTGTCCACACGCGAGCCCGGCGCCCCCGGAGAGGAGGGCGAGGGCTGCTGTCCAGGCCCGGGTGGAGCCACTCTGGGGGCAGCCAGTCCCTGCACATGAGTCCTGAGGCAGAGTCAGTGCGGGGAGGCCTGGGGTGTGGGCGATTCCCCGTCTGCTTACTCGGCAGGTGTGTGCGGAGCGCCTGCTCTGCACCAGCTCTGTTCCAGGGGGCCTTGTCCAGGAAGACCAACAAGATGCGTTGCTTAGGGTTGTCTGGGGTCGCAGCAGAAATAGACTCTGGTTCTTCCAAACAAGAAACAAAAGGAGAAGTGACAAAGGCAATCCCAAAGGCCTTGAAATGGCCCGGGAGCTGGGATACCAGACTCCTGGGCCTTCGTCTCCAGGTGCCTCTGTGCGGGCTTAGAGTTCCAGGAGAGAGCATCTGTTCACCCCAGATCTGTTCTGTGTGGCCCAGGTGTGAGTCCTAGGGCCACCTCTGGGTCCTGCAGTCATTTCTAGAGAGAGCTTGAGAGCTGCGCTGCTCCACGGAAGGGAAGTAGCAGGCTGGAAGGTGCTGACATTCCCAGCAGCCAGGGCCGAACAGAGGGCAGGTACAGCAGGTGTGAGGAGAGCCTTTGTTCTCAGGACTCGGAGTGTGAGAGATGCAGCTGGGAGGTTGGGGTCTAAGGCCACTGGGAGGCCAGCAGAGCCTTCAGTGTCCTGGCTGCTGGCACATGACACACTCACGTTTGCTAAGCCCTGTGCCCTGTCCAGTGTGGTCCAGTCACACAGCTGTGCAGACACGGTGGTGACCCCAAGGAAGCCAAGCTTGAAAATAAAGAGGAGCACATGGAAAAATGCAGCAGTGGCCACATTGTACAAGGGAGACAAGAGTTCACAGGGTCATTAGCCCAGCGGCTTACTAAACAGCAACAACTGGGAGGAAAAATTCGAGTGCAGGGTAGCTGCAAGATGTTACCTAGAATGTCCAGTTTTCAACAAGAAGTTTTGAGACATACAAAGACAAGAAGGTTTGACCGCGTGTTAAGGAAGAAAGACATAGTAGACAGCGTTTCCAGATTTGGCAAAGACTTGGAAGCAAGGAACCTGAAGATGGAGCAACAGACTTCATGCCTTCTGAAGACAGAGAAGAAAGGATCTTCAATCTCAAGATCTGTGGAACAGCATCCAGTGTACCAGCACACGTGCGGCGTGTGGGAGGGAAGGAGGTGCACAGAGGTGGCTTTTAAATAATGACTTGAGTACTTCCCAGATTTGATGAAAACCGTTTTATCTACACATCCGAGAAACTCAGTGAGCGCCAGGTAGGATAAGTACAAAGTCACAGTCACACTGGGGAAGTTAGTGAGAAATTCATGAAGGGCAACAGCGAGCGGGGTGCTTCTGATCAGAAACTGGGGGGCCACAGGCAGGAACCCGGCCAGCCCAGAATTCTGTATCCAGCACAGCCAGCCTCAGAAGTGAGGGGCAAATAAAGGCCTTCCCAGGTGAACAGAGGCTGGGGGACAGGTGGACACAGCACTGCAGCTACAGCTGCGGGACATGGATTGCCCCAAGAGCTCCTGGGATGAGTTTTCAACAGAGACCGTGTGCTGGGCCGTGGAACAAGTCCGAAATTTAAAAGAATTGAGGCCGTACAAAGTATGCCCTCTTATCACAGAAGAATTCAATTAGAAGTCAGCAACAGGGCTTCCCTGGTGGCGCAGGGGTTAAGAATCCACCTGCCAATGCAGGGGACATCGGTTTGAGCCCTGGTCCAGGAATATCCCACATGCTGCGGAGCAACTAAGCCCTTGTGCCACAGCTACTGAGCCTGCGCTCTAGAGCCCGTGAGCCACAACTGCGGAAGCCTACGTGCCTAGAGCCCATGCTCCGCAACAAGAGAAGCCACCACAATGAGAAGCCCTCGCACTGCAACAAAGAGCAGCCCCCGCGCGCCGCAACTAGAGAAAGCCCGCATGCAGCAACAAAGACCCAACACAGCCAAAAATAAATTTCTATTAAAGAAAAAGCAACAGAATGAAACCTGGGGAAATCCTCAAATGTTGGGAATCTAACAACCCGTTTGTGAAAAACCCATGGCCCGAAGAAAAAATTGTAAGGAAAAACAAAATATTTTGAACTTTTTTTGGTCGCGACTCAAAGCTTGTAGGGTCTTAGTACCCTGACTAGGGATCAAACCCAGGCCCCAGCAGTGGAAGCGCCAAGTCCTAACCACTGGACCACCAGGGAATTCCCTAAAAATATTTTGAACAAGATGAGAGCAAAGACTGTGTGTCAAAACCTAGGGACGCAGCTCCAGCTGTGCTTGGAGTGAAGTGTTTTCAGCTGTAAGCAGCTAAACCAGAAAGCAGGAAAGAAAGTTGTCCAATCAATAACCTAACCTTATACCCAAAGAAACCAGAAAAAAAGCAAACTCATCCCAAAGCAAGCCGAAGAAACGTTGGGAATTGCAGAGCATCCTGAAGCCGCCTTGTGATGGTTGCCCGATTCCAGGGATGTGTTCAGAGAAACTGAGCTCGCTGGTTGAATTCTATATGTAAGTTACACCTCCACTTTTTGTGTTTGTTTTGCCACACTGCGCGGCATGAAACCGAAACCGCACCCCCTGCGCTGGAAGTGCGGCGGCCTAACCACTGGGCCGCCAGGGAAGTCTCCTTCCGCTTTTACTTGCGGGTAGTTTGGATTCACTGGCATTTAGAAAACAGTGCGTGGAGCCCAGCAGCCGTGGTCCGGCCCCTCCAGCGGTGGCGTCTGACTGTGGAGAGCCTGGCGGCCCTGGTTGCGCTCTCACCGTTTTCTGCTTGTGCTCATTTCTGTGTATAATGCCGCCTTTCTTGTTTAACGTGTTCGCTGTTAAAGTTGTATTTGGACTTAACCCTGTAGGGACCTGAGGGTTAACGGACTGATGAGTTTTAACTTTTTGGCGTCCGGTGCCGACCCCACGTGTTTCGGTCACTGGTCACTGATATTTCCTGACCCCCACACGACAGCTGGCCCCAGGATCCGCAGGGCGCCCGGCCCAGGTCCGTGGCTCCCCCGCCCTTCCTCAGATGGGCTCTCCCAGCCCTTGGGGGCCCAGAAAGACTTGGCTTCTGGTAGAGGTGGAGTTACATTGTGTGCACGGAGGGAAATCCGGTAGAGCTGGCGAGCAGAATGTTCTGGAGCCAGTGGGGTTTCTGCCCCAGGCAGTTGTTGTTACCTCCTTGTACCGGCACTTTCTTCCGTGTGACGCTTTAGGATCGAGGTTCCCAGGACGCGCATGCGTGCGTGTTCTGCTTTTTAAAAAGCTCTCTGAGGGTTGAACGGCCCAGAGGAGCGGTTTATAAACGCGAGCAAGAGCACTGGGGGCAAAAAGGAGAACTGCCTGTTTCGGGGTGAAAATGTGGCGTATGCTGGTTCCAGGGACCGCCTCGAGCAGCTAGAAAGGAAGCGAGAACGGGAGCGCAAGATGCGGGAGCAGCAGAAGGAGCAGAGGGAGCAGAAGGAGCGGGAGCGGCGGGCCGAGGAGCGGCGCAAGGAGCGGGAGGCCCGGCGGGAAGGTGGGGCGAGGGGCGGGCCCGGGGACTGGGGTCCACTCACGGGGGGTCAGGCCCAGGCTGGAGAGGTGGGTTCTGGCCCCTGCCTTTGGACCAATAGAGAGCAGTCTGGAAAGCCCACCTGGGTCCTCTGGTCGCTTCCTGTGCTCCATTCCGGTGCTGTGGGGGGGTGGGGGCGCGTGTGCCGTGGGAAGGGGGGCTGCCGGCGCCACCTCCTTTCTGTTCTCGTGCCTAGTGTCTGCACATCACCGGACAGCGAGAGAGGACTACGGCGACAAGGTGAAGGCCAGCCACTGGAGTCGGAGCCCACTCCGGCCGCCTCGAGAGAGGTTTGAGCTCGGGGACAGCCGGAAGCCAGGTGAGGCGGCACGGCGCTAGCAGGGCCAGCGTGTGGCGGCCTCTGCGAGGGGGCGTCTGAGCACAGAAAGCTGCTGCTGCTTCACATCGCGACGCGCTAAACGCTTCCGTGGTGTGGGAGAGGGGCTGTGCGAAATAAGTTTATCAGCACAGACGTTTGTTACTGGTCTTTTGAAGAGTCGTCTTCCTCCCGGGTTGGGTGAGCTGTTTCCCGTACAAACCGAAGTTAGTCTTCGTGTGAGAAGCGCCGTCGCATCTTGTTAGTTTCAGACGCTTTCCCACATTCACCTTTGATGGTTTGTTCCATAAGTAAAAGAAGAGAAAGTGGAAGAGAGAGACCTGCTGTCCGACCTGCAGGACATCAGTGGCAGCGAGAGGAGGACCAGCTCAGCGGAGTCCTCGTCAGGTAGCGGCGCGCCCGGCCCCGCCCAGGTCCGTGGCCCCCCGGGGCCGAAGCTCACTGCGGGCTGTTTCCTTCCTGAAGCGGAGTCAGGGTCCGGTTCCGAGGAGGAGGAGGAAGAGGAAGAAGAGGAGGAGGAGGAGGAGGAGGAGGGGAGCAGCAGCGAAGAGTCGGAGGGGGAGGAGGAGGAGGAGGAGGAAGAGACCGGAAGCAACTCCGAGGACGCATCCGGACAGTCAGCCGGTGAGCGCGCACGCACTCCCTGCCCCGCGCGCACGCCCCGCTCCGCCCGCACGCGCGCACGCGGTTTAACTCCGTAAGAGCGTAGTAGCTGCAGGTGGGTGATGTGAAATGTCAGTAAAAATGTATCCAGATCGGAAACGCCTGGCTGGCTGGGACTTACATGAGGCTCCCGAGTCGACGACACGACATAGGGCGCCCTTGCTTCCTTGTCGGCCAACGCGGACCGCGTTTCTGCTTGTGGAGGGTCTGAGGTGACACCTGTTTCCGTTACAGAGGAAGTGAGTGAAGAAGAAATGAGTGAAGAGGAGGAGCGAGAGAATGAAAACCACGTCTTGGTTGGTGAGAGGCCCCCCCAAGTGGTGCTTCACCGCCTCCTCGTCTGCCCCTGACCTGAGTGCTGACTCACGTTTGAGTCGTGAGCGGGGCAGCGACCTAAGAATAGCCTTTCCCAGAGGCACATCGTGCCCCGGGAGCTTCAGGGAGCGCCTGGCTGGTGCGTCCCAGGACCCAGCTGGCTCGCAGGGAGCTGCTTCCCCCAGCACCCTGCACTTGGCCGCTTGGGCCCGTGGGGGCCGGCGTCCCTTAGAAGGGACAGTGCTGAATGAGCGCCATCCTGAGAGTAATGGGCTTGGACACCAGGGGAGGCTGGGAAACGCCAGTTCGACTCCGACCACAGGGCCGTTGCTGACCAGGGGCTGCGTGGCCTCCGCAGGCAGCCAGGCCAAGCCCTCTGGACAGTGGCCGCAAGTTTTGGGCAGGCCTTGTGGCTCGCGACCGATCAGTGGTTCACAGTGGTCCCAGCCCGGCCAGTGGGTCCAAGACACAGTGCCCTCTGTCCAGGGCGGTGGGACGCGCAGCCTGTGCCCGGCCCCCCGGGGCTCTCAATATGGCTTCTTTCTGTACTCGCTGTTCCCCCCCCAGGACGGGTGGGGTAGCCACACTTGCTTGTTCTTGGTTCGTAATTGGGTTGAACTTTTGAAGTTCCAGAGTCACGATTTGACCGCGATTCTGGAGAGAGCGAAGAGGGGGAAGAGGAGGTGGGCGAGGGCACCCCCCAGAGCAGCGCCCTCACCGAGGGGGACTTCGTGCCCGACTCCCCAGCCCTGTCACCCATCGAGCTCAAACAGGAGCTGCCCAAGTACCTGCCAGCCCTGCAGGTTAGGTGCCCTCCCCGCCCCAGGCCTGGCTCTGCCTTGCTGCTTGTGGACGGGGCCGGTTGCTGAGAGCAGAAGCTGGGTCCCTGCTGTGGGTGTCTGTCAGTGGGCGGGCCCGGCCACTGGCCTCTCACGTGTCCCTGATCATGGTCCAGCCTCTTGTCCAGCAGTCTTGGGGGGTGGGGGACAGTTCCTGCGTCCGCAGCCAGGACGCCCGCCAGGGGCCCCATGTGGAGGGGACGGCAGCCTGGCAGGCGGTCAGCTCTGCGGTCACTTCTGCCTCGGCCTGGGCTGAGTGGGCACCAGCTCCCCTCGCCCAGTCGCTGTGCAGGGGTCGGAGGGCAGTGCTATGAGTCAGCCCAGGTTTTCTGTTGGGAAAAGTCGGTAACAATGATGCTGGAGGGAGGGGGTTGGAGAGGGCAGGTCTCCAGAGGGTGAGTGGCCTCAGGTGCTCCGGGCGCCCCAAGGCCAGTGGCCCAGCCCCAAGTGCCGCCCCGGCTCCTGGGGGTTTCCTGCGCCAGCTGGGGGTGCAGTGCACAGGCCCACTCCTGTCCCAGCCTCATCTCAGAATGAGGAGGCTGGAGGTGGCGGGGTGGGGGGTTGCCCAGGGCTAGCTTTTGGATAAAGACGCACGTGCGCACTGACGCGAGGAGAGCGTTCCCGGGCCTCTGCCCACACGCCCTGCGGGCCCTCCTGACACGTCTGTCCGGTGGGGCTTCCCTCTGGGGTGTGGCCCTGCTGCCGCGCCCTCATGCTGGCTTCCTCTCAGGGCTGTCGGAGTGTGGAGGAATTCCAGTGCCTGAACAGGATTGAAGAAGGCACTTACGGGGTGGTGTACAGAGCAAAGGACAAGAAAACAGGTGGGGCGAGTCCCAGGATGGTCCCCCAAAGGGAAGGGGTGGTGTGGCGCATGGACCGGGTGGCCCAGAGTGCCAGCCAGCACCGTGGAGCGCCGACAGCTTCAGCGTCAGGGTCACTGGGTATAGTTTCCTACTATCCTGGTCGTCGCCCCTCCCCTGGTGCTGGGCCTCAGCCTTGCCTTATCTGACTGGTGCACACCTGAGCAGCTGGCCCCTTCGCGCCTTCAGAGGCCAGAAGTCGGCCTGACCATGAGGCTCTGTGTTGCTTGCTTGCAGCCTCAGGCAGGTGTGCACCCTTGGCGGGGCCTCAGAGGATCAGTCGAGGCCCTGAGCACCTGGGGGAGGCCGGTTGGCCATGTCCCGTGATCGTGGGGGAACAGCGATGAAACAAAGAATGTGTGGGTGGAAGAATGTTTGCTCAACGTTGGGTCTCCCCGTTGCTTTCTTTTCAGATGAAATCGTGGCTCTGAAGCGGCTAAAGATGGAGAAAGAGAAGGAAGGCTTCCCGATCACATCGCTGAGGGAGATCAACACCATCCTCAAGGCGCAGCATCCCAACATCGTCACCGTCAGGGTGAGGCCGCCGGCCCACGCGCCTCTGCCCCGCGGGGCCCCCAAGTGCTACACCCCGGTGGCCGTCACACTTAGGAGATCCCTGCTGTCACCCAGTGTCTGGGCCCCGGGACTTCAGGTCTCTTGGGAGAGCCGGCGGTGACAGGGCCAGCCTGGGACCCCCGGGCCATGGGACCTGCTGTCGTTTCCTAGGAAATCGTCGTGGGCAGCAACATGGACAAGATCTACATCGTGATGAACTACGTGGAGCACGACCTCAAGAGCCTCATGGAGACCATGAAGCAGCCCTTCCTGCCGGGTAGGGCCCTACGCCCAGGTCCCCCTGAGGGACGTCCTGCGCTAAGGTCGCCCGGGGCGGGAGTGCTGACCTGGAACGCTGACCCTGTCGCGCCGCGTGCGTGTGGGTGCCCGGGCGCCGGGAAGCTCGGTGGCCACTCAGGCAGCCGAAGACCCGGGGGCCCAGCCACGCGCTGACCTGTCGCCATCCAGGGGAGGTGAAGACCCTGATGATCCAGCTGCTGCGTGGGGTGAAGCACCTGCACGACAACTGGATCCTGCACCGAGACCTCAAGACATCCAACCTGCTGCTGAGCCATGCCGGCATCCTCAAGGTGGGCCCTGCGGGCGGCTCGCGGGGCGGCGGCTCCGGGCGTGGAGTCGCCCACAGCCCGCCCTCTGTGCTCACAGGTGGGGGACTTCGGGCTGGCGCGGGAGTATGGGTCCCCTCTGAAGGCCTACACCCCGGTGGTCGTGACCTTGTGGTACCGTGCCCCCGAGCTGCTGCTCGGCGCCAAGGTGAGTGTGGGTGTGCAGGAGCCTGCCCTGGGCGCCCTGACCCGCCAGCCCCCTGAGTGTTTCCCGACCCCCAGGAGTACTCCACGGCCGTGGACATGTGGTCGGTGGGCTGCATCTTTGGGGAGCTGCTGACTCAGAAGCCGCTGTTCCCTGGGAAGTCGGAAATCGATCAAATCAACAAAGTGTTCAAGGTGGGTGCCCCTGGGGACGTGTGCAGGCGCCCGGGCCAGGTGACCCTTCCCTGCAGGGCCCGGCTATTTGAGACGCCGCCCTGTTTCAGGACCTGGGGACCCCCAGTGAGAAAATCTGGCCCGGCTACAATGACCTCCCTGCAGTCAAGAAGATGACCTTCACCGAGTACCCGTATAACAACCTCCGCAAGCGCTTCGGGGCTCTGCTCTCAGACCAGGGCTTCGACCTCATGAACAAGTGCGTCCCTCCCTGCACCCCACCCTCAGCCCACCTCCTCCCCGCCCAGCCCCCACCCCTGCCAAGTGCCTTGTTCTCCCAGGTTTCTGACCTACTTCCCTGGACGGAGGGTCAGCGCAGAGGATGGCCTCAAGCACGAGTATTTCCGCGAGACCCCCCTCCCCATCGACCCCTCCATGTTCCCCACATGGCCCGCCAAGAGCGAACAGCAGAGGGTGAAGCGGGGCACCAGCCCCCGGCCCCCAGAGGGAGGCCTGGGCTACAGCCAGCTGGTGAGGGGCGGACTGGCGGGGGGGGCGGGGGCCCCCAGGCGGGGGT
>NW_020174791.1:3434447-3441141 GCF_003031525.2 Neophocaena asiaeorientalis asiaeorientalis
AGCGGGGTCCCCAAGGCGGGGTTGGCCCGGCTGGGGCCCCACGAAGCTGCTGTGTCCACAGGGTGACGACGACCTGAAGGAGACGGGCTTCCACCTCACAACCACGAACCAGGGGGCCTCGGCCGCGGGCCCAGGCTTCAGCCTCAAGTTCTAAGGCTCAGAGCTGACCCCGGACCCACCTTGGGGAGCGCCAACCGCTGAGGCCCACCTGGGACAGCGGCAGACACTGGAGGCGGCGTCTGGGTCCAGACCCCCGTCCTGCCCTGACCAGGTGCCGCCACTGCCACGGGGCTGCCGTGGACGCGACCTCAAGTCTAGGACTGGCTGCTGGCCTCGTGGGGTTCTCCATGTTTTCACTTTATCTTGGTTTGTAAATTTGTAGAATTAAATCACGTTTTCCTTGCCGTGGGAGGAAAGGCTGTGTTTTTTCAGATGTATCGGACTTGCCCTGCGAGGAGAGGGCGGGCATCCATACACACACACACACACACACACTCAGCCACGGTGACCACTGGCGGCCACCCCAGTCGGGTGCTGGCCATGACTGGGAACAGAGATGCGGGGGGTTTGGTACTTCTTAATCTTCAGGCTGCTGCTCCAGCACCTTCCTGCCTCTCACCCAGGGCCCCAGAGCCAGGCGTGCGAGCTCGCAGCCACAGCGGGTTTTTGTACAAGGTGGTTACGTGCTTTAAGATGTAGTAAAATATTCTTGGAGAAAAGGTCTGGCATTTCCTTCTTTAAGTGGCTGGTCCTGTGCTGGGTCCTGGGCCTCCCCGGGGTGCGGGGGGAGCCCCAGCCCCTACACTCAAGGAGAGAGGGGTGAAAGGCAGTCTCCGTGGGCTCAGCTCTTTGCAGCCCGCGGGTCCTCCAGCTACTGGTCCGGCTGGACACAGTGTCGCTTGGGCAGAAGGGGACTTGTCACTGCCCGGGGCCCCCAGCTGCACCGAGCTAGTTCCTCCTGCGGGCACCGCCAGCCTCCCCGACACACACACGCTGCCCGCGCTCACCCTGCTCCCTTCAGGGAGGCCTTGCAGCCACAGGGCCCACCCCCTTCCCAGCCCTGAGCCCACGCGAGACCCCCGGCCCCACTGGCTCAGCGCGCTGGCCCCGATGATGCTGCTGGCACCTGGGCCTCGGGTTACCCGCTGTTCCAGGCCCGGCCTGGAGCAGCCCTTCTCGGCCTGTCTCTGTGGACGGCATCCTCCCTGCAAGAGCTGGCTGCAGGCTCCGTACCCCGTGGGCCAAGACTGGCCGCCCGCCCTCCCAAGAAAGGGCCAGGAGACTTGAGAGAGAAAGTGCTTTATCAGCGTCCTCAGCCCTGCGGGCGGCGTTCAGCTCCGCAGGCGGACGCGCCAGGAGTAGGTGCTGAGCACGTGCTGCCGCCGGCGCACCACGCACGTGTAGGTGCCCTCGTTGATGGCGTTGGCGATGATGCTCAGGTGCGCGTCGCCCAGCGCCAGGTAGCCGGGGTAGGAGAACTCCAGGGGCTCCTGGTCCTTGTACCAGCTGCGGGGAGGGCGGAGGGCTGGGCAGGGTCCCGAGTCCCCCGCCCACCCTCGGGCGCCCAGGCAGGGTCACTCACTACACTTTGCCTTTCTTGTGGAGGATCTTCTGGCCGCAGCGGAAGGTCACATTCCTGCCCTCGGGCACCAGCCGGGTTTTGGTCCTGGGGGGCGGTGCGGTGGCAGCCACCGTGGGGAAGGGGAACTCTGCTCGTACGGGGTGGGGGGGGCGGAGGCCACATCAGTACCACCCCCCTCCCCCGCAAAGCCCTCCCGCTGTGCCCGCCCGTGGTGCGAGCCCCACGGGAGGCCAGGCCGGCGTCACCTTTCTTCCAGCTGTAGCGTGTGGGGCCCAGGACCCAGTACTCGCTGTCGTCAAAGTGGATGCCGCCGTGCGGGGGGAAGAAGGCGTGGGCTAGCTCGCCCGTGGGGCCGTCGAAGCAGTGGTGCGTCGGGGAGACCAGGCAGTCCGTGTGGTTGACCGGGTAGAAGCCTGCAGGAGCACGGGGCTGAAAGGGGGCCTTGGGACGGGGCGGGGACTGGGGGCACGGCGCCCACCTATGCGGAGGTCGCTGGGCTGCTCGGGGGCCACCTCGCGGAAGCTGAAGGGGGACACGTCACTCCACATGCGGAAGGCGGCGGCCAGGCCCCGCCGGGTCTCTCTGGGGCTGAGCAGGTTCCTCGGGAAAGAGAGGATCCTGGGGTGGGAGTCATGGTCAGGGGTGGCAGCCAGGCAGCACCGCCCCCCACTCAGGGCCAGGGTCGCACCTGTATGTGAGGTTGAAGTGGTCCCAGTGCAGCCGGGTCGGGGTCAGCGTGTAGCGGCGTCTGCGGGGCGCTGGGGGTTGCGGCGGGCCAAGGCTTGGGGTGGTGAGCACACCCGCGGTCGGGGGCACAGCATCTCCCTTCGAGGGAAGCAAGTGCCCCGTGGGGAGGCAGCAGGGACTGTCCCCAAGCCCCAAGCCACGAGGAAATGGACCTCGAAGGATGGGAGGGCGCGCGCTCCAGGGAGCGCTGGCGCTCTCTCCGGGGAGGGACCCCTTTGTCTTTCGGCATTTTCTGGTTTTCCACCCCGAGCCAGGGCTACTTAACAACCAGAAAGAAAAACGTTACTAAAAACAGGCCAGGTCGCAGTGGGCGGAGCTGCCGGCAGATGCTGCCCCCCCCCCCCCCCTTCAACGGACGCGGACTCGCCGACTCAGGCCCGGACGGTCAGCCGGGGCCGACTCGCCCGCTCCCGCGCCCGCTCTCACCTGCGCTGCGCTCGCCACGGGCCGGTTCCCCAGGGCCCCCGGCCGGGCCAGCAGCACGAGCGTGGGGAGGAGGCACAGCGCGCCCAGCACGGCTCCGAGAAGGCGGGCCCGGTCGTGGGCCCCCGACGCCGCTGAGGGGACGCAGGCCCCGCGGCCCATGGCGCCTGCGGAATCGCTGTCGGGGCTCAGGCGGCGGGGCAGCGCGGCGGCGGCGGCTCGGGGTACAGCCCTGAGGGGGAGGGCGCGCGGCTGCCCCGAAGGGAACCAGCTGGCCGCCTGCTGTCGGGAGCACCCCCGACACCTCCAGCCTGGGGTGCGGGGACCCGGGCCTGTGGGTCGGTGGCGGTGGCCTGGGCAGGGCCAACTGGGCGGGGTCACTTGGCGGGGGTGGGGGTGGTGTTGCGAGGAGGGCCCTGGACGCCAGGGAAGGGACGGACACCGGGGGCTTGGGCTTAGGCAGGAGTGGTCAGCCGGGTCCCCAAACTCGCTGAGAGTTGACTGACTTGGCAGCTTTTCTCCCCAACGGAGTCCCCCTGGACACCGGATGAGACCCGGCAGTGGGACCTGCATCCTGGCCAGCTCGGGACAAGTCCCCTGCAGGCGCTGGCTGACAGGGACCCCGCGAGAGGGGAGGGATGCGACGGGAGGGGACGTGGCAAATGAGTACCGGGCTGAGGAAGAGGGAGAAGGAGGCGCCTGCGGAGCAAGGCTTGGGGTGCCAGGAGGGAGGAGGACCTGCAGGGGCCAGCGGAAGGACCCATGGAGGGTGACAGGGACAGCGCACAAGGGGCGGGGGAGCGGGTGGGGGGGCGCCGCAGGAATCCCCAGCAGGCGCTGCCTGCCGAGTGCGCGCAGGGCCTAAGTCTGAACGGTCCTGGGTTGGGGCTGGGGCACCGGGTGTTATGGGGGCGGAAGACTCGACGGGACGACTTTCAGGTCATGCCTGACTGAGGAGCTAAGACAGGCGGGATGTAGGCGAGGGCGCCTCTGGGCTTGGGGAACCGGGATCCTGGGTGGGACGGGCCTCCCGCCGGGGCGGAGCGGCCAGGGGGAGGGGAGATGGGGTGGGGGCTGGGCCGAGCCAGAGAAGGCGCGGGGGCGGGGAGGGGAGGGGGTCTGGCCCTCCCCCTTCTCCACCCAGGCCTTGAGCCCAGAGTGACAGTGGCGCGCCGGGCCAGCGGGGTCAGCGCCAAGTGGTTGGCTGGCAGCCTTGAGGCTCCGGGGGAGCACTTCGGTGGTTCTTGGAAAGCGCCCGGCCGCGGGGCCCAGACCAGGGCAGTGCCCGCCGCCCCCATGGCTAAACGTTTGCGCCGACAAACCGACCGTCTCTGTCCTGTGCCCTGCCCTACTCCCCAGGTCCGTGTTCCACCTCCCCCACTCAGTGGTCCTGAAACCCTGCCGGGGCTTCTGGCTCGAATCAGAGGCCTCGCCCAACTCCCCGCTTAGCTAGGACTGCACAGCCCGCCACGAGACCGGGTTCTGCTTTGGCCAAAGTCTGTAGTCTCCACAGCCCGCCCCAGGCGCAGGGAGGAGGCGCTGCTGGGGTTTCGGTCCAACCAGTGCTCTTGGACGACACCGCGAGCCCGGGCCCCATCCTTTCTGGCCCAGAGACCGGGATCCTGGCAGGACTCTGGACCCGTGAGTCCCGGGAAGAAGAGCAGGACACGCAGGTCGGGAGGGGCCAGGCGGGGCCTCTGGCCGAAGCGCAGAGCCCAGCGCCGGGCCAACGGCGGAAGAGGCCAGGTCGGGATGGTCCGGGGTGGGGGACCCACGGCCCCACCCCAGGCAGGCAACCAGGCGCAAAGTCCATTAATCTTTTTATAAAATACAGAGTAGGAGCCTGCGAAGGCGGTCGCGGGGCGTGGCCCCGGACGAGGCAGGGGGCGCGGGCTACACGAAGATCTGGATGCGGTCGCGGATGGGCTGGCGGCAGATGGGGCAGGCGCTGAGCGCAGCGCCGCAGGGCGCGCAGGCGCCGTGACCGCACTGGAACACGAGGCGGATGTGGCTGTCGATGCAGATGGGGCAGGTGATGCGCTCCTCCATCTGCCGGTAGCGGCTCTGCAGCTCCTCCACCAGCTGCCGCGGTGGGCCGGGGGCGGGGGCGGCGCTGACCACCTCCGTGCACCGGAAGCGCTGGGCACAGCCCTGCAGGGCTTTGAGCAGGCGGCCCTCAGCTGCCAGGTCCAGCGGGCTCCGGCCGCGGTGGTTGGCATAGCTCAGGTCGGCGCCCTCCAGCGCCAAGAAGCAGGCGACCGCCGCGCCCACCGTCAGCTCCATGCTGCCCGGAAGGCCCGAGGCCTGTAGCTGGGTGGCAGGACAGACGACGTTGAGGGTGGGCGCCTGGGAACACTGGCCTGGAGGGAGCCGGGCTGGCACCGGGCTTCAGAGGCCTGGGCCCCGCCCGAGACCCCCGGAGCCGCCGGAGGCAGGCAGGTAAAGGCCCCTGCCGGCAGAGGGGCCCGGGTCCTGACACATGACCCCCGCCCATACAGCACCCCGCCCCCTTTCCCAGGCTGGTCTGAAGCACAGAATCTCAGGAACACTGGCCACACGGCGGTGACTGGGGTCGCAGAAGACACCACCTGCAAACCACTGCGGCCCGGGCTGTCCCACCCTGAGAGGGCCTGGTCAGGGCTGTCCCCGAAGGTGGAGGTGGGCAGAGGACCCAGGGGCCTGCAGCCAGGTGCCACAGCCCACCTCTCAAGCCCCCAGAGTCACGCTTCCTCACCCTTGACAGCAGCTGCAAGGCCCCTGGGTCCCCCCCGGCCCCATCAGTCGCCAGGGGCAGCAGCTGGTGCCGCTGCAGTGCCACATGCAGAGCCGTGTCCCCCTCCTCGTCCTCGGCATTGGCGCTGCAGCCAGCGTCCACCAGCAGTGGCACCAGCCCCACGTGGGCCTGCTGCACAGCCAGGTGCAGCGGGGACTGGAGCTTCCGGTTGCGAACGTTCACGTCACAATGGCCCTGGGGGCGGGGGGGGGACAGGCTCAGCCCAGGGACCCTGGTGGGCCCTGACACCCCGGTTCCCAGGCCCGCCCAGGACCCTGCGTCCACACCTCTCGGATGAGAACCTGGGCCACCTCCCTGTGGTCGTTCAGGGCGGCCAGGTGCAGCGCTGTGAACCCATCCTCCTTCTTGGCGTCCACCAGCTGCCGGGCCCGCGCCAGAATCCTTCTGACTGCTCTGTGGGAGCAGGGAGACGCGTCTGGGGTCAGGGGCGACCCCAGAGTGGCCCGGCAGCACCGCAAGAGCTGGCTGCTGGCTATGCGTCCACCCCAAACTCACAGTGTGTGGCCTTTGAGGGATGCGTGGTGCAGCAGGGTGAAGCCTTGGCTGTTCGTGGCAGTGACGTCGATACCCGGCACCTCGGTGAGGACCTCCACGATGCCGCTGGCGCCAGTGCCCGCCGAGATGGCGCAGTGCAGGGGCGTGTCAGCATGGGCGTCCTGCCGGTGGTGGGCCAGTGGTCACTTGGCAAGAAGATCTTGGCCACTGCCTCCTTGACCCCAGGGATAGGGCCACGGGACCCAGCACTCACGGGCAGGTTGACGTCACAGCCGCACTCACAGAGGACCCTCACCACCTCCAGGAAGCCCCTCTGCACGGCCACGTGCAGCGCCGAGCTCTGGGTGCCGTTAAGAGTGTTGGCCCCGCAACCCCAGCTCAGGAGCACCCGGGCGGCCTCTGGCTGGTTCCTGGCGGGAGAGGAAGCAGGAGCGGCGCTGTGCCCACCGGCCGGACCTGCAGGCCCGGCCCCCCGCGCCCCGGCCAGGCCTCACCCCAGCGCCGCGTAGTGCAGTGCCGTGCTGCCCTCGTCGTCCGGCAGGTCCACGCCCGCCCGAGCCTGCAGCAGCAGCCGCACCAGCTCCACCTGGCCTAGGTAGGCAGCCACCTGCAGGGCGGTCCTGCCATGGTTCTTGGTGTCCACCTGCCGGGAG
>NW_020174791.1:3441187-3471935 GCF_003031525.2 Neophocaena asiaeorientalis asiaeorientalis
CAGCAGGTCCAGAGCCCGGGCCACGTTGCCCAGGGCCACCTCCACCACCAGCCTCCCCGGGTGCTCCAGATCACTCTTCTGGGCTCGAAGCTTGTCCAGGACGACACTCAGGGAGCCTGGGGAGGGCAGGGCTGAGGTTCGGTGGTGGCCGGGGGCGGCCCCGCCCCCCACCAGCCGCCCGCGCTGGATGCCCTCACTTTTGTTCTCCCGGGCGCGCTCGGCCACGTCCAGGTTGGCGTCCTCCTCAGGCCGGTAGGCCACCAGGCAGGAGGGGCTGAAGGTCCACAGCTTACCATTGACCAGCACACCCAAGTTCCCATCTCCGAAAACCTTGAGCACTCTCCCGACGTGGCCCAGAGCCTGGGTGGGGGGAGGGCGGGGTCTCAGGCGGGCCTCCCAGGGGCGAGGGAGCTGGGGGTGGGGAGGTAGGGGTGAGGGACTCACGGGGGCCATGTCATCTGTCCACTCGCCATGCCCGGCCTGCAGCCGCTTCACCATGTCGAGGTCGTCGATGACCCGCACGACTTCACCCACCGAGCAGGAGTTGTGCTGAGTGACAGAGAAGCATTTGAGGGACCCCCGGCAGGTGTGGCTGCCTGGGGTCGTAGAGCAGGAAAGCGCCCCCATCCAGCTCCACAGGACAGGCTGGCCTGGACAGGACCCCAGCCCCTGCCCGAAAGCACAGTCAGAGGATCTGGCCCGATAAGGGCGACAGGTCACCAGGGCAGCCCTTGGTGGCCCAGCCTCAGAGCCATGCGGGTGACAGCCAGAGAGGCAGCGGACATCAGCATCTAGACGGGACAGAAGCCAGCGGGGGTGGGGGGGGTGCGGGCCAGGGTGGGCCCCACCCTGCACACTGACGGGGAGCGGGCAGCACAGCCAAGACCAGACTAGCCTGGCTCAGGGGAGGGGGGCCCACAGGATGACCGGGGGCCAGGCTGGAACAGCACAGAGGGGGTCAGGGCTGCTTCTCCCCCACCCCCAAACCTTTCCTAGCAACTCACTCCTCACCCGTGCCCTCGTGGGTACAGAGATCACTCTACAAACCACCTGTCCTATGACCCCACCATCCTCCCTCCTTGAAGGCAAAGGTGCCCCAGCAGTCCCAGAGCCGAGTGCTGGCGCTGCCCCTGCCCAGGTGCCATCACTGGACACGCCGCTGCCCCCCACCCCCTCCACCCCTCATCCAAGGGATACTGCTTCCCAGACAGCTTTCACCACGCCCACCCCGCCCCCAGCCCTGGCCAAGGTCCACCCCGCCCTCCTAAGAAAGTACCCCAATCCCCCACCTCCTGCCTGTGAGGCTGCAGAGGCCCCTCTGGCCCTCAGAACAGATGTTCGCGCCTGACCTGCTGCCCCAGCTTCCAACAGCTCCCCACGGCCCCCACCCCCGGTCCTCACACCAGGGTCCCCTCTCCTTGGACCTGGTCCCCTCTGGACCCCACCATGCCCTCCCCTCTTCCTTCAGGGCCAAGCCAGCACGTTGAAGGGGGTACGGAAGCGAGCAGAGGGGCTCAGCCCGGCCCCCCGTGCACCTTGCTGAGAGCCCCCGGGTGGAAGGTCCAGCGGGTCTTGTGGTTGAACTGCACACGCACGTCCCCACGGTCCGTGATGCGGTGTACGGTGCCCATCTGTCCGATGCACTGCGGCGGGTCACGGAGGCTGTGGCCAGGTGGAGCACGAGGGCGGGGGTCCAGAGGATGTGGGGAGCGGGGGCACGGGGATTTGGCAGGCGGGGCGGCTCACCTTGGCCATCCGGGGGTTCCATCCGCCGTGGCCTTCCTGCATGTCCCTCAGGATGTCCGCGTCCAGCAGACACTTGACCTTGTCCCCGTGCTGGAAGGGCTGGCCGTCGGCGCTCACCCTGCGCCGCAGCTCTGCGGGCTTGCCTGGGAGTGAGGTGGCAGGCCCAGCTCGCAAGGGTCCCTCCGCCCCCACCCCTCCCCTCCCCTCAGTGACTTCACAGGCCACCCATGGCCCAGGGCTGCCGCTGAGGCTCAGCCAGGACAGAGAGCAACAGGGTGGGTGTCAGTGGGGCCCGCCCGTACCGAGCCTCGGGAGATGCTCCCTGTAGTAGAAGCCGCCAGCTGCCTCGCCCACACACTTGAGGTCCACCTTGCCCTTGTGGCCCACGCGGTACACGTTGGTGGTGCCGTCGGCCCATGTCACGCTGGCCACGCTCCGGCCCGTCTCCACATCCCAGCCACGGATGTCCACCACTCGGCCTGGCTTCCCTTCCCCTCCTGGGAGACAGTGGCCCCACCAGCAGACTAAGCCTGCGCCACGGGGATGAGCCGTAGCCAGTGGCGGCCCAGCCCCCACCTTCCCACCCTGGACCCCCACTCACCATCCTGCGAACCCCACTCCCAGTCGGGGCCCCGAACCACCTTCGCTCCCTGGAAGATGCCCCTTAACGGGATCCTTGGGAGGCCCTGGCGGGGACTCAGCGTGACCCTACGAGAGAGAGAGTGGGTCCCAGGCCATGGGAGCAACCGTGCCACAGAGCAGGCGACCGGCTCTGCCAGCCTTGCTCCTCCACTCCCAGCCCTGGAATCTAAAGGATGGGGCGCCGCCAGCTCCCAGGCCCAGCTCTCCCTGCCCCTGGAGCAACTGGCCCCACAGGTCAATGCCCTCCACACTCTGGGCCTAGAGTGGGGCTGCGGCCCAGGTCCCTCCAGGAGACCTTTTTTTTTTTTTTTTTTTCAATTTGGCCATGCCGTGCAGCTTGTGGGATCTTAGTTCCCCGACCAGGGATTGAACCTGCACCCTCGGCAGTGAGAATGCAGAGTCCTAACCACCAGACTGCCAGGGAAGTCCCTGGGGGACCTTTCATGATGTCAGGCGAGAAGGGCGCCCCAGGCCCACCCTCACCACACACTCTCTACGTGTGCTCACGCCAGACCTGCTGCCTCCCGTTAGAGCTGACCCCAGAGCTCAGTGCACGGCCTGGCCCAGGGGAGCTCAGCACGTGGGAAGCAGAGGAGTCAGCAGGGCCGGCTTGGCCGGAGGCGCCCGGACAGCTGATCCTGGCTCCCACACTGGCCAGGGGCGGCTGGGACATGGAGCACACCCCTCCCCTCCGTGTGTGTGGGGTGTCAAGAAGGCGAGGGCAACAGTGCAGGGAACAAGGGTGCACCTCTGGGCACCCACGCAGCCCAGTGGACTCCTCCCCGGCCTGGTCCCCCCACCCCGACCACAGCAAGGGAGTCTGCTAGCCAGGCCAACAGCACCTCCACAGGTGTGGACGCCGGCAGCACGCTCCAGGCAGGCCACCCTCAGCGCCCAGGCCACGGCGGCACTGGGGGACCACTGGGGAGCCTGGCTCTAGGAGGGGCCCGGGACACCGGAGAAGGCCCCATTCACAGCACCCACCTCCGCAGACCTGCCCGGTGGACACGGTTGCCTTCCGCAGGGGGTAGGGACTGGTGCACGACCTGGCCACTCCAGGAAATGGCTCAGGAAGGACTCGACCTGTACCCTGCGGAGTGGCCAGCGGGAGGCAGCTCCAGTCCTCCGGGACCAAGGCCGCTCGGATGTCAGAGTCCGCGCCCACACCGGGTCGGCAGGGGAACTCACGGGCGCGAGTGGGCCGTCTCGTAGCGCTCGAAGGCGTGGGCCACGTCGTGCCTGTTGTGCATGTAGCACTGCGTGCAGAGATCGTAGTCGAAGCAGACGCGGCACTTCCAGCGCATGCCCCGCAGCCCGTGCTTCTTGCAGCAGTCGCAGATAATGTTGGGGTGGCGGACGCCTGCGGGCGGGCAGCGTCAGGGGGCGCCGCGCGGCCCCGCCCCTCTGCCCGGCCCCGCCCCCTCCAGCCCCGCCCCCGGGGCCCGCGCACCGATCTGGGCGTTGTCGTAGAGCAGCAGGGCATGCGCGCCCTGGTAGCCCGCGCGGTAGTTGGTGCGCGTGCCGTGGTCCCACTGCACGACCACCGTGCGGTCGGGGGTCGAAGGGCTGCCGTGGCGGCCGAGCTCCACCACCGTGCCCACGCCGCCCTCGCCGCCGTCCTGCTGGCCCCACTTCCAGTCCACGCCGCGTACCACGCGCATGCCCACCTGCACGCCCGCCTGGGGGTCTGGCTCCATGGTGGGAGACCTGCGGGCAGAGGGCACCCTCAGGCCACATCGAGAAGGCCACACGGGCTTGCACCAGTTCTGAGAGGGCTTCCAGGGAGAGATGGATGGGAACGGGGGTGGGGTGGAACACGGGGAATGCCCTGGGGCTGGAGGGGGGGCCTGTGAAGTAGAGACCAAAGGGGGGCCCACGTGGCCACCCGCCAGCAGCACGGGAGACCAGCTGCAGAAGCAGAGGTGGGCCCGTCCTGGAGGGAGGGTGGGACACCTCTTTGAAAAGGGCTTGCCAGCCGCTGTGGGGAGCTGGAGCAGAAGTGTCGGGGACATCCTGGTGACAGGACTGCAGGTCCCCAGGGAACCAGGGGACAAGACCCGGCTGAGAAGAAGGTCTGCCCGCACTAGCAGATTCGGTTCTGGGTGGCTGGCACACAGGGGGCCACCAGGATTGCACACATCAACATGAAAGGTAAGACAATAAAACTTTCCGAAGAAAGCAGACTTTGTGTAGCCAACTGAGAAGCTGGATGGCACTTAAGCCTGGAGAGGCAGCAACACGTACGCCAGCCACAAAGGCCCTGTACCTGGAGTGTGGAAGGAAGGCCTGCAGATCTCATGCACAAAGCAGACAACCCAAGAGAAAACAGGAAAACGCTGGAACAGGTGCCCCCAGCAGCTAACACACACAGGGTCTGATGCCACCCACAGCCCAGTGGGCAGTGCTGCGTGGTCCTTCTCCAGAGAAGCGTCAGCTGGCCACCCCAGGCAGGCCCTGACGGAGGTGGCGTTGTTCACAGCAGTGCCCGCCCCGAGTGCTCAAGGGTGAACTGGGTCGTGACACGTGATTTACCTCCAAGAAACCACAAACCACTGCACTACACACGGCAAAGCTCACAGACGCATATTCAAGGAAAGAAGCCACGAGCCTGATTCCACCAACAGAAAGCTCACAAATGGGACAGACAAATCCAGGGCACTAGAGTCAGGGAGACAGCAGCGGAGGCGGTCACGGGGGGCTTGGGCCCGGGGGAACACGCTACTTCCTGATCTGGGTGCCAATTATACGCGTGTTCACTTTGCTAACTTGGATCACTTATGACCTGAGCCTCCCTGTATATGTGATTCCTCAATAATTTTTTTTACGACATGAATGGCTTTGGACAACGCCTAAGATGTTAAATCAACAGGACCTGATGCGGGAGAGGGCTCAGGGCTCCAGGACTGGAGGGGGCAGTCGCCGCTCCATCTCTGGAGACTGAGCCTCTGCAGTGGAGCGGGCTCTCAGGTAGCATCGGGACCCTGAGGCTGGGGAGACGCTAGCCTGGGGCACCCAGCAGTCACACTGCAGAGCTCCTGGAATGCCAGAGGGAGACCTTGAGGCTGGCTGGGGTGCAGCTGGCTCCTGTTAGCGCCCAGTGGCCCAGTGAAGCCACAGGCCACCAGGCCAGCCCAGAGCTTAGCCAGCAACAAGGAAAACCACATGTCACCCCTCCACCTGGACCCCGCCCCCCCAGCCCAAAACTCAGAATCCCAGGCCTGAGCCCACAGGACATCTGACGGCCACCGTCTGCCCAGCCCCACCTTGAGGTCTGCGCCAGCACAGGGTGTGCAGGGGAGGGGCACTGCCCACAGGGCGAGGCTCCTGGTCAATGCCCAGCCTAGGGTCCAAGTGAAGGACCCTCAGAGTCTCAGCAGCATGAACTGCTCAGCCAGCTCGGCTTCTGCAAGTCCCCCTGCCTCCCGGGCAGGCGTCTGTGACCGCTCCTGCCTCACCCCTCCCAAGACCGCCAGGGCTTCCAGACGCAGGTGGACGATCTAAAAGGACGTGCCTTCCCAACCCGGTGGCCAATCTCCTCAGGGAAACCACTCGCTGCTCATTCACCTGGCCGGCTGACGCCCCCCGACCCGGGGCCATGCCACCTCCGTCTCCTGCCGCCCTCCAGCCCCCCTCCCCTCTGTGGTCTCTGGCCCCTGCAAAGATGGGGCACCAGGGCTTCTCCGTCCTTCCTGCCACAGCAAGAAGGCCACACGAGAATGCCTGTGGCTCTTCACTGCCAGCGAGCCCCAGACGAGGGCCGAGGGCCTGCGGGCCGCCACCTCGCAGGGCGCGCCGTTCGCGCGCGGCCTCGGCCTCCTGCTTGGCGTCTCTCCGTCAGCAGACGCCACACGCGTCCGACTCAGGCAGAGCAGCTCGTCCTGAGCCAGCGGCCCAGTGGCTTAGTGGTGGCGCTGCCGCTTAGGGCACAGGCCCTGTCGTGCCAGGCTGCCAACCTCAGCCAGATGGCACACGCCCTCCTCCCCGCCGGGAGCCTCCCGAATTGGTCACGGCCTGTGGGCAGTGCTGAGCTGCCTCTCGCCCTTCCCAGGCGCGCCTGTTGAGCCAGTCAGACTCGACCTCGTTCCAGGCAACCACAGACCCAAACAAGTGTGGGGAGGCAGGCCCAACGAGAGACCCCTGCTAGCAAGGGGCAGGCCATCTGCAGGGCCAGAAACTGGCCCTACGCTGCGATAAAGGGGCAGGAAAGGACGCCAGTCCCACGAGCCGCCACTGTGGTCCTTCTGCAGCCACAGTGGCACGCCCTCTGCCTGTGAGCCCAGCCCCTCTGCCTGCTGGGCCAGCTGTCACCCCCACCCTCCTGGCGGCCTACAGACCCACCGGCCATAGGCAGCAGAACCATCTCCATCAAGACAGGGGACGGGGAGCGGACTCCCTGAGCAGGATGTCAGGTGTGCCCAGTGCCTGGCTCTGCCCTCAGGGGAATGGTCAGAGAGTGAACAGAGGGTGGAGGACGCCCAGCAGGGCCTGTGGGAAAACAGGACCAAGTCCCAGCCAGCAGTGGCTCCCCCGGGGCACCAGGGAAGTCCAGCCTGTCGCGAGAAGCACCTCTGACCAGCACCTGCTGCCTTCACACCCCTATTTGAGCACAGCCAGACAGCTCTCCAGTGCTGGCCAGCAGCCTCCCTGCTCCCCAAGGATGCCCCTCCCGGGAGCCCACCGGCCCACAGGGGACAGAGCCAAAAGGACTTGCTGAGTCTCGGGCTTCCTCCCACGCAGACCAGTGGCCCTTGAGGAGGACGGTGAGAAGACAGGAGCAGCCCGCCCTGCGGCACCCACAGTCTGGGAGCCTCTCCACCTCCCCTCCACGCTACAGCCCTGGGGGGCCCGGGGCTGGCCCTCGGCCGCAGCACCCGCACCCAGCCTGGCGTCACCCGGCCTGGGGCCTGAGCAGGGCCCCCAGAGACACCTCCCTGCTCGCCCTACTGGCTCCCAGACCTCAGCGCCTGAGCACAGGACCCTTGTCAAGCAGGCCAGGTGGCTTTCCAGGCCTCTCTGCTACTTTCCTCCCGCCACGTGCTTGGCCTTTGTCACTGTTGTCACCAGGACCCAGCAGATGGCCGCTCGTGCTCTGTGTGACCTGAGGTCCCCGGCCTGCCCAGTGTCAGGGGTCACTACCTCACCTCGGAAGGTGCCACCCGGGTGTGAGGAGAGGGGGTGGCCAGCGGGGAATGGATCGGGGTCAGGAGCAGGGGGGCAGCGAAGAAACCCTGAGGGGCTAGGGAGGAAGGGGACCCCCGTTTAAGTGCGAAATTCACCCAAAGAATTCTTCCTTTTTCTTCCTTTGCCAGAAACGCCGTACTTTAATGTCTTCCTCAGAGCTCACAGGCCACCCCTGGCTGGCACCGGAACCCCCCGAGGCCGTCACTGTGAGGGTTTACGATGACCCTGAAGCGCTCCAGGTGCGAGCAGTCGGCACTTACCTTACAGTACACACCAGCCTCTCGTCAGCATCCCGGATGCTTAGCTGCTCTTTCGTGGGTCACAGGTTTGCTCAGACACCAAGATTTCCTGTTGGAAACTAGAAGCGACTGCCGACGCAGAACACAGCAAACCAAACAGGTAGCCAGCCAGCAAGTCTGGGGAAACATGGTTTTTAAAAGGCATTTTTACACTTTTAGTATTTACCATCGCAACCAAACAGGTGGACACCTGGATCTGCTCTGTTGGTTTACTAGTTTCTCTTTTCACAAGAAACTTGCAGCTCTTGGAATGCAGAGCTATTTCTAAAGCACACATTGGGACAGTAGAGAAATAAGGTGCTTGCCCTATCTGGACAATTTCATTACAGAAACTTCAACAAGCTGCAGAGATGAAACCCCATTTAGCTAGCGAGCTGGCAAACTGCCTTTATTGAGAAGAATAAAGCTGTGTGCCGACTGCGCACGACCAGAGGCTGCCACTCCTTCCCTGGCCCCTCCGGCTGGGCTGGGGATGCTGTTTAAATCCACACCATGTGTGGCACAGCCAACGGGCAAGACTTGGTGAATCACAGTCTCCTCATGCGGCAGCTCTGGCTAAGGCAGAGGTGGCCACCCTGGGTGCCCAGGGAGTCTGGCCCCTCAGAGACCAGGTGAAGCCCTGAGACCCGACTTGGCCCAGTACAAACACACCAGCTGGGGGAAGGCCCGAAGGAAGCAGAGGGACGTCATCATCACCCAAATCTTGGCCACCCAGATGGAAGCCCTCAGGCACCCTGCAGACTGCGGTGTCACGACCCAGCCACTGCACAGGGCCAATCTTGGACGGGAGCACAACCTTCAGATACTTGTTGCACCTGCAGCAACAGGCCAAAGTGAGAAGGCAAGACGAGGGCACCTGCCAGGAAGGACCAGCTTTGCCAGGGCTCCCACTCTCACGCTGCCTCATCCCCAGCCCCGCTGGGGCCCCCAGGACCCTGTCTGGCACTTTTGCTTATTGCCTCTATTGGCTCTGAGCTCAGAGAGAGAGGCAGGATTATCTACCACCCCACCACCCCAGAGACACGCTCAAAAACAAGCAAAGCCCCTCTGACATAGCATCAGACAGAATCCGAGCCCCTCAAGAGCTCACCTGTCTAGCTGTTCCGACGCCCCCCGCCCGCCCAGAGACTGGTAGGCTGCAGCCCTGATGTCTGGAGACTTGCGGACTGGCCTCGAGCCTTGCTGAGCTTCAGCGCAAGCCCTGTGCCATCCGACCCTGCGGCGGCGGGGAGATGCCAAGACGCACAGTCTACACGCCCGCTGTCCACAGGCTCATTCCCGGGCCCACGACCACGACCCCAGAGCTGCCCCAGGGGCCTGGCTCCTGCCCTGCAGGGCTCCCTGGGGTCTGGGGCCGCCAGGGATGGGGTCGGAGGGCTGGCGAACGGCAAGGCCCCGGGCTGAGCCTTGGACTCGAGCAGCTGGCCTGCGGGGGGTGTGGGGCGGGGCTGGACAGGCTGGGCCGGGCGCCCGCCCCAGCCCCGAAACTGACTCCCCCCTCACTCCCTGGGGTCCGCCCCGCCCCTGTCATTCGTCACCTTCCTCGGGAAGCCGCCCCGGGCCCCCGCCGCTGCCAGTCCCCGGCCCTGGTGCCCTTGTCTACCCCTCCACTTGCCCCGAAGTTTGCGTCCCGCCTGCTTCGCGTGGGGGCTCCGGGGGCCTGAAGAGAGCCGAGTCTGTCAGCCGGCCGACTGCGGCCTCAGTGTGTGCGGCGGCCGGCCAGCGAGCTAGGCTGCTCAGAGTCAGCCAACCAGCCAGGCCGCCCCGCTTCGCCGCGCAGCACCAGAGCCCACCGGCCAAGGCCGCCCGAAGCCCCCGGCGCTCGGGGCTCTGGGGCCGCCGCGAGGCCTGCCGGGACTTGTAGTCCGCAGCCCGCTAAGACCGTGGCCGGGGGCGGGTCCGAACCACAACTCCCAGGAGGGCCGACAGCGCCGTGACGTAACGGGGGCGAGGGCGTGAGCTACGGCTCCAGTCCCGCCCTGATTGGGAGAGGGGGCCCTCCAACTCTGCTTTCCCGGGAAGGGTTCGGGTCGGCTGTTCGTCGCCTGACTGCGGATGGGCTCGTGTTTGACAGCGTGTGCGCACGTCGTCAGAGGGATGCGGACTGCAGGCTGTGGCGACTCTAGGGCCTCTCACCACCCGGGGCCGCGGCCCGGAGGGCGCGGGTACACTGCCAACCAGAGCCGCCCGGGCTACCGAAGACTGCGCACGCGCGGGCGCGGGATGCGCGAACCAGGCGGCCTTGCCTTCGCACGGAGGGGCGGGGCCTGAGGCGGAAGTGCGTCACCCTTGCCCTACCCTACGTGGCGCAGCTGAGTTAGGAGACGCGTTCGGTTGCCGTGGAGACCCGCTAGGCCGGGCCTCCAGGGCGTAGAAATGAGAAGTTGTTACAGCCAACTCCTTTTGACTTGAGTTATTTTATAATAAAAGTCACGTAATTCAAAAAGACACTTCCCTGCGGGCTTCCCTGGTGGCGCAGTGGTTGGGGGTCCGCCTGCCGATGCAGGGGGCGCGGATTCGTGCCCCGGTCCGGGAGGATCCCGCGTGCCGCGGGGCGGCTGGGCCTGTGGGCCATGGCCGCTGGACCTGCGCGTCCGGAGCCTGTGCTCCGCGACGGGAGAGGCCGCAGCAGTGAGAGGCCCGCGTACCGCAAAAAAACAAAAAAAAGACACATGCATTCCAATGTACATTGCAGCACTATTTACAATAGCCAGGTCATGGAAGTAACCTAAATGCCCATGGACAGACGAATGGATAAAGAAGATGTGGCACATATATACAATGTAATATTACTCAGCCATAAACAGGAGCGAGGTTGGGTCATTTGTAGGGACGTGGATGGATCTAGAGACTGTCATACAGAGTGAAGTAAGTCAGAAAGAGAAAAACAAATATTGTATATTAACGCATATATGTGGAACCTAGAAAAATGGTACAGGTGAACCTATTTACAAGGCAGGAATAGAGACACAGATGTAGAGAAAAAAACATGGACACCAAGGGGGGAAAGTGGCGGGGGTGGTGGTGGTGGTGGTATGAATTGTGAGATGGGGATTGACCTGTATACACTGATATGTATAAAATACATAACTAATAAGAACCTGCTGTATAAAAAAATTTTTTTTTAAGTTTTTTTTTTTTTTCTTTTTTGCGGTACGCGGGCCTTTCACTGTTGCGGCCTTTCCCATTGCGGAGCACAGGCTCCGGATTTTTAAGTTTTTTAAATAAAATCAAAGTCACGCCAGTGCATGGTTTTTTATTCACGCAGAACTGAAGACGTAGTGAACAACAGCGGTCCCGTGCCAGTCTCTCCAGGGGCAAATACTTCCAACCCTTGTAGCTTTTCCTCTGGCAGAAACCTCCACGTTTCTCAACCAGAGACTGCTAGTTTTTGATGTATTAAATATAGACATTTCTATGGACTTCCCGAAGTAAGGGAGGAAGCAGGCTTTCCAAGCAACTCCCTGCCCGCCCCACCCCCACATTTTCACGACTATTTGCCGGTGACGGTGTAAAACCACGCCTCCATCTTGTACCACATTTTTTTTCCTTCATACTTACCTAGTATTTCTCTTGTGCCTCGATTTTTACGTGGCTAGTTTTCTTTGCCACTTGCCTATCAATAACATTTTGCAAAGGCTCAAACACCTTAGAGATGTTTAATTCCTGGAGGCCCCTCTTCCGGAGCCCCCTGGCCCGTGTTCCCTCCAGACTGATGGCTTTCTCAACCCACCGCACAGCTCTGCTGTCGTGACCTTGCTGTCATCCCTGTGACTTGTTGCCTTTTTCCTGTGTTGGTTCCCTGTTTCCTGGAACCCCTTTGTGGTTTACTCTCTTATTTTGCTGAAGTCAGTCCACTAGTAGCTTCCTGGGAAGGGTGTGTGTCTGAAATGTGTTTATTCTACTCTCGTCTCTAATGGTAGGATATATACAGAATTCTAGATTGGAGATACTTTTCCTTCAAAACTTTTCAATTCATAGTTTTTAGCTCCTAGCTTCCAGGGCTGCTGTTAAAAAGTCCAAAGCCATTCTGATTCCTGTCCATTTGTGTGTGATCTGTTTGTTCTCTCTGAAAGCTTTTAGGATTTTCTCTTTATCCTTGGTGTTCTCAACTGACACAACAATATACCTTGATGTGGGCCTTGCTCATTGGACTGTGCACACAGTGGTTCTCTCCATCCTACAGGCTCATGTCCTTAGTTTTGGAACTTTGTAAAGAACAAGGCTCTTCCATATTCTGTGTTATCTCTTGATGAAATTCCTGTTTCACATTCTGATTGGACCTCTAATTTTTCTTTTCTCACCTAGTGTTTACCTCTTTTCCTAGTAGATATTCTTAAATTTACCTTCCATCCCTTCTTTTCGTTAGTTAAGCTCTTTGATATTGTGATTTATAACAAGAAATAAACCTTTGGTCTTTGTCCCTAGCTTCTGGCACAGAGCTCCTAAAGCCCTTGAATTTGCTAAGTCAGAAGAGTCATAAAGGAGACGCAAGAAGGAGGAGATATGGGGATATATGTACACATATCGCTGATTCACTCTGTTATATAGCAAAAACGAACCCACCATTGTAAAGCAATTATACTCCAATAAAGATGTTAAAAAAAAAAAGAAAGAGAGACATGGGACACAGTCGTAAGTAGATCACTTTCACTGAATTTCCTTGTCCAAGATTCACTTAGGAAGGCAAAGTGTGTTATTTTGAGGGGCATTTGAAGAAAATGGTAACTTTAACATTACCATGGAAGACTATGTGTGTAAATACTACAAATAATAATTCTGTCTATTAAAGTAAAAAGAAAAAGTCATAAAGGTGCATTTTGATATTCATATCAAGACTCAATCACACTTGAGTTTATGTTAACAAGGTGGTCTTTGGAAAGCTCCTAGGAGTGGCGGCTGGTTGCCAGGAGAACTAACCAAGTGATTAGAGGGTTGGGACTCAACCTCACCCTCTGACCTCTGGGGAGGGGGGAGGGGCTGGATATTGAGCTCAATCACCACTGGCCAATAATTTAACTAGTCATGCCCATAAAAGCCCAAAAGGACGGGGCTGGGAGCGCTTCTGGGTTGGTGAACATGCAGGACGAGCGTTGTGCTCCGAGAGAGCGGGGAGCTCCATGCCCTCTGCCGCACACCTTGCCCTACACGCCTCTTCCATTTGGCCATCCCTGAGTTACAGCCTTTTATAATAAAGTGGTGAAAATGAGAAGCCCGCGCACCACAACGAAGAGCAGCCCCCGCTCGCTGCAACTAGGGAAAGCCCGTGTGCAGCAACGAAGACCCAACGCAGCCACAAATAAATAAATAATGAATAAATTTAAAGAAAAGAAAGAGAGAAACAGACAAGGAGTAGGTGAGGCAGTCCAGGGGAGGTGGTTCCCGCAGGACCAGCTGGGCACCCCCAGTTCTGTGCGCGGTTCTGATGCCGGCAGCCACCACAGTGTCATCTCCTAAGAGGAAAATGAGGCAGAATAGGAGAAGATCCTCAACCACTAAAGCTGGACACAGTAGGAGGAGAAGTTACTCTCACAGAATGAAAATCGAGAGTGATGCCGAAAGCTCAGCCTCTGTGCATCGGTGCGGAATGGAATCTCGGAGACAGAGTTTTGGGTAAAGTGGAAAAGGAGAGCTTTATTGCTTTGTCAGGCAAAGGGGGACACAGTAGGCTCCTGCCTCAGAAAACTGTGTGTCCCCACCCGGGAGGATGTGATGAGGAGGTACTCATCAGTACTCAGTACTTCAAGGGAGGGGTTGCTGACCAGATCAGGGTGTGTGCAGGGCTTGTCCTCCCGTAATCTCATCTCCACTGGTCACTCTCCGAATCTTGAGGAGCTTCTCGGGTCCCTCGAATCTCGCCTCGGGTGGTTTCCTGGCTGCTTCCCCCCTGATTAGCAGCTGTTCGAATCCGCCCTTTGGAACCCAGGGAAGGTCATGGACTGGAGTCTTGCCTACAAGAAACGGGGGACAAAAAAAGGCTTCTGTGCCCTGGAGCCTACAGGGACACCCCCTCCCGGTTTCAAGAGCAAACTGCCTACTTTTTTACATTTTCAAAAACTGAAGTGTAGTTGATTTCCAATGTTCTGTTAATTTCTGCCGTACGGCAAAGGGATTCCGTTTTATATCTATACATGCATTCTTTTTTCAATATTCTTTTCCATTCTGGTTTATCACAGGATGGTGAATATAGTTCCCTGTGCTCTACAGTAGGACCCTGTGGCTTATCCACCCTGCATATAATAGGTTTCATCTGCTAATCCCAACCTCCCACTCCACCCCTCCCCCAATCCCCTCCCCTTTGGCAACCACAGGTCTGTTCTCTGTGTCTGTGGGTCTGTTTCTGTTTCATAGATAAGTTCATTTGTGCCATATTTTAGAATCCACGCATAAGTGACATCATATGGCGTTTGTTTTTCCTCTGACTTACTTTGCTTAGTATGATCATCTCTAGGTCCATCCATGTTGCTGCGAACGGCATTATTTCATCCTTTTTTGTGGTTGAGTAATATTCCGTTGTACACACGTACCATGTCTTCATCCGTTCATTTGTCGATGGACGTTAGGCTGTTTTCATGTCTCGGCTATGGTGAATAGCGCTGCTCTGAACATAGTGGTGCATGTATGTTTTTGGATTAGAGTTTTCCTTGGACAGATGTCCAGGAGTGGTAGTTCTATTTTTAGGTTTCCGAGGCACCTCCATACTGTTTTCCACAGTGGTCACACCGACTCACATTCCCAGCAACAGCGTCAGAGGGCCCCTTTTCTCCACACCCTCTCCAACGTGTATTACTTGTACAGTGAGAGCAAGCTGTCTAGAGCAAGGGCCAGAGGTTTGAGGAGGTCTAAGGCAAGCGGCCTTGAAAGAGAAAAAGCAGGAAATCACAGGTTTCCTTGAGGCACATGGAGCGGGACGGATGCTGGAGGGACAAATGGACCAATGGTCCAGCGCAGAAGGGGTCCGGATGGGGGCGAATTGACGAGCTGTGTGGAAACCTTGATGGGATCAGTCCCGTGCACGATGATCAACCCTCCCCATGGAAAATGCTGAGAAATGACATGGTGAGAATGCCACGATGTTTACAAAATCCCATGAGCTTTAAGGGCTTGTCTCATAATAGAGGCACATTGTGACTATGTAGGTAAAACCATATTTTTAAAAAATCTGGAAATAGGTGTACTTTTTCCAAATGCTGCTCCAAGTTACTTAATAGGATTTCTTTGTATTACTCTCTATTTTTTTTCCAAAAAAATAGTGCATGACAAGACGGTAAACATGCCATTCTCTTTCAGCTGTAATGCTCTTAAAATGATTCTCGAATATACTGTGATGTCAATAAAGCCTTTTAGTTCATTTGGTTTTAAAAAATTTAGTTAAATTGTAGGACACGGGTCAGTGTCCACACAGACGTGGAGAATGGCTGGGTTATTTACCTGAGTTCGTGTTGTTTTTTTTTTGATTCTCCTCATAGATAGTACTCTTTCCTAAGTGCAGTTTTTTTCTCATTTTAGTTCAATTACAGATTTCTAAAGGCCTGTCTTCTGCTTTCTGCACTGACCCCTTTCATCCAGGTCCCTCTCCTCTGTCTGCGTTGGTCTCCACACTCCCTGCTGTCTCTGGAGCCTTCGTCAGGGGGCCGCCGTACCGGCTGGGATCCAGCTCAACTGAGAGTGTCGGGACACCTCCAAATAAAAGTGGCTTGAAAAGGCAGGGGACGGGGGACTTCCCTGGTGGTGCAGTGGATAAGACTCCGTACTCCCAATGCAGGGGTCATGGGTTCGATCCCTGAAGAGGGAACTAGATCCCACGTGCATGCCGCAACAAAGAGTTCTCATGCCACAACTAAGGAGCCCGCCTTCCCAAACTAAGACCTGGTGCAACCAAATAAATAAATATTTTTTAAAAAAGGGCAGAGGACGTTTTCCCCTTTAGTAGAGGTGGTCTAGGGCTGGATGCAGGGTCCCCAGGACTCAGGGACCTGCCTGACTCTCCTTGGCGGCTCCGGCTTCCTCGATGGGGGCTCCTGCCCAGGCTCAGGTCCCACCTGTGAGCCCGGGAGGGAGAGGGAGGAGGGCCGCCCCACCGGCTGGTGTCCCCTTGGCCAGAACTTGTTGGTCCAACTGCTGCAGAGGACCCAGGTCAGCCCGAGGTGGAGTTACTCAGAGATCAGGGAGACCTAGCGTCTCCGCCCTCGGAAGCTGGTGGAAGCGCTGCGAACCTGGGCGGGCTCATCACCCTGGACCCCTCCAGAGGCCTCCCAGGGGAGCTGGAGAATCCTCCACCTTCCAGAGCGGACCATCTTTTCTGTTTCTTCTGAGACTCTTCCATTTCTCCCCTTGAGTGAAGCCTGGGCCTCTTCCTTCCAGAAACAGAAGCGGGCGGTGGGCGAACCCTGCCTACCAGGGAGGGGCAGGCACCCTGGAGTGTGAGGCACCAGTTGTGACCTGCTCAGGCCATGGTCCCTAGATGAGGGCACTGCTCTCTGTCCCAAGCCTTGTGGGGCTCCCCGGCTAACCCTCCCATCTTCTCTCCTGATCCTCTCTCGGGGCCCCCTGCGTGTCCACCCTCGGGTCAGAGAGAAACATACCTGCCGAGATCTCTGCTCCGCCAGCGGCGGTGCCTTTGAGGCTTGCTCCCGACCAACCTTTAGCCATCCAGCCAGAGACACAGCCCTGCCGACGTTTACTGCTGTGCACGATGCATAAAACAGCGTGTATGAGAAACACCACGTGTAATAAACAATTACACGACATAGTATAACACCCGTTGTTACTTTTTTAAAATTTATTTATTTATTTATTTTGGCTGCACCGGGTCTTAGCTGCAGCCTGCACGATCTTTTAGTTGCGGCATGTGGACTTCTTAGTTGTGGCATAAGAACTCTTAGTTGCGGCATGCATGGGGAATCTAGTTCCCCGACCAGGGATCGAAACTGGGCTCCCTGCATTGGGGCCTGGACTGGACTACCAGGGAAGTCCCCTAACAACTGTTGTTACTTTAACATAAAAAATGAGAAACAGGGCTTTTTGAAACTATATGTTCTTCTGTGTTATTTACTTTTCCGTTACATAAATGCTATTTCTAAACAAAATGACAATGACTAACATGGCATTAGTAATAACAGTAGGACTAATTAAACAAACAATATGTGTGCTAAACATATAACATATGTATTGGAGTATAGTTGATTAACAATGTTGCGTTAGTTTCAGATGTATAGCAAAGTGGTTCAGTTATACATATACCTGTATATTCTTTTTCAAATTCTTCTCCAATTTAGGTTGTTATATAATATTGAGAATTCCCTGTGCTATACAGTAGGTCCATGTTGGTTATCCATTTTAAATATAGCAGTGTGTAGATATGACCTTGAATTTGAAAATGGATTCTCAAATAGGATACCAAAAGTATGATCAATAAAAGAAAAAAATTGGTAAATTGGACTTCATCAAAATTAAAAGCTTTTGTGCATTTGGAAATTCCCTGGCGGTCCAGTGGTTAGGACTCCGAGCTTCCACTGCAGGGGTCTTGGGTCCGATCCCTGGTCAGGGAACTAAAATCCCACATGCCGGGCAGAGACGCCAAAAAAACAAATTAATTAAATTAATTTTTTTTAAAAAAGCTTTTGTGCATTAAAGGATATTATCCAAAAAGTGAAGAGACGACCCACAGAATGGGAGGAAATATTTACAAATCATATATCTGATAAAGGTCTGCTATTCAGAATATATACAGAACTCTTACCTAACAGAAAGACAAACAACCCAACTAAAAAATGCACAGAGGACTAGACTGGGTGAATAGATATTTTTCCAAAGAGCACATACAGATGGCCAACAGCACATGAAACGACGCTCAACGTCATTAGTAATTACAGAAACGCAAATCAAAACCACAACGAGGGGAGACGCAAGAGGGAAGACACATGGGAGCATATGTATATGTATAGCTGATTCACTTTGTTATAAAGCAGAAGCTGACACACTATTGTAAAGCAATTATATCTCAATAAAGATGTTGAAAAAAAAAAAAACCACAACGAGGCACCAGTTCACACCTACTAGGATAACTATACAGGACTTCTAAAAAACTAATAATAACGAGTATTGGTGAGGATTTGCAGAAATTGGTACCCTCATCCATTGCTGGTGGGAAGGTAACATGGTGCGGTTGGTGCGGCAAACAGTTTGGCTCTTCCTCAAATAGTTAAACATAGAATGACCAGCAATTCCACTCTTGGGGAAATACTCAGTTGAAAACAGGCACTCAAACAAAACTTGAGCACACGTGTTCGCGGCAGCACTACTCACGAGGGCCAAAAGGTGGAAGCAACCCAAATGCCCATCAATAGATGAAGGATAATCAGTGTGGTCCATCTATCCAGCGGAGTATTATTCAGCCACGTAGGGATGCAGCCCTGACACAGGCCACACCAAGAAGGAAACTCTAACACATTAGTCTGAGTGAAAGAGCCGGACACAAAATATTACATACTGATGATTCCATGTATATGAAATGAAATATCTAGAACGGATAAATCCAGGGGCCTAGAGGGAAAGCAACTGGAAACTGCTAATGGGTGGGGGTCTCCTTTTGGGGAGATGACATTTGTGAGCTAGTTACTGGTGGTGTCGGACGTCATTGTGAATGTGCGAAACACCACTGAATCATTCACATTAAAATGGTTGATTTTACGTCCTGTGAATTTCACCTAAATTAACAATAAATAATGGAGGGTTTTTTAAAATAAATTTATTTATTTTATTTTTGGCCACGTTGGGTCTTCGTTGCTGTGTGTGGGCTTTCTCTAGTTGTGGCGAGCGGGGGCTACTTTTCTTTGCAGTGCACGGGCTTCTCATTCCGGTGGCTTCTCTTGTTGTCGAGCACGGGCTCAGTAGTTGTGGCGCACGGGCTTAGTTGCTCCTTGGCATGTGGGATCTTCCCCGATCAGGGCTCGAACCCGTGTCCCCTGCATTGGCAGGTGGATTCTTAACCACTACGCCACCAGGGAAGCCCCAATGGAGGTATGTTAAAAGGACACAGGGGCTGATTGAAATAGTTCCCAAAGGCCGAGCTTGGACAATTTGAGCAAGAAAGTAAATAATGATAATACAGGACTATAACCCATAGAATAAGTTAAATATCTAAGATTCTCTACTGATATAAATAATTGAATAAATAAGTAAATGGGGGAGAAGGCACAGCTCTTCCTTAACTGAAAAACTCTAACTAATAAATATGGAAGGAATGAGAGAAATTGAAAACACCATTAGACAAACACCACAGTGATAGCTGTAGGCGAGACCCATGGGTAGATGCTGAAATTAGTGTTGAGGGCGTGTGACGAGAAAGAGGATGTTTTCAGAATCTCCCCACTAGATATTTATGGATTACTAAGAGAAAAACAGTGACTTTACCATGGAGAAATGCACCTTACCCTGGCATCAAGGTTAACGTCACTGGCCATGAGACAGATGGACGCCGTGTTGTCCCCGATACAATGCCGGAGGACACATCGCCTCTTGCCAAAATGTATGACTTCATTCTAATCCAGAGAAAACATCAGACACATCCAAATTAAGGGGCATTCAACAAAAGAGCTGACCGATGCCCTGCAAAAGTGTCAAGGTCACAGTAAACAGGCAAACACTGAAGACCCAGCACTGACGGGGGTGGACAAAGGAGCCATGACAACCAAACACAACGTGGGTCCGGGGGCAAAGGCATAGTCTAAGTAAGTCCTATAGTTACTAGTGTTGTGTCAAAGGTAGCTGCCTGCTTTTCAGAATTGTTCTAAGGCTGTGTTAGTTGTGAACGTTAGTTGTGTTAGTTGTGAGGACCTGGATGGAGGGTATATGGGAACTCTCTGTACTAATTTTTCAACTTTTCTGAAATCGTAAAGTATTTCAAAATAAAAAGTTGCACACACACAATGGGATATCACTACCCACTCACGAGCTTTAAAGAGACTGAAAATACCTAGTGTTGGCCAGGATGTGGAGCAACTAGAGGTTTCACACCTTGCCGGTAGAAATATAAAATATATAAACTATAAAACAGCCACCGAGGAAAATGATCTGGCAGACGTGGCAGGGTCAATCATATTCCTTACCCCATGTCCCGTAAATTCCACCACACCCAAGTCTTCACCGAAGATGAAGATACACAGCCACACAAACCCGAACACGTACATTGGTAGCAACCAGCTCATCCAAGACTGGCCAACCCTGCCAGGCGTGCAGCCTGGGATGACTCACAAGCTGTGCGGCGGGATGCTGCCTGGTGATACAAGGCAGCGAACAGCTGAAGGGTCCGGACATCCTTACGCTGAGTGAACAAGCCCGACACAGAGGAGGATGGACAGTGCGATTCCATTCGCGTGAAGTCCAAGAACAGGCAAGGCTCCAGCGAGTGGAGTGGGCAGGGAGGGCTTGCCAGGGCTTTGTGGGAGGTGGGTGGTACAGCTGCCCATTTGTCGAGATTCATCCAACTGTACTCTAAAAATGGAGGCACCTTACTTAGAAAACCATAAGACTCTGAGCTTCCTCTGCAGGGGGCGTGGGTTCGATCTCTGGACTGGGAACTAAGATCCCGCAGGCATGCCAAACGGTGTGGCCAAAAAGAAAGAAAAAAAAAAATTAACACAACATTGTCAATAAACTGTACTTGACTAAAATAAATTTTAAAAACAAGCAAGAACACCCAGAAGACTTCTGGAAAATGAAAGTCCTGAAGGGGTACTCGCCTTAGCGGCGGGTAGAGCGTATTCAGACCTGGATAATTAGAACGGGGTGGGGCAGTCTGAGAGCGGAACAGAGCAGGACGCCCTGTGGAACTCTCATGCACAGAGCGGCTCATAAGTCCCCGGGGAAAGGGGACCATGTGAGGAATGCGGCTGAATCCGGAGCAAGTCCCAGTTTGACCAAAATTAGACACAGAATAAACAGAACCATGGAAGGACTGGGGGAACCAAAGGAGAATCCCTCCTTAACCTCAGGCTCGGGAAGATTTTTGTCAACATGACCCCAAAGCCAGAGCTGATAAATAAAGGGTGCTAGTTTTTCCACGTAAAAATCAAGAATATTTGCCTCACAAGCAAGGCCAGAAGGCCCCAATCTGGGAGAGCTATGTGCAACCTACATTATAGACGAAAGGCTGAGCAGCACACATTGGGAAGACGGAGAGAACGTGGGCCGAGGACACGAAGGGACGGAAAAAGAGGAGGTTAAAAAGGTGACAGTCCGTGAACTTCTTTAGGCCAGGACCCCGACACCTCCCGGACGCTGGAAGCGCGGGGTCCGCGGGGCCGCAGTTCACCTCGCGGCCGGCAGGTGGCGGTGCCGCCAGGCCCGCCGGGCCGCAGCCGCGCGCCCCCTTCCGGACGCGCCCGGAAGCACTGGGCCGGGGCTCCTGCAGGTGCCGGAGGGAGGCGCCCCTCCCCGGCGATGCCTGCGGTTGCTGAAGACGCTAGACGCCGAACCCAAGGCTGGTTCTCCATCCACGGGCGCTGCCACACAACCTCCACGTGCACCCCTCAGGCCAGAGGGGGAGCATTTACTAGGTTGCAACTGTGAACGCGGGGGGCGGGTACACCCCCAATCCCCGTGGCGCGAAGTTGCCGGTGCAGGGAACCAGCGCTGCGGACCACGGCGGTGCCTGGGGCTGGGGCAGGAGGGAGCCGGTTCACCCAACACGCTGTTATAGCGAGTTATAGCCAGGTCGTCTATAGCCCTGACAAAAATAAATCAGCGATTAGGAAGGAAGAGCCTCATTTTCAGCAACGAGGTGTTTTCGATCACTCAAAAGGCCTTCTCAATGAAACGATGGAAAATCGTTTGGATTTTGGAATGGAAAACGGTGTAAAATACAGAAAGCGTCATTTTGAATGCATGACCGAGCTGAGAGAAAGGTCAGGAGGGAAACAGCAACCCCAAATGCAGAAAAACCGGGAGCATAAGAGGGGGCTGAGCCCCAGGACGTGCCTCGTGGAGTGGAGGTGGGCAGGGGCGGAGAGCAGGCAGGGAGGGGTGGGCCGGAGGAGGGGGCGTGGTCAGCTGCCGGTGGGGGAGGGGTGCAGCTGAGGACACTGCTGGGCTTAGCGCGGCTGGGGGGGCGGGGGGCATTCTGTATTCTTTCCCATTTCTCCCAACCCAGCGGGCCCAACACTTTAAAATAACTACGTCACAAGTGACTGGATTCTGCCCGTGTAGCCGGCGTGGCTGCAGGTTTACAGAAGAAGGAGCTGGAGACACAGAGTGAACAGAACAGACAGCCCGAGCCAACATAGAAGTGTGTCCTGGGAGAGTAATGTTAACGATAATGATTTCAAGAAAAAAACAGCACATTCGTGTGAAAGGAAATTGACTTTCAACGCCAAGTGAGGCAGCCAACAAAATTATGAGATTTAGCATAACTTTTTGCACAAAGGAAGAAGAAGGAATTCCAGAGCTTTCTTCTGGCTTCACAAAGAAATTGCCCAGGTGCCCTTCTGAAAAGAGAGATGTTGACTTACTAGTTTTGTTTTTTGATTTTTTAAAATCCCACAGCATTTGTTGTCATCTGACATACGGGTGATCAAAACAATATGAATAAATGTTTCAAACCTAAGTATCCATTGCCAGAGGAATGGATAAAGAAGATGTGGTATATATACACAATGGAATATTACTCAGCCATAAAAACGACTGAAATTCTGCCATTTGCAACAACATGGATGGACCTAGAGATTATTATGCTTAGTGAAATAAGTCAGACAGGAAAAGACAAATACTGTATGTTCTCACTTATATGTGGAATCTGTTTTTTGGCCACACCATGTGTCTTGCGGGATCTTAGTTCCCCCACCAGGGATCGAACCCAGGCCCTGGCAGTGAAAGTGGCAAGTCCTAACCATTGGACCACCAGGGAATTCCCTATATGTGGAATCTTAAAAATAAAACAAACTAGTGAATATAACAAAATAGAATCAGACTCACATATACGAGAACAAACTAATGGTTACCAGTGGGGAGAGGAGAGGGAGAAGGATAAGATAGGGGTATGGGATTAACAGATGCAAACTCCTATGTATAAAATAGATAAGCAACAAGGATTTACTGTTTAGCACAGGGAAATATAGCCATTATTTGGTAATAACTTTACTTAATTTTAAAAAATATATTTATTTATTTACTTATTTGGCTGTGCCAGTTCTTAGTTGCGGCACGTGGGATCTTTAGTTGCAGCATGCGAACTCTTAGTTGCGGCATGTGGGATCTAGTTCCCTGACCAGGGATGAAGCCTGGGCTCCCTGCATTGGGAGTGTGGAATGTGGAGTCTTACCCACTGGACCACCAGGGAAGTCCTGGTAATAACTTTAAGTGGAGTATAATCTATAAAAACGTTGAATCACTATGTTGTACACCTGAAACTAATATAATATTGCAAATCAACTATGCAGCAATAAAATAAACAATATGAATCAGTGTTTCAGACACCTAAAAAAACTGTGTGGCCTTCCCAACAATTTCTCCCTTCGCTGCTAAGCTCTGGTTGGAGACACTTCGGAGCAGTGATATCATCAGCTTCTACATGATCCACCCTGTTGTTTCCTTGACTTTGTTTTCGAATGAATTTCTTCTGCATCACGTAATACGAGGTTCATACACTCATCAAAACCAACAGGTCAGGGGCTTCCCTGGTGCTGCAGTGGTTAAGAATCTGCCTGTCAATGCAGGGGTCACGGGTTCAAGCCCCGGTCCGGGAAGATCCCACATGCTGCAGAGGGACTAAGCCCGTGCGCCACAACTACTGAGCCTGCACTCTAGAGCCCACGAGCCACAACTACTGAGCCCACGTGCCACAACTACTGAAGCCCGTGTGCCTAGAGCCCATTCTCCGCAACAAGAGAAGCCACCGCAATGAGAAGCCCACGTACCACAACAAAGAGTAGCCTCCGCTGGCCACAACTTGAGAAAGTCCGTGTGCAGCGATGAAGATCCAATGCAGCCAAAAATAAATAAATAAATAAATAGGTCAGGGACTTCCCTGGTGGTGCAGTGGTTAAGAATCTGCCTGCCAGTGCAAGGGACACGGGTTCGAGCCCTCATCCGGGAAGCTCCCACATGCCGTGGAGCAACTAAGCTCATGTGCCACGACTACTGAGGCCCGCGCGCCTAGAGCCCGTGCTCCGCAACAAGAGAAGCCACCGCAGTGAGAAGCCCGCGCACCGCAACGAAGAGTAGCCCCCGCTCGCCACAACTAGAGAAAGCCCTCGCACGGCAACGAAGACCCAATGCAGCCAAAAATAAATAAACTAATGAATTTTTTTATAAAAACAGGTCAGCCCTCTACCAGCATATTCACTTGCTCCTCAAGCCACACCTGAAGCCAAGGTCTATTTTGCAAGTGTGAAGATAAGGTTGAAGCCTGCACTGTCACCTTTTTGGCCCTGGCCACAGAGCAGCATGGGGGATGCCCACGAAGACCACGCGGACTCATCACACTGAGAGATGTCAATTCAGTGTTATCAGGGCAAAGAGCCAATCAGAAGGCTGGATGTGGGGGGAGACGGGTCCACTCTCGGAAGTCCAGGGGTCAGAGGAGGCCCCTTTGTGCCAACTGCAGGCCCGGGGACAGCCTTATAGCATTGGAAGGAGAACAGGGGAAGTTTATCCCCATTCTCCACACTAATTGGAGAGGAGAGACATGTACATTCCCAGAGCCCGAATTTCCAAGGACACAGCAGAGCAGGGGCTCCTGAGATGCCCTGTCACTGTCCCTCCGGATCCATCTCCCCCAGCAGCTGGGAACTAAGCAGGGCTGGAGGCTGGAACGCCCCCGGTTCACCTTCCAGAAAGACAGGCCTGCAGAGATTAGGGAAGGGCAAAATCCACCCTTTCTAAACACAGATGGGGCGTGGTGAGCGATACATTTTTCTTCCACGTTAAGAATGAAAAAGAAGATGATTACATATGCAGCGGGAACGAGGGGACTGTGGACATTTTTATGCCGACACATGTGAAAACTTAAACAAGACACGCAATTTCCTAGGGCGTCTGGGCAGCTTTCAGTCAGTAAAGTGGCCTTAGACGAGGTGGGCAGGGGCCGGGCTGATGAGGGCCAGCAGAGCTGCAGATGCCCTGAGCCCAAGCTGATCAGCAAGGCCCAGCCCTCATCCAGCCTTCTTGAGGCCCTCGGCCACCACTGGCTCCATGAGGGCATCTGTACAAAAGCAGAAACGGGCCAGAGGGGATCTGAGTGACCTCACACATGGGCCTCCTCTCTGGCCCTTGGAAACAACACAGCAGATTCTACTCTCTACTCGCCACTTTTTTTTGCTCAATTCAATGCATTTTCAGCAAAAGCTATCATGTTGCTGAGACCTGTGCTGATCTGTACTGTGAGGAGGGCGGGAAAGGAGGGAGGGACCCACCGAGAGCCCTGTAGGTCCCTCCACAGAGAAGACCCCCGGCTGGGACCTGCCCCGTATCCCAGCCTCGTGGACCCCCTGAGCCTCAGTTCCTGCCCCTGCCTGCTGCCCAGCTCGTGGTCAGGCGTCCCTTTGGACCCAACTGCTGTCCCCTGGTACTGCCGGTTCCTGGCTCATCTATACTAGGGAGGGAAGGGAGCCAGGTCCCAGGCCAGGTTCTGTCCTGCGTGTCCTGGGAGCCTCGGGCACAGGGTCTGCCCCTTACGGTCCACAGCATGCTGTGCTCTGACAGAGCTGCTGGGGGCCCGGAGAAGCCAGCCACCCTGAGCTCCGAGCTGCACAGGCAGGATCCCTGGCGGGGGCCCTGGAGACAAGGACCTTCCTCTCCCGAGTCTGCAGGTGAGAAAACAGATGCCAGCCTCCTGCCCACTCTGCCCTGGGGACATGCCTGCAAATGCCCAGGGCATCTCTGTCCTCAGGGAGCAGAGAAGCAGGGATGTCTGGGCAGGAACAGTGCGGGCTGGGTGCCCACCTGCCCCCTCTGCCCCGGCCGCCTCACTGCAGATGCAAAGCAGGCAGTGAGTTGTATGAAGGCTCTCAGCGTGCACTGGGAGGCAGTCTCTCTCTGGTGTCCCCTCTGCTCTCCCTCCCCTCACAGGGCATGGGGTGCGGGTCGCCCCCCTCAGCTTCACCTACCGGGGATGGGGCACTGGAGCCCCGAGGCCACACAGCAGTCCAAGCCATGCAGCCAGTGGCTGGAGGCAACTTCAGGTCCCGCAGGTGAGAAACGCAGCCCCACAGAGACCAAGCTGAGCTTGACGACCCGCTTCTCAGAGCCCAGCTCTGCCAAGAGGGGAGTGCTGCGCCCCGAAAAGGCCCCCTTCCCCGGATGTCCGGCCACCTCCCCAAACCGCTTGGTCCTCTGGGGTGTGAGCAAGGCTGGCCTGCGGGAAGAGAGGACCCTCGGCAGCTGGAGATGCAAAGGCAGCAGAGGGAGTGGTTCCTGGCCCCTGAGGACACCGTGAACGCCAAGGCCGCCGGGAGGGGCCGAGGACGAGCTGCCGCCCCGAAGCCTTTCCTTTTCAAACAACCCACACAGTGGTCACCCGCCTGTACCCGTGACCTCCGTGCTCAGGGTCTGAGCGGCCCAACACCAGCTTCTTCCTCCCAGCCCGGATGGGCTGCGGGGGGATCACCCTGTCTGGAGGCAGGGGGTTCCCTGGAAGTTGCTGTTGTCGCTTCAGGCTGGTCCAACCTCCCCTGCTGGGCGGAACCATTTCCCACAGGTCCTGGAACCCGGACCCCCGCCAGTGAGGTGCCACCTGGGTGAAGTCACCTGTATGCCCCCTCCCTGAGTCGGGGGGGACGACAGGGATGCCGGGGGCGGCCAGCAGCCTGCTGGGCTCGGGCGGCAGGCAGGGTTTGGAGGGGGTGAAGGCCATGGAGGCTTCTGCGGACACACTTTGACAGTCAGTCTGAAGCCTCCAAGCAGGAAGCCCAGAAGCCAACACCGTCTGACATTGACTTTTCTTTTATTTGTGGTTGTGATATGATGTTTCCTGTAAAGGGATTTAAAGAAAACGTCCAGGAAATAACCACACAGCTGGTGACCTCCGGAAAGTGGCCCTTCAGACAGGGAAGTGTGTCCTAGCCGGGCCTGCGGGAGCTGGATGGAGGCCTCTCCCCTCCTTGCCTACTCCATGCTCAGGGCCAGCCCCAGCTGGACCTCCCAACGTCGAGTGCCCGCTTGCTCACCCAACAGGAGACCCGGGGAACCACGTTATCGTTGCACGGAAACGGTTTCTCCTTCCTTGTGGTCTCTGCCTCACCTTGCTGGCCCCTTGCAGGAAGCTGAGCCCTGGGGTTCAGTCTGTGTCCACAGTCCACAGCTGGGGAAGGGGGCGGGCCTCTGGACCCCAGCCAGGGTGGGGGGCGGGTGGGGCTGGGGGAAGATGCTCAGGTCTTCAGGGACGGATGTCAGGCAGAGGGAGTGACCTGGGGGTTCTAGGAAAGGGAAGGGGTCAGGGTGGAGGGGTGGGAGGTGGAGTTGGCAAGGTCAGCAGGGCCGGCAGGCCACGCGCTAGGTGGGACTCTGAGTTGCAATGGTCAGAAAGCTGGTGTTCCAGTGTCTGCACAGAGGGGCTTTCCTGGCCCCTGTGCCTTTGAAGTCCAGGGGTGGGCTTGCTTCAGGCCATGTTGGATCCAGACACTTGGTGCAAATACTCTGGCAGGTTTCTTTTTTTCCTTTTTTAAAAAAATTTTTTGTATTTCTTTATTTATTTGGCTGCGTTGGGTCTTAGTTGCGGCATGCGGTCGGCTTCTCTCTAGTTGTGGCTCGCAGGCTTAGTAGTTGCGGTGTGCAGGCTTAGTTGCCCCGTGGCACGTGGGATCTTAGTTTCCCGACCAGGGATCGAATCCGCGTGCCCTGCACTGGAAGGCGGATTCTTAACCACAGCACCACCAGGGAAGTCCCTCTGGCAGGTTTCTTGCCTCCCTCAGGGGATGGCTTCATTCTCAGACCAGCTCTTCCCCTGAGAGACCTTTCGATCAGCAGCTGGACGTCTACTTCTGCCAGTAGAGCAACCACACTTTCCCGTAAGCTTCGGCAAAGACCTTGAGGCCAAGGGGACGACGGTCTGAATGGCCAGGCCTGGGTGCTCCAGCAGCCCCTGGGCGAGGTGGGTGAGCCCACCCAAAGCCCCACAGCCTGAGAGCAGAGAATAGAGGCCCCCAAAGGGAAATGGAGGCGCTAGCACTGGGAGTCAGGACAAGCGTGGGGCAGGAAGGTGCCACCTGCCCGCGACGTGGTGTGGGGTGTGGGGGCATTGGGTTTGCCTTCAGCTCACGTGTTGGTCCCTCTCTGTCTGCTGCCCCTCCCCTGTCTTCACTCCAGCCTGGCTGTGCCCAGCACTGGCTTCCGTGTCTGCACAGCCGGGGCTCCATCCTCTGGTTTCCAGTGCAATTGCCTAGGAAGCTGGCTCCAGCCAAAAGGAGGGTCTCTGTGCAGTGAGGGAGCTACCCTGGTGGGTGAGCAGCAGCTTAAAGGTGGGCCATCTGGTCTTTGAGGTCTTGCCCACGTGCCCTTTCCGGTGGGAGGGAGGCCACTCGTGCCACGGTCGGCTCCCTGGGGAAGGTGGGCACTGACCTTGACTTCCCCCTCACCTTCCCTGATGGGGCAGGAACGACAGCAGCCCCAGATGCTCCTGTAAACCCCATTAGCTCCTACTTCTGGGCAGGGAGCTGTCGGGGGCTCTGGCTGGGGGATCTCAGGGCTGGTAGGTCCAGGATCTGAGATGGGCTGTCTCTATGGGGCCAGGGGAAGGGGCCCAGGATCCATCCACCTTCCTCAGAGGCTGTGGCTGGTGGCAGAGGGAGCTCCAGCCCCTCCACAGAGCTAAGCCCTGGTACTGGGCCTTCGGAGGACAACAGACGGCAACCCCGCTGGCCACTGGCAGGGGCAGCTGCAGAGGTGGGTATGGGGCCTGATGTGGGGTGAAGGGTGGGGGGGGTCCCCCGTGATCTCTGGGGACAGTTTGCTTCACCAGCCCAGAACCCTCAGCTGGGAAGCAGAGCTTTCTCACATCTGCCCTCCCCAGTCCTGCGGCAGCTCAGCAGATCCTGCACAGGGACACGTAGGGCACAGCCCTCCCCCTCCCCTCCCCTGCTCTTTGCCCAAAGATGCCCTGCACAGAGAAAATGCCCAGGTGGGGGAGCAGCAAAGCTGGCAACCCCATGCCTGGCCCTTCCACCTAGCCAGGAGCTGCCAGACCAGGAAGAGCTCAGCCTGGTGAGCCCCCAGCCCCAGAACAGGCTAAGGGCATGGGTATCAGGCTCCGCAGGGAGGCCTCAGGCTGGATCTAATTGGATTCTCTCCCCTACCCCCCACCAGCTGCAAAAGCTCTGAACAGTCCCGTTTCTGCCCAGCTCCTCTCTGGAGTGGGCAGGTGGAATGGTCACCTGGCTGCTCTCTGGCCCAGAAGACCTGGCAGTGGAGACCTGGGCCACCGTAGAGCATGGCACCCTCTGACCACTGTCCCATCCCTACCCCTCGGGCAGAGCGGCCACAGCGACCTCAGCTTCCCCAGGAAACTGGTGTGAGAAAGCTGGTCGAGGCCCCAGGGAGCTCGGGGTGAGGACGCGGGGTCCCTGGATCACGGTCACTTTCTGCCCCCTGAGTCCCCCACAAAGCTGGGCAGGAGTCTGAGCCCAGGGCCCTCCCTGCCTGGGGAGGGGGTAGAAGCCAGGGGCAGGGCCAGGGGTGCCTCTCTCCAAAACTTCCCCCCCAGGCCTCCCCCACTAGGTGCAGCGGCCTGGGGAGACCCTGCTTGGGGTCTCAGGGAGCTGGAGAGGCCTGGTGTTGGGGGCAGGGTTTTCTGGCCGGTGTGCTGGGTCTGGGTAGGGGGCCGCTGACCCTTGGCTTCAGGCTCTGGTAGAGGGCTTGCGATCTGGTGCTGACCTGGAATTTGGGGGGATGACCAGGAAATAGTGAGGCGGGGGTGGAGGTGGAGTGCTCCTTGGATGGGTGAATGGGGACCAAGGACTCAGTGAGTGTTGCAGCCCACCTAGTCCCTCCTCTCTCTCCCCCAGATGAGAACAGCACCTGGAAGTGGCTGCTGGGAAACTACAGTCCACAGGACAGTGGCCAGGGACCCCTCCTCGCCTCCCTGCCCAGGGCTCAGAGGTGTGCTCCCTGCACATGGTGTGCTACTTCACATCCAGTCACGTCAGGCAGGCCTGGCTGCGTGTCCCCCGGCCCTGGAGAGGTGTCTTGAGCACAGGACGGTTAGACTGGAGGGGATGGAAGGCCTACGGTCTCAGACCTCCTGGACACCGGAGTGGGGGAAGGTATGTGTCCCTCCTTCCCCGGGTAGTGATGCCCACCCTCTGCACCAGGTGGACTTGTGGCGGGGCTGTTCCCTTTGTCCAGCCTTGGCCCTCTTCCCGGGCGATCCGGAGGGCTGCCCCAGGGCCATATCTGCGGGGAGGCGGGGGAAGGATTAATTAGAGCCGAGAGTGGTCCACCCTGTAGCTGCCTCTTTGGTGCGGAGTGAATAGTTTTCAGCAGAGGAAGTCTCATCTCTCTGGCGCCCCTCCCAGGTCGGCGCTGTCCACTTCGAAATGAGCAGAAGCCCTGAGGGCGGAGGAGTTTCCGTCCTCACCCCCTCCAGGTCACGACAGATGGTACCCTTTCTTTGCCGGTCCCCACCGCGGGTGTGGGATGGGGCGGCGTGGAGCTGCGCGCGCTCGCTCCAGGCCGCTGCTCCCCACCATCTGGAGGCACGGCATCCTTGCCAGGTGTGGCCAAGGAGAGTCGCGAAGCTGCCCCCGGGTGCCACGACTCGAGACCCCAGCCCGCCGCGGACCACTGGAAAGCCCGGAAAAAGCCTGTTAGGGGAGGGTAAAGGGCAGGGCTCCGAAGGGCGCTCACACGGCGAGAGGCCGAGGGGCACAGCCGCCCCGGCAGCGCCGGGC
>NW_020174791.1:3471958-3499767 GCF_003031525.2 Neophocaena asiaeorientalis asiaeorientalis
TGCCGCGACTACCTGCTGCCCGACGTGCACGACGGCGTGCGCTACCGCCTGTGCCTGCAGTCGCTGCCGCTGCGCGCCGAGCCCGCCGTCGCCCCGGAGCCCGCCGTCGTCCCGGAGCCTGCCGCGTCCGCCGAGTGCGTGGAGTTCGCCGCCGAGCCGGCCGGCATGCGGGAGATCGTTGTGGCCATGACGGCGGTGGGCGGCTCCATCTGCGTCATGCTCGTGGTTATCTGCCTACTCGTGGCCTACATCACGGAGAACCTCATGCACCCGGCCTTCGGGCGCCCGGGCCTGCGCCGGCAGCCCTGAAGTGCGAGGCGCCCGCCAGACCGGGCTCTGCCTGCCCGACTAGGGTGCGGGAGGCCCCAGGCCCTTGGCCCGCTCTCCCCTCCCCGCTCTCGCTCCATCCTGAGGATCTCCACGCAGGGCCTGCTGGAGATAGATGGGGCACCGGCCGGCCCGTCCCAGGGCCTTGGAGTCACCGCACGACCTTTCCAGCTGAGCAGCCGCCTCCCAAACTCCAGCTCGGGACTGGCCCTTGGGCCTGAGTGGAGATGCCAGCCGCGTGCAGGGCTCTCCCCGCTCTCCAGAGCCCTTGGGGGGTACCATCAGAGCACAGAGACCCTCTTCGCAAGAGCCATTGGCACCCCCGGGCCGTCACCCTGCGCCTCCAGTCTGTGACGAGTTGGAAAAAACCAGGCTGTCGTTATGGCTTGGTCACTGTGTGCTTTTCCCACTCAAGGGGGCCGCTTGGAGCCTGTCCTCTCCCCGCCCCACCCCAGTGGGCTTAGGTAGCTTCGTGCCTTAGTATCTCGGGCCCACTGCGGGAGCCAGCCACCCTTCCAGTGCTGTCCAAGAGGGTCTGTGGCCCCGATGCTGGCAGCTTGCGCGTGCTTCTGGCCAGAGCCCCCCTGGGGACCCTCCCTTCAAGTTTTGCAGGAACATCCAGTTTGGGTAAGAAGCGTCCTGCGGTGTTTCCCTGTGTGGGCATTTGACAAGTTGGGAGCCGTGACTTAGCTCGGCAGGCGGCCCAGCGTCCAGCTGTTGTTTCCGGGGGTGAGTGTCCCCTGACCTCGGGGGGAGCTGGCAGTTCACCAGGGCTGGGCTCCCTCCCCTTCCTTTTGTGTGTCTGGTGAGGACTTTCCATGGGGACTGGGGGTCTGAAAGAGCAGTGCCGTATCCAGAGGGTGAAGGATAGATGCCAACTTGCCCAGCTGGACCTTCCACTGTGATCTGGATCCCAAGCGTCAACCACGGCATGACGGACAGCACCACGCCACCCCATCCCCGAGCCAGTGGCCAGCTGCCCCGGATCTGGCTGGGTGCTGCCCCCTGCCCACCTACCCGCTCGCCGTGGACTGAAGGCTGGCCTTGCCCGTTTCCAGGCAGACCTGAGCATCTTGGCCGAGGTTCCCTCCTGTGCCAGCCACCTGACGATGCTGGGCGCTGGGAGGGGCGAAGCATGGCTCGCCCGGCTCTGCGTGAGCCCCCGACTGTGGCTGTCCTGGACCCGGCACATCTGGAGTCACTGTGGCGAACTCCCCCTCCCCCAGCAGCCACCAGCGACCCTCACACCAGCAGCCTGGCTGGTGCCCCTGCAGCGCCCACTCCCTACCTCTCTGTCCTTGCTCTGCCCGCCCCTGGCGTGGCACTGGTCAGGCGTGAGCCTGGCGCCAGTGTCTAAATGTCTATCATTCTTAGACCCAAACCACTGTCTTGTGTACTTATTTGGGAGGGGGGAGAGAAGGGTGAGGGGGAGAGTTGAACCCCTTTTTCCCAGCTCCTCAGGCATCAGCCCAGTGGTTGGCCCTGGAGCCTTTGCAGGTCACGTGGGGTTAGCCCAGGCCGGGAGCACAGGCACCCTGCCCTTGTGGCTTGTGGCAGAGGGACAGGCAGGGTGTGTCTCCGCTGGCCTGTCCGCCTTCAGAGCTTGGACAAGCATCTTCTCTGGGGTCTGCTCTGTGGGGCGGGGCTGGGGAGTGGCACCTGCCGCAGTTGGAAATAGCCCCGCCTCAGGAATGACCCGCTTGAGCTGTGACAGGCAGCAGTGAGGTGGCTCCAGAAGGGCCCCCTCCCCGGCCCGGGCATCCCCACGCGGTGCTAGAGCTGGGGGGTGGGGGCCAGAGGACGGACCTGGGGCCCCTGTGTGTGGCGCACACTGTGTCACCCCCTGCATTCCCTACTGGGCCTCCCCCACCTGGGCTAGGCTGTCCTTGAGATCCTGGAGCCGGCTGTGACCCTGAGGGGCAAACAGCTGGGGGTGGGCCATGCTCTGAGGAGTGACTCATCCCCCCTCCCGCCAAGGGAGCGGGGTGCAGTGAAGTGTCTAGACAGCCAGCAGGAGTGGAAGGGGTTCCAATTCCTCCAGCCTGGCTCCCTGGGGTACCTTTTCCTCTTGCAGCTTTAGGCTACCCGCGACAGGCGCTGAGGTGTCTTCCACAAGGGTGGGGCTGGCAGCCCTGGTCCCAGGCCCTGGTGCCCTGATGTCCATCCTCTAGCTCCTGTGTGCAGCTGGGTTCACAACCGGCCACTGTGAAGTACTTGGAGGCCTGCCCTGGGCCCTTCCCCCAGCCGTGCAGCTGATTTGGGGCCCTGTCTGTGGCCCTGACTGGGCTCACGCCAGCTAGAGCCACAGGCCTGTCCTACCCGCCGATTCTCGAGGCTGGTCAGTACGGACCCGCAGCCCTCCGCCCCAGAGATGCCTCTTCAGGGCTCTCTTCAAGGGCTTCTTGGAGGCCCAGTGTCCAGCCCAGCAGGGTCCAGTGGGGGAGCCCTGGCCTGGAGACGGCATGGAGCTGGTGTCCATGAGGAGCACTTCTGCTCCTGAACCGTTGCCACCCCTGAAAACTGCTTCCCCAGGTGGCCCTTCCATTCTGGGGGCACGGGGACACCCAGGCTCCTCCCCTACGAGCCCCCAGTCCTCCATCCCCACCACATCCCGGTGGCTCTCTCTCTGACTCGTGGCTGGCGGGTAGACGTGCGGCTTCCCTGTGCCCTGGAGGTGGAGGTCCGGATGCCTTGTCCCTCAGTCAAGACATCGTCTTTCTCGTGGTGCCTGAAGGTAACTTCCTTAAGCTTATGATTTCCTGACGTGGAGTAGAAAGAACTGCTCTGATTCTAAAACACTGAAGGGTTGCCTGGGCTGTCAGCCTGGCCCTGCCTTTCAAGAGCCATGCACCCTTTCAATGCCTCAGTCTCCGTGTCTGTGAAGTGGAAACAGTCATAGGACCTAACTCAGAGGCTTGTGTGGAGGCTTATGTGAGATCAGCCAGGCGGAGAAGCGTAAGTGGTCCGTGCTTGGTCCCGTCTGTGCCACGACTTCATGCGCATCCAGGCCGAGACCACCCCCGCCCACGGCTGCATCCCTAGCCTGACCCTGCTCAGAATCCCGAGGTCCTTGAAATTCCACCACCAAACACACTCCCTGCTCACTCCCCAAAGCTGACCCACAGCTTGTGTTCCTCACTCAGCCAGCAGGAGGGATTCACGGTCATTCTGTGGACGAATGCCCAATGCCCTGTGTGGCAGGCTCTGGGGGCCCAGCAGTGACACCGGAGGTAAGATGCGGGCCGGCCGGCCTGCTCAGGCCCCTCCCCACGGCCCTCAGGGCAGCTGCTAACTCCCCGGGTCCCCCGGACATTCAGCCCTCCGGCCTCCGGCCTCCGAGGAGAAGCTGGTTTCATCAGCGCTGGCTCGTGAGGACCTCACACTCCCGGGGGCCAGGGGGTGGGGGTGGACACACAAACGCGCAGGCAGCATGAGGTGCGATGGAGGAAACGTTTCTCCACTGGGGCAGGGCTGTGCGGCTAGCGTTTCCCTGGTGATCTCAGGATTGGGGGACTGGGCTGTTGGAGTTGGTCTACAGGGACAGCCAGGGAGCTGCTGGAGACCCTGGCCCGGGGGATGGGCATTTTGGCCCCTTCAGCCTGAGTCTAGAGAGTCCTGGGTCCCTGACAACCCAGAGCCTCCTCCAGCCGCATCTCTCTGGGGACTGGAAGCGTGACCCCAGCAAACGCCGGCCAAGAGGGGAGGAAGCGTCCACATCCCAGGGTGGGGTCAGGCTGCACCTTCTGAAGTCAGGAGCCCAAGGGCCACACACACACTGCCTCTTTCTTTCAAGGTCCCCCCAGATATCCCCCCTCCTTTAGAGATCTGTTATTTCATTTCTATGCTGTATCGGCTGTCTTTTCAAACTTTCATTTTTTCTAATGACCTCAGTAAAATGTTCCCTCCATTTCTGATGCGGGGTGTTCTTTCATAACTTTCGTTTTCCTAACTCTGTTTAGCTTATGACGAAATATTCAGTTAAAATGTCTACTTATTTTGGGGGCATGCCTCTCTGGCTTGTCTTCTCTACCTACAGGGATGTCAGCACGCTTCTTTTTTTCTTATGGAGAGTCTGGGTGGGAGTCACTCGCTGCTCTGTCCCCTTGGCCACATGTAACGAAGCTGGGTTTCCCTCGCTCTTAGGTGGGGAGTGGGTGGGCTGGGATAGCGTTCAGAACTTCCCAGCTCTGCTGTTAACCACTGCGTTGATTACGTGGCCTCACACGTCTGGGATCTGCCTTTCCTTCCCCTCCCCCACTTTTATCTGGACTCTCTCCTTCCTTTGTCCCACGTGTCTCTGTCCTGCTCAATTTGGATCCCAGCGCGACAGATTCTCCCCATGCCGTTCCCTTCCTCCCTCATGGCAACCACTCCGATGTTGTGCTGCTGGGCTTGTTTTTAATTTTTACTCAACACCGTGTCTTTGAGATTTATCCATGTTGCAGAATGCACAAATGTTTAATAGTTTCTGTTCATTGCATGCAATTTCTAGTGTGTGTCCACCAGGCTGACTTGTCCTCAGCCCTGAGGGTACACGGGTAACTGCAATGCTAATCACAGTGTCGCCATGATAATGCCCATCCACATTCCTCAGGGACCCGTGTGAGGATTTCTCTAGGTGAGGGGCAGTGGATCTTAGGGGTGTGTGTACCTAACCACCACCATTATCAGTTTGTCCTTAACGGCCAAAGCAGTCAGCACTCCCGCCAGCAGGGCAGGTAGGTTTCTACTTCCGCAACCTCTCACAAACACTGTGTATTGTTTGGTTTCGTAGCTTTTGCCCATCTGTTGGCTGTGTAGCAGTAACTGGATTTGATTTTAATTTGCTTTCTTCTGATCACTGGAGAGGCTGCACACCACTTACTATTCCTATTAGCCACTTGAATTTCCCTGCTGAATAACTGCTTATTCATAATTTTTGTACATTTTCCCATTGCTGTGGCTTTTTCCTCTTGATTTTCAAGAGGTCCACAAATAGTGCTGTCCAACAGGACTTTCTGAAATTATGAAAATGTTATCTGTGCTGTATTAGTTTCCTGGGGCTGCTATAACAAAACCACAAACTGGGTGTCTTAGAACAACAGAACTTTATTCTCTCATGGTTCTGGAGGCTGGAGGTCCGAAATCAAGGTGTTGCCAGAGGTGGCTCCTTCTGGAGGCTCTGAGGGAACATTTCACGCCCGTTTCACGCCTCTCTCCAGTGTCTGGTGTGGCCGGCAATCTTTGGGGCTCCCTGGCTAGCGGACACATCACTCCAATCTCCAAGGACACCCCTGTTATGGCCTCCTCCTGTCTGTCTGTCTCCTCTGAGGCTCTGTGTCTGAATTTCCATCTCCTTTCTCTTATAAAGACACCACTCACTGTATTATTGCCCACTCTGATCCATTATAATTTTAAAGTATTTTATTTAGTTATCTATTTATTTGGTTACACCAGGTCTTAGTTGTGGCTCACCAGCTCCTTAGTTGTGGCATGTGAACTCTTAGTTGCGGCATGCATGTGGGATCTAGTTCCCTGACCAGGGATCAAACCCGGGCCCCCTGCATTGGGAGCACGAAGTCCTAACCACTGCACCACCAGGGAAGTCCCCTAATCCATTATAACTTAATTTTATTCCATCTGCAAAGACCCCTATTTTCAAATGAGGGCACACCCACAGGCCCCAGGGGTAGGGTATCAACATATTCTTTTGAGGAACATGATTCACAGTAGTCACTAGTCTAGTCAGTATCTACTAGTCACTGTGGCTCTTTGGGGACTTGAAATGTGACTAGTATAACCAAGAAACCACATCTTAAGTTTTAATTAATTTAAACGTAAGTTCAAATAGCCGTATATATTTAGTGGGGCTGTACTGAACAGCACAGTTCTAGATACATACCTTTGACTATTTATTTTTTAATTAATTAATTTATGGCTGCACTGGGTCTTCATTGCTGTGCACGGGCTTTCTCTAGTTGCGGCTAGTGGGGGCTACTCTTCATTGTGGTGTGTGGGCTTCTCGTTGCAGTGGCTTCTCTTGCTGTGGAGCACGGGTTCTAGGCACGCGGGCTCAGTAGTTGTGGCGCACGGACTCTAGACTGCGGGCTCAGTAGTTGTGGCGCACGGGCTCTAGACTGCGGGCTCAGTAGTTGTGGCGCACGGGCTCTAGACTGCGGGCTCAGTAGTTGTGGCGCACGGGCTCTAGACTGCGGGCTCAGTAGTTGTGGCGCACAGGCTTAGTTGATCCGCAGCATATGGGATCTTCCCAGACCGGGACTCAAATCCACATCCCCTGCACTGGCAGGCGGATTCTTAATCACTGCGCCACCAGGGAAGCCCCCCTTTGACTGTCTAGATGTTGCAAGTATTTTCTCCTATACTGTGAACATTGTTAACAGTGTCCTTTGTTGAAAACAAATCTCTAATTTTGATGACATCATCAGACCTATCTTTTTTTCCCTATATGTTGTATGCACTTTTTTTTTGGTCTTAAGCAATCCTTGCACACCCAGATAATACATAAATATTCCCCATGAGAATATTTTTTTCGACTGGCTTTATGACTTTACTTTTCATATTTAATTGTCTAGAGGTCACATTGTATATGGTGTGAGGTAGGGATCCAACTTTTTATATCAGCACACTGAGCCGATTTCCCCAATCCAGTCTGCAGAAACAATCCATCCTTTTCCATATGTGGTGGCCCCATATCATACACCACAACTCCACAGGTGCATGGGTCCATTTATGGGCTATTGTATTCTATTGGTCTGTTTGTCTTTTCGTACAGTGGTACCATATTATCTTTACTGTTATGATCTTAACATCTGTAGGGTGAGTTCCCACACTGCACTCTCTTTAAATTGATGTGTATGTTAAAAATATTTATTTACGTATTTATTTATTTAGGCTGTACCAGGCCTTAGTTGCAGTATGCAGGATCTTCGTTGTGGCACGCGGGATCTTTTTTTTCAGTTGTGGCATGCGGACCCCTTGGTTGTGGCATGCAGGATCTAGTTCCCTGACCAGGGGATTGAACCTGGGCCCCCTGCATTAGGAGCACAGAGTCTTACCCACTGGACCACCAGGGAAGTCCCACATTTCACTCCTTTAAAATGGACTCAGTGAGACTTCTGATTCCAGCCAAGATGAAGTAACAGGGACCAGAATTACCCTTTCACCTGAAACAACTAAAAATTCATACAAAATATGTGAAACAACAGTTCCAAATACATTGGCTATAATGCAATGAAGGGCCATGACCTCTGAGAGAAAGGAAAGAAATGAATTGAGTTCTGTGACTGCTCCAGCTTACTGTCTGGAGGATTTTCAGGATGCAGAGCAAGGAGGAGGGACTCAGGCAGAGCCCAGTATTGTCCTGAGTTAAATGGATGGATCTGGGAGGCCAGGGAGGCCAAGATGGCTGGAGTTTGGGGGGCAGAACACAGAATAAGAAAGAGGATGTGAAGATCTATAGCTTAGGACTGAATAGTGTGTGTGTGAGGGAATCACCAGGCCAAGAAAGGAGCCAACAAACAGGATTAGAGGCAAGACTCCTCAGAGTTCAAGCAGGGCCAGGAGCAGTGTCTCTGACAACCAGCCAGAGTGCAAACCCACCCCCGGGGCACCGATTACACATGTATCAGCTGCTGGAGGTTGTCCCACAACCTGATGCTCTGTTTATTTTTTCTCTTTCATTTTGTTTCGCTTTTCTGTTTCATTTATACTTTTTATTTATATGTCTTCAATTTCACTAACCTTCTCTTCTTCAATGTCTAATCTACCATTAAACCCATCCAGTATATTTTTCATATCAGATATTTTAGTGCAATGTATAAGAGAACAAGTTGGTAAATTGTACTTTATCAAACTTAAGAACTTTTGTCCTTCGAAAGACATTGATAGGAGAACAAGACGAACCACAGGGAGAAAATATCTATATATCACATATCTGGAATATATATACATAAACTTAATAACAACACAATGATAAATGCACAAATGATTTGGACATCTCAGCAAAGAAGACGTAGTTGATGGCAAATAAACACCCGAAATTATGCTCCATTTCATTAGTCACTAGGTAAATACACATTACAAACACACTGAGATACCGTGAGGTACCTCGTCTAAAAATGTCTAAAACTGAAAAGACTATCACATCAAATGCTGGCAAGGATGTGGAGAACCTGGAACACTGCTCATGGGAATGTAAAATAGTGCATCCACGGGACTTCCTTGGCAGTAAGACTCCATGCTTCCAGTGCAAGGGGTGCAGGTTCGATCCCTGGTCGGGGAACTAAGATCCCACGTGTGGCGTGGCACAGCCAAGAAAATATGAAGGAAAAAAAAATAGTACATCGCTTTGTAAACAATTTAGCAGCAGTTTCTTAAAAAGTTAAACGTACATCTAAACATATGATCCAATCATCCTACACCCAAGCATTAGGCCAAGAGAAATGAAAGAATACGTCCATACAAAGACTCATTCATGGGGACTTCCCTGGTGGCGCAGTGGTTAAGAATCCCCCCGCCAATGCAGGGGACACGGGTTCAAGCCCTGGTCCGGGAAGATCCCACATGCTGTGAAGCAACTAAGCACGTACGCCACAACTACTGAGCCTGCACTCTAGAGCCCGAGAGCCACAAGTACTGAGCCCGTGAGCCACAACTACTGAAGCCTGCATGCCTAGAGCCCGTGCTCCGCAACAAAAGAAGTCACCGCAACGAGAAGCCTGTGCACCACAAAGAAAAGTAGCCCCCGCTCGCCACAACTAGGGAAAGCCCACGCACAGCAATGAAGACCCAAAGCAGCCAAAAAAAAAAAAAAAAAGACTCATTCATGCATGTTCACAGCAGCCTTATTTGTAATAGCTAGAAGCTGGAAACAACCCAAATGTCTATCAACAGGTTAATGGATAAACAAAATGGGGTATATCCATATAATGGCATACTTCTCAGCAACAGAAATGAACTATTTATACATGCAACATTATGGGTGAATCTCAAAATGATTATGGTGAGTGACAGAAACAAGACCCCCGAACCCCCCCCCCCAAAAAGTACCCTATGATTCCATTTATATAAAATTCTGAAAATTACAAACTAATCTATACAACAGGAAGCAGCTCAGTGGTCACCCGGTGAGATGGGGGGTCAGGTGGAGGGGAGTGCAGGAAGGAATTACAAAGGGGTATGAAGAAACTTTTGAAGGTGATAAATACTATCTTGTTGCTATTTTAAATAAATTTAATTAATTAATTAATTGGCTGCATTGGGTCTTTGTTGCTGCGCACGGGCTTTCTCCAGCTGCGGGGAGCGGGGGCTACTCTTCGTTGTGGTGCGCAGGCTTCTCATTGCGGTGGCTTCTCTTGTTGTGGAGCACGGGCTCTAGGCACCTGGGCTTCAGTAGTTATGGCACGTGAGCTCAGTATAAAGAACGGCACCAAGAAACGGAGGAGAGCTTAAACAAGCTTTATTTGGGAACACTCCCGGGCGAGGTTCACTGGTCCGAGAGAGAGGGGCCAGAGAAGTCGCGCCCGGTCGAGGGTTTGGGAAGAATTTATAGGGGAAGAAGGGAAAGGGGTGTGGTGAATCCGGGAGGGCGCAGGTTATTCCTTATTTGGTGGTCTCTTCGGGTATCGTGGCAATATCCGGTGCCGGTTGCATCAGTCTTGGGACCGTTAGTCCCGCCCCTCGAAAGGCGGGAAGGCTGGGCCGGGTGGAAAGTCCCCACTGGAACTGGGTGGTCCGGAAAGTGTCCAGGTCAGTTTCTGGAACTGGGTGGTCCGGAAAGTTTCGGTCTGATGCATCCTGTGAGTCTGATTGCGTTCCCCTGCCTCGGGCCAGTTGGCCTTACAAGTAGCTGTGGCTCGCAGGCTCAGTAGTTGTAGCGCACTGGCTTATTTGCTCTGAGGCACGAGGGATCTTCCCGGACCAGGGCTCGAACCCGTGTCCCCTGCACTGGCAGGCGGATTCTCAACCACTGCGCCACCGGGGAAGTTCCCAAGACTAGTTATATTTCAGCTTGGGGTTCCCACATCATGATGAAAGTATAAAGTTCATCAGATGCTGGTAGCATAAGCACAGACAGTGCACAGAGGGCTCTGACAACCACCTGGGCGCCTTCTCCCTCATGTACCTGCCCGACGAGTACTCAGTGAGTGCCTCTAGAGGAACATTTCTAAATGCACCACACATAAGGCAACAGAGCCATCTGGGCTGGAAGTGGAGTCCCTAGCCCTCTGGAGCTCAGAGTCTATGAATGCAGTGGGGCAGAGATGCACAGAATGCTAAGTGTTCAGAACCAAACCAGTAAGTTGAGGGCGGTGCTGGGAGCAGAGAAAGGCCAGCAGGAGAAGAGGAGGACGCAGGTAAGCTTTCTTGAGGCTGGTGACATCTATCTGAACCTCAGTGCCTGGACTACGACTTGAGGTATGGGGGTGGCGTACGCAGAGGTAAGAAAGGCATGGGACAGTTTCCAGCTGGTGCTCCCTTAAGTTCTAAACAAGAAGCAGGGAGAGGTGAGGTAGGAGAGCTCGGTATTGCACCGGTACCGTCAGACCATAGTGTCTTTGAATTCAGGAGCACATACGGGGGAAGCCGTGGAGGGGGCTTTCCTTTCAAAATGTAAACAGCGCTATTATTTGTGGTGGGGGTAAGAGAAAATACATGTTCATCATAAAATACAAAGTTAAGGAATTCAAAAAAGTATAACGGGCATTCAAAGCACTGTTAACCCTACCACCCATAAATGCCCTCTTTCCGGGGCTTCCCTGGTGGTGCAGTGGTTGAGGGTCTGCCTGCCAATGCAGGGGACACGGGTTCGAGCCCTGGTCCAGGAAGATCCCACATGCCGCGAAGCAACGAAGCCCGTGCGCCACAACTACTGAGCCTGTGCTCTAGAGCCCGTCCTCCGCAACAAGAGAAGCCACCGCAATGAGAAGCCCATGCCCCGCAATGAAAAGTAGCCCCTGCTCGCCAAAACTGGAGAAAGCCCGCAGCCCGCGTGCAGCAACGAAGACCTAACACAGCCAAAAATAAATAAATAAAATTAATTAATTAAAATAAAAATAAATGCCGTCTTTCCCACTGCCAAATTTCAGTGTATGTCTTCCTGGATTTATGTCTGCATATATTCAAATACATACAGAGCAGGGTGCGGGGAGTGGGGGCAGATGCCCTCGTTCCTCCTCATTCATCCCTCAACCCCCAGGTCCTTCCAAGTAAATGCTTCCTTCTTGCAGTCACGCACTGTCCCTCCCATACACTGTGCCCGAGGGTCCTTAAGTATTCTGAGCGTCTGGTTCTCGGCTTTTTTCTCTGTGAAAACATCAGGAGCAATGGTAGGACATCAGTGAGGATGGGCCCTCACTGCCCTGGCTTCTGAGTTTCTCCCTCTCCAACAGGAAGATTCTCTTCTGCTCTTGCCTGTGGTAACGCCTAACCTATAGGTATTCAAAAGGCGGCCCCCTCCACACCCTGTTTCAAGTATCCTGCTCTACCACCGTTTGGCTCTGGTGACATGTCTTCCACTGGGATCTCCAATCCAGAGCACACAGTACCTTTCCACTGCGGCACCCCTTCATGTCCCTTCATGTCTCATCATTTCTGGATCCACGGCGGAGAATCGCCATTCCCTTGCCCCCTCCCTTTGCTGCGCTTCCAGATCAAAACATCAACTCATTGGCCACTCCAGACGGCCGGACGTGGCTGGAGAACAACAAAACCGGGTTGATTAGTTTCACTGTCATATCATGACCCCAAACCTCACGCCCGCAGCGCCTCCAAACCAACTCAAGGATCTAAGTCAATTTGCTCTCCCAACCCGAGAGGTTTCCTCACACCTCCTTACGCCTCCTCTCTAATCATCTCTTCAAATACTTTCACAACATCACTTAAATGTCAAACTTCCCAAGGCTTTCAGAGGACAGCCACGCGCTGGCGTCTGCGCGAGCTTGGGGACGGGAGGCCGGTAAGAGGCCGTGGCAGTCGTCCCAGGAGGGGCGCGGGGGCTCGGCCTAGACCGGTGGAGGCGCGCAAGGAGCGACATGGAGGATCTCGGGGACTGGCTGAGGGCGAGCGGAGAGCGGGCGAGGGAGGATCGCCGGCTCGGGCGGCAGGTGCGAAAACAACCGGGGTGGACGGAGCGCGCAGATCGGTACCTGTAGACGCCGGGCACGACCAGTCACCTCCAACGCCCGCCCCAGGGGCCGCGGCGCCTCTCGCGTCACTCCAGGCGACGGCGACGGCGCGCGTGACGTCACAGGAGCCGGCGCGACGCCTTGCCCGTCACTAGCGGCGACGGCGGCGGGGGCTTGTGACGTCAGGACGCCAACGCAGGGCGCCAGGAGGCTTCCGTGCCAAGCGCCGGCCTCGGCGCTCGCGCCCGAAGGAGCGGCGCGCTCGCTGGCCGGTGTGGCGCCCGGGGAGCTGGGCCTCCCACGGTCCGCAGTCCAGCTCTCTGGGCCGGCGCTGGGAAGCCTCTGGGACGCCGTACACACGCCAGCGCCGCGCCTCCTGACGCGCTACGTCGCCGGCGCCGCCGCTTCGCGTAATGACTTCCGGGCGCCGGGGCCGCCATCTTGCTCGCGCGGAAGCGGCGCGGCTGGGTGGGAGTCCCGAAGCGGGAGTCGCGGACCGTGCGGCCACCGCTATGCCGTCATCGCCGCTGCGGGTGGCGGTGGTGTGCTCGAGCAACCAGAACCGGAGCATGGAGGCGCACAACATCCTCAGGTAGTTGGGGCCTCCGCCCTGGCCCAGCGCGCCCCGCGGACGCCGGCCGACCGGCCGTCCCTACGGCCGACCGGCCCGTGCTGGGCGGTTCCGGCTCCCGGCCCGTGCTGTGTGGCGGCGGCCGCGGTTCCCGGCCCCGGTTCTCCCTGACCCGTGCTGGGCAGCCCAGGTTCCCAGGCGGGCGGTGCGCGGCGGCCCCCGAAGGACGGCCGAGAGGCCTCGCCGCCTCCAGGCTCGTTGGCTACAGGGCCGAGCGCAGCGAGGAATCGACAAAACTCGGTCCGCCGCGCGGTCCCCCACGTGTGCTTAGCGTCGCGAAAAATTCACATTCTGAGCCGAAATGTTTCCGGGTCGCTGAAACCTCAAAGCTGCTAGTAAACCTGAAAGGCTGATGCTGTTCGCATCTACTTCGTACGCACGTCTGTGTATCTGAAAATCATGGCCTCTGTAAAATGCTCAGCAGTGAGGCGGTAAGTTGCAAGATGAAGGTTAGGGTCCACGAGAGGATAGGCCGGTTGTGTCCAGGGCGTGTCGCCTTTTTATCAAATATGGAAAACTTGCGCGACAGGATCTCAGGATAGAACAAGTCGTAAAAACACGGAAATGGCCTATTTTAATTTCATGCATTTGTGTATTTGCTTCTATCTACATTTTTCAAGTCTCATGCAAAAAAATCCTTTCTCCTCCCTTGGAAAATCTCCAGTCGATAATTTCTGAACCACACGTGAGTTTGGTTTCACGTTTCAGTGCTAACTACCCTTTTGTGACGCTGGTGTTGTATATGTTTAATAAAATTTTATTCCCGTTTGATAAATTTTTTTTCGTTCAGAATCACTTTACAGAATGTGAAATTGACACCTTGCATTACAGTTAAAGTTTGGTGTACCTGTCAACTTTGATAGTAAAAGTTGAAACTGCCGTTTCTTCTGAAGTTTTCTTATGTGGACATTACAGGACAGCCATGCCTCGCTGCTTCTCCTACTACGGCAGTCAGCTTTGACTCTACCGAGGAAATCAGAATTCTCCCTCGCCCCTCGTTTTTAATGAAGCTGGACGCACCAGGTGTCCACGATCTGCTAGTTCTGAGTTTAATTCTTCCTAACATCTACCACACTGTCTGCAGTATTCAGTTAATGTTGTTGTTGGGTCTAGTGTGATATGCTTGCAACCTTACAAACCAATGTGGAGTTCGTTTCTAAACTAGAATTTTTTAAACTGTAAAGTTGTTTTAAAATTGGAAAAGTGCAAGAATTACAGTGTGTTGGATCTCATCCCCAAACTGCATCTATCTGTTCAGAGTCACTAAAAGTGGTAACTTTAAGGAAAAGATTGCAAGGTTCACGCTCCAGGAAAATTATTCAAGGAAAATAAAATTTAATGTCTTTAATTAGAATGACAAGTGATCTGGAGACCACCTCATTCTGCTGGTTCTGGCTGGTGATCCTTTATTTAAGCTCTTCTCTATCTGCATAACAAAGTTGGGGTGAAATGTTACAAAAGGAAATGTTTTTAAATTTCCTGTAGCAACTTTGATAGTAAATCTGTTCCAAAGTCTTGCCTATCTGATAGCCCTGAGACAGTCACCAGCAAGATTTAAGCCCTTGCTTAGTTCAGAGTAACTGGCACAGCCTTGGGTCTCCTGCAGAAATGAGGGTGCAGAAGAGCCCCCAAATAATCACCAAGTAGGAATGCTTGTGTACTTTTACCCATTTTACTATTTTTCAAATTTACTCATGAGAAGAGTAGATTCAGAATGAGGGCAAAAGGAGGTAAGTTTAGGGTAACATACATTATTTGTATCATGAATGTGAAGTTATTTTAGACGTGAATCTTTAATTTCTAAAATGCTTATATTTGGGGGGTGTTTTCCTTTGTTAAAATGATAGTATTTGCTTGTTGCAAAAAATCCTCGCTGTAGAAAATATAGAAGATGAAGAAGATAAGGATCACGGTATCATTTTGGGGTACACCCTTCTTTCTGGATGTTCTTGCAGACATCCGGACACACACTGAAGGGAGGCCAGAGCACTGTTAGGTAATCTCTCCACAGAACGTGAACATAGTTTGATTTCAATATTCATTTCTGCTTTTATTTTTATACATTGGATTTGAACATATCTATTCATGTTGAGTAATAGCAGTGGTTACAAAACCATGAGCCAGTACTCAGAGCAGTCCTGTGCAGCAGTCACTTTGTACCCACTCCCCGTAACAGGTGGTTGGTTTTCAGTTTTATAATGTCCACATTCTTGTGCCATTTTAAGTATCTTTGTACTTTTCTAGTTATTTCCTTGGCATAAATTGCTGAGTCCAAAACTAGGCATATTTTACATTTTCATACATTCTGCCAAACTGCCTTCCAGAAAAGTACCTGTTTATAGAATTCCCATTTCCTCACAATACGGGCATTATTTATATCTTTTCATGCTGCTGGGGCAAAAGTATCTCGCCCTTTAGTTTTAAAATTGCCATTGAGATTGAACAACTTTTTGTGTCGTTTTCACTTTTGAAAATTATTTATGGCTTTATCTCTTTCGATAACTTACAGGGTTTAAAAAGATGTTTAAGAAATTTATATGATGGTTTTTGTTACAACTAGTAGAGCTTATAAAAGATTTAGAGACTTAGGCCTTGAAGATGATTGTGAAAAGCATTTTAAAATGGTACGATTAAATAAATAAATAAAATTTTAAAAATGGTACGATAGGGCTTCCCTGGTGGCACAGTGGTTGAGAGTCCGCCTGCCGATGCAGGGGACACGGGTTCATGCCCCAGTCTGGGACGATCCCACATGCCTCAGAGCGGCTGGGCCCGTGAGCCATGGCCGCTGAGCCTGTGTGTCCGGAGCCTGTGCTCTGCGTTGGAAGAGACCACAACAGTGAGAGGCCCAGGTACCGCAAAAAAAAAAAAAAGGTACCATAAGGGGCTTCCCTTGTGGTCCACTGGTTAAGACTCTGAGCTCCCAATGCAGGGGCCACAGGTTCAATTCCTGGTGGGGGAACTAAGATCCCACATGCTGCAGGGCGTGGCCAAAAAAAAAAATGTATAAGTGAAGGAAAATTGTGTATGCAGTTTGGTTACAACTAAATAAAACTATGCATAGGAAAACTTCTGAAATGAACTATCATAAGGAATGTAGTTGATCAAGCATACACACTAGGTCATTTATTAGTGAAACCCAATTTTATTTTTGCCTCCTTGAAAATCTGCTCAGGCTGTATTTTTCTGAGAAGTCAAATACAAGTGTTAATAAATGTTGGCATTTTCTAGAGCTAGTCATAATGTTCCCTGGGGTGATCATTTTTGATCTTTTGAGACTAAATTGTTTGAAATACTAGTCCTGGAGCCATTCAGGTTTTTTAAGGGGTGCAGGAAGCCTATGTTTGTTTCCACAGAGCCTCCTGTTCTTTGTACTCTGTGGATTAAGGTGTCCCTTTGGAACCAATTAATTTATTTTTTTGTTCCAGACTCTCTGTTAGAGGTCAAGGGGCCTGCTGATTTTTGGAAGCTGGTTGTTTTTTTTTTTTGCTGTACGCGGGCCTCTCACTGCTGTGGCCTCTCCCGTTGCGGAGCACAGGCTCTGGACGCGCAGGCTCAGCGGCCATGGTTCACGGGCCCAGCCGCTCCGCGGCATGTGGGATCTTCCCGGACCGGGACACGAACCCGTGTCCCCTGCATCGGCAGGCGGATTCTCAACCACTGCGCCACCAGGGAAGCCCTGGAAGCTGTTTTTAATTGTAGGAATTCAAAACAGATTTTAAAGAAAGACTTCTCTAAATTACTGTTTTCAATCATAATTTCCTGGGCAGTTTGATTTTGGGAAGATGAGCAGAGAGGCTGCAGATGTGGAAGAAAAAAGGTTAGAATCAGTCTCTTGAGCTCCTCTGTGCCAGGTGCTTTGCAAATGCCATCTGATTTCGTCCTCACAACTCTTAGGATGTGCACATGTACACAGGTGAGGAGATAATACCCAGAGCAAGAAGCCCCAGCTCATGTGTGACAGCAAGGATCTGCCTACAAGGGGCTCCAGTGCTGACGGATGAGTGACAGAACTGATGGGATAGAACGCGGGCTGGAGGAGGATCCAGGCTGCGGGGAGTGCAACAGTCAGCTGAGATCCTGTGATTCTCCGATTTGGGGTGGGGCGCTCAAGTCTTAATGTCATGAGTAGAGTATGTGGACCCTAGCCACACTGGGATGGAGGTACTCAGACAGCCTCTCCCAGAGGGGACTGAGTCTCAGGGCTGCTGGGATCTGAACACAGGATCTGAGTGAGCCCAGGCGGCTTGACACAGCACTCTCCCAGACGGTGCTAAACTCTCCCCTTGTCTTGAACACATTTCCAGAAGCCTCTTGTTCTAAACCAGGGAGGGATTGTCCGCTATCCCCTGCGGCCCCTTTGGCTGCATTTTTGATACTTTGTTTCTGTGTACACTTGAAGAAGGTAAACTGGAAACTATCTGGGGAGGTGGAAGATTTGAAATTGTGTGTATAAGGATAGAAGAGGTGCCTACAGGGGACACGTTTGCCATCATAGATTTTAAGGGACTCTGCATTGTTTTTTTGCTTTTTGTGTTCAGGAGGCAGAACTAAGACCAGAAGTCTTGGTTGGAAGAAGGTAGATTTCTGTTTGGATGTGAACATTGAGACGAAACTGGGTAGACCAAGCATGGTATCAGTTCCAGCAGCTAAAACATTTTCCCCTGCCTTAAGGATCATCATCTCCAACCTTCTGTAGGTGAGAACAGGTCGAGCCCAGGGAAGATAGTTGAGCGGGTTCACCATGGTTAGTAGCGCTTAGCGCAGTGCTGGGACTGGAACAGCTGAAGTACCAGATCTTGAGGCCCTACTTTGCTGGCCCTGCACCCTGGGGAGGCCGACAGTGGCCGGCAGAGCAAGCTGGCCTTCAAGAAGTCAGGGTCGAGGAAGAGCAGGCCTGGAGCAGGGACATCTAAGCAGGAGCTCTCTTGGGCGCTAAACAAAGTGGCATGTTTGACAAGCTCTGTGCATGGTGATCTCATGCTGAGAGGCCTTTTGTTTTCTTCTTGACCTATGGGAGGGTAAGAATAAAATAAACCCTAGAAAACATTGGGAAGTGCTTAGGCTGACGTTTTACTAGGGGTGACATCAACTTTACTGGAATATTAACATTTCAGGAAGTTGATCTTCCCAGCTTGTGGCTATACCACAGTGAAACTGCAGGCGGGTGTTATAGTGTCATGGCGCTTGAGCAGTTGGTCTGTGTTGGGTAAGCGTGAGGTCATTGTGCAGCTAGAAACGGCTGATTGAGTAGTGGGCGACTTTACCTGTAGTAAAGGTGACTTATGCTCGTAAGCATCTTGTGTCCTACTCAGGGACAGGTCCTACTTTCAGAAGGTTTGCAGTGGTCTAGGATTTCAGTCTTAGCCACAATAATGCTTTGAATTAGGTTAATAACCACACTATAGAAAATAGAAAAAAAATGGCATAACCCATACTGTAAATTTGGGTGTTTTCTTTTTTTTCTTTTTCTTTTCTTTTTTTGCGGTACGCGGGCCTCTCACTGTTGTGGCCTCTCCCGTTTCAGAGCACAGGCTCCGGACACGCAGTCTCAGCGGCCATGGCTCACAGGCCCAGCCGCTCAGCGGCATGTGGGATCTTCCCGGACCGGGGCACGAACCTGTGTCCTCTGCATCGGCAGGTGGACTCTCAACCACTGCGCCACCAGGGAAGCCCTGGGTGTTTTCTTGATTGGTATTCATTTTAACTTTATTATTTTACCTTTAGGCATCAGGATAACAACGAAACAATTCTGTTTCCCAAAATTCAACTTTTTTTTTTTTTTTTTTTTTAATCGGCAGGCGGACTCTCAACCGCTGCGCCACCAGGGAAGCCCCAATGTTTTTTATGATAGTGTAGTCTTTTCTGTAACTTAACGTTTCTGTATCTTAACGTGTAACATAATTTCTATATCTTTCTGATAGATTTTTGATACCTATAAAGACAACTTTGGTAAATACTTGTCTGGAAGATTTGTTTAACATACAAAATAATTGGCCCCTGAGACAAAGCCTTTTGGTGGTCAGCAATATTTTTACGGCGCTCAGTCCTTTTATGTAAGAAACACATTGTCCCTGTACATAGTCACACACGGGATGGGCTGTTCTGTCAGTTGCATGAGCTTAGAAGAAACAGGGCTTCTGTTGTTAACTAGCCTTTTTGCCACTTGTGACCATTTTGTTGGGGGAAGAACAAACTGGGTTTCTTTTTGTGTGTGCAGTTTAAATTCTTCTGCCAGTAAATTCCTCTTTTGGGGTTTCATTTTACTTTTAAATATGCTTGAGTAACATTTCAGGCAGTTAGGGAGGGCAGTGAGGAGAAGGCAGCTGCGGCCCCCCTCCCCCGACGGTTTCTAGTAGGACAGACCTCACCCAGCCTTTCAGACCTAGCAGGCATCCTCTTAGAAGCCCTGTTAGGGATCAGCTGTGTGGAAAATGGGCCCAGGTTATCTTCGGGGTGATCTACTTTTAGGGATATGGACAGTGTTTCACTTGGACACCTAGCGCACACCTCAGCCCCTGTTGTGACAGGAGGTGAGGGAAGGAGATTGTCCACCCGGGCAGTTCAGGCTCGCTGCCCCGGCAGGAGGCGGGGGCATGGGAGACCCTGTGCTGGGGCCTCTCCACCTAGGGCCTCTTGGGAACCCTATGGGCAGTTTTTCAGTGGCACACATGCCCTACACCAACCCCAGAAACACCCTGGGGTCCTGTCTGGGGCCTGCATCACGGGGTGCAGGATGTGTTGGGAGCCCCCAGGCACCCTGTTTCCCATCACCCCCAGCCCCGCAGCTTTGCCATCTCTGTGCTTCCCCCGTTCTGTGTCCTGGAGGGTAACCTACTTTGTTCCCACTCCCAGAGCATCTGAGGAGAGGGATTTAGGTCTGTTGCGATCACTGCTGAATCCCCAGCACATATAGTAAGCTCCAGAAAATACCATTGGATCAAAAATGGAATGGCTAACCTGCCACCAGTAGAAGTGGTGGTGGCTTTTCAGTCTTAAAACTTTAGCCGTTGGGGATTTAACAGTCTCTTTTGCTGCTGCCTGGCTAAATTAAGACTTATTCAGTATATATTTCATTAATGTATTTCAAGAGTAGTTGTGCTTGGGCTCATTTTAATAAATTTGAACTTAGGTTTAAGAGTTGGGCTCATGTAAATAAGTTCTTTAATTATGAGTAAGTATCTCAAAGGAATGACCAGAAGGAAATGACTGAGATGTAGAAATACTGATTTTTTTTGAAAAAGTGATGGAGAAACTGTGTCTAAATGAATCTTTCACTTATTTTTGTTGGGAAGCGTTTTGTTTTTCCCACTGTTCCCCCGGATGATTTTTGGGACCCCTTTTGGAGCAGGCTTCTTGGGTAGCTAGCTGAGAAAAGTGGTCTCAGCCGTGGTTTCTTATTCTGACCTGTAAAGGCACTATCTCTCACATATTTAACTTACTCATTATTTGGTTTCAAATGACTTGTTTTAAAGCATCCACCAGAAGACAGGCCTTTCTCCCAAGATCTTGTGAACAGATACGTGGCCTTTGGAGACAGGCCCGGGGTGGCCCCCGGAGTGTGTCGAGCAGTTGGATTCACGCAGTCACTGTGTCGCTTCCTGGCAGGGTCACACCTTGGGCTCCCTCTGCAGGGACTGGACTCAGCTCCAAGCCCTCAGGGACCTTGCTTCTGTGGGTTAGTGTTTTTCCATAGCACACGTTCCTCCCTCAAGGACCTGCTCCCTCCAGGGTATTTTTGGGGTGAGGGGCTTGGCACTACGAGGATAAGCTCTCTGTTTCGGGCAGTTCTTGTGGAGTAGTGGCAAATTATGAAGCCGGCAAGACAAACGTGGCCCACTGCTGTGTGTTCCCATGGCACCCGTGGCCGTGACCTGTTCCCGGTCACTGTCTCGGGAGAGTGTGACCCCCGCACGGCTGTTGTCAAGGGGGCCTTCATCCCTGGCTTGTTGGTCCTTTGACAGAAAACATTTCTTTTATTGTACGTACCTGACCTGGTGAGGAAACGGGTTGGGTGACGTGGTCTGTTGGGCACCTGCTGGAGCCTGTGGGTGGAGGTGCCCGCGTAGCTGGGCCCTTGCATCCCAGCCTCCCTGTCCCCGGGGCCCGGAGCTGCACGTAAACTGGGGCTGGGTTGGTTGTGGTCCGTTTACAGCTCAGGTGGCCATGGCCCCATTCACTCCTCAATCGTGCCTGTTGTCCCCCGTGTTCTCCATCACAGTGACCTCTGGGGCCTGGTTGAGGGCACAGCTCGGGCCTTCCAGGGACAGAGGGACATTACCAGCTTTTACCAGCTTCAGAGGACTCAGGCAAGGTGTTTGACCCAAACCGGATGAGAAGCGCTTTAAAAACGTGTGTCCGTGAGGCTCTGTCACACCAGGCGCAGTGGCTGCGCTCCTCGCGTCCCTCCCCGTTCTCACAGTGACAGCAAGTGACCTGTGGGTCCTTCCTGTCTTTTGTGGGAGGGACAGTGACTCTCGGGCTGGGCTTCTAGAAGTGCTGTGTGTGCTGGGAGAGACCACGGGTCTCGCTCCACGGGCGCCGGGGGCCGAGTGAGGTTTCCTCCCTTATTTGTCCGCCTTTCAGCAGAGAGGCATCGGCGCCCGTGAGGCATTGGTGCCCACGAGGGATCGGGGGAGTGGCGCCTGCAGACCTGGGCTTCCCCACGTGCTGGGATGTGTGTGCGTGGACACGCTCGCTCCTCCGTGGGCCTCCAGATGTGGCCAGACACCTCTGAGCTGCAATAAAATGTGCAAAAAAGCTTGAGACAGTGACCGCGGCCGCCTCAGAGCCTGCGGGGCCGTGAGGAGAACGTCGGGGCTGGTGGGCCTGGGGCCTGCTCCCGAGTTGGCAGGCAGGGATGCTTCCACACGGACGTTTTAGTGATGTATAAACACGAGGTTAGGATGAGAAGGCCGTTTCACGTAGACGCTTTGAACACTCCCAGTGTTGGCTTTCACCGCTTGTGAGTTTGAGGGAACGTGGGGTCTGCAGCTGGGGTCTGAGTGAGGATGGCGTTGGGGCCGCGGTGTGTGCGATGACCTTCCTTGCTTAGGGTGCAATTGTGGCTCGTGGACGCTGCCTGTCAGGGAGGTTCGCTCAGTTTATTAGGAGACACTCAGCCATTCCCTTATCTCTGGCCCTCGCAGCTGGCGCCTCGAGGTTGGAGGCCGAGGGAGTGTCCCTCTGCTCCGGGGCTCCGGAAACTCCGTTCTTGGTCCTGGGAAACCTGCATCACAGCAGCTGGAAACCTGGACAAATGGTTTCCTTCTAGAGACCAGGACAAGAGTCAGATGACAAGACGTTCTAGGTGAAATCTTCCCTCTACCACGTGTCTATCCTGTGGCCATCACAGACATCCACCTCGTTCCCTTATGTTCCAGGATCCTTTGTCTTCTGTTTGGATTGGCTTCACCTAGCTTTTGTGTAACGTGCTACAGGATTTTTTTAAATTTGCAAATAAAATACTTAGAGTTAAGAATTGAGAAACATGTTCTTTGAGACCAACAAAATTGTTCATATAGTCCCATTTCCCATTTCATTTTCCTTTTTAGCATTTTGTGTCTCATTTAATCCAACTGTGATTCTCTGTCGTTTTGTGTCTTTCAGCAAACGAGGATTCAGCGTCCGGTCCTTCGGAACAGGAACTCACGTGAAGCTTCCAGGACCAGCACCCGACAAGCCAAACGTTTATGATTTCAAAACCACATATGACCAGATGTACAACGATCTCCTTAGGAAAGACAAAGAACTGCATCCCAGTGGTTGCCCTTTAACCCTGTGTGCTTGTCTCTGACAGGTGTCACCTGTGGGCACCACTCAGGGGCACCTGTGAGGCAGGGGACGCGGCGGCCCATTTGAGGTGTGCGGGGTCACTGGGTTTCTGTTCTGGTGCTCACGGGAACGTCCAGAGGTTGGAGCCACTCGGGGCCGTGGGCTGCAGTTCACGTGGACACAGTCGGGGAAGGTTGTGATACAGTCTTAGAGCAGCTTAGGTGAGGAAGGTGGGACCCCGCCATCCGTGGCTTTGCACACTGCAGGTAGGTGTGGGCGTGGGTGTGCACTGGTTCACGGGCGGCTGCCTCACACTCTGGTGCTCTTTCTGGAGGGTCAGCTCGTGAGAGGGCCGCATTGGGTGCCGAAGGAAGCATGTTAGAAGCAGGGAATTTGAGAGGACTTGACTTCCTTTTAGGAAGAGACAAAACAGACTTTGTTTGCTTCCTAAGACTCACGGGAAAGGAAGGTATTTTAAAGCCAGATTCGTGTGAATGTGACCCCAGGCTGTGGATATTAAGATCATCCTTGCTGGCTGGCTTTTGACCAGACACTTCACGGTCACCCCGGGCTGCTTTAAATTCCTGGGACACCTCATGTTACCATGAGTGATGGTGGTTCTCAGGATGGAGACCAGACACATCCCAAGCGAGAGGAGTATAGACCCCAGGTGGAAAGCTTCCTTCACTTCGGCATTCTTGCAATTGTGAATAAACTACGAACGTTCTCTGTACACCTATAGATTAATTAGTTAGCTGCGAGGGGCCCCGGAGGTCATTCCAGCGAAACGCACTGGGCGCTGGTGGTGGCTGCATGCTCCACCCCGTGCCCGCTCCTCCCCAGCTGCAAGGGAGACGTCGGGTGGGGGCATTGGGGCAGAAATGCAGGTATTTCTCGTCAGTGCCCCAGCCGGGCACTGATGCTGGGGGTCCGGGACTCACGCCCACCAGAACCAGCACCCCCCGCTGCCCCATGCAGTCCCAAGGCCCTCCCGGGGGTGTGGGAGCCCCAAGAGACCCTGCAGCGCACCTTGCGCACACACTCCTTTCTCAGAAGGCGCAGACCACGTTAGGAACAGCTCTGCGTACTGCCGGGGAGATGCCAGCTGTGTCCTGGGCTCTGCGTGGTGGTGCCGTGTGGTGAGAGCCGTCCTAACCTGTGGAGAGGCGCCAGCCACGGCCGCTCCCCTGGGAAAGCTGTGATCCAACTGCAGGCTTTTGGTTCTTGCACTGAAAACTCTCTGTTGATAAGCTTAACTTGAGACCCCTTCTAGTGAGTTGGCCAGAAATTTCTTTGGGCTTTTCTGTAGGGTAAGATGTTACAGAAAAACCCGAAAGAACTTTTTGGCCAACCCAGTATTTTTTAAGATTATTGTTCAGTTAGCGCCATTCGTTTTTTAAAGACTTAAACTCAACAAGAGAAACGACAACAGATAATGCATGCACTTGTCTATACTCCCTTAATTATTGTAAGTTAGGTCTTTCACATCAGAGCTACTTCTGGGAATGGGCAGCATTTACACATTGTAGACCAAATCTGGAGGGATTTTGTACGTGTCCCTGGTGGCTCTAAACGAAGGGGCAGAGCCCAGCCTCTCAGAACTCAGACTCTCCTCTTGGGGTGACTGTACAGGCCCGTGGTCTCCCCAGCAGCATCCAGTCCAGGGGATGGTTGTGCCTGCCGTCCGGGCCCCGTGTAGGGAAGTTGCCTCCATAGACCGCCCCCCCCGCCTGCCCCCGTTGGTTGCCCTTCACGAGCCTCTGGGAGGGAGCCTTGCCGCTTTGCTGGCTTCACTTGGGTGGGATTTCTACCTTCTGGGTGGGGTGGGAAGGGGCAAAACAAGGCTGTGTCTGGCACTATGCCCAGCTCTGCTTGAGTCAGCCCTTGGCCAGTAACAGGAGCATCTGCGGGCAGTGGGGGACAGGGAGTCCACTGGGACACTGGCAGGATGCCAGGGGGCGGGGGGCCGGAGGCCCTGCCAACTTGGGCAGGGTTGATGATCAGGTGTGGGGCAGGGAGCCCCGCGTTTCCCCATGTGCTCAGGACACAGCAGACGAGGTAAAAACCTAAATCTGTAGCATAGAATACCTGGACATTTGCAGAAGTGGTGGCTTTTGTAACAGTGCAAAGCTAGGAAAATATTGTAAGATGAAACCCAAGGACAAAACAACATTCAGTAAATGTTTGAATTTTCAGGGAAGAGAAGATGCCCCTTGTTGGGCAGAGCCGGGGAGTTGAGGCCAAGTGGCTGGCAGGGACAGATGGGCCCTGGAGATGTCTGCGGGCTTTGCCTGGGCACCGCTCTGCCCCCTGTGGGCTGGGGCCTGGGACCCTGTGGTTCTTGAGCCCTCAGTGAGTTCTGGTCTGTAGTCGTTAGTAGCCAGGCAGTTTATTTGTTAATTATTTGGCTGTAAATAGGGATTTTGCTTTTGGTTTTCTCGCCACAAGCAGGAGTGGGTTGGGTTGAGAGGCTACGGCCTCTGTCCTACGGTGACAGGTGTGGCCGCAGAGCACCTGCCTGGTGTCGCCCAGCCCTGTGAGGAGCTAGACAGCCTGGTGAGGTTTACGTTTCCCTCCCCCTGTGGGAATTCTCAACGATAGTGCAGGAAATCTGGGTTCACCTGACCCTCCCCAGGCATGTAAGAGGGTCTTCTCTTCGGACGCCTCTAAGGCGGGAGCTGTCCTTGACTGTGAGACGATCTACCTGCTTCAAGTGCACGGCTTCGCGGGTCCACGGGGCTGTGCACTCAGCAGACTGTAGGATGTTTTCCCCTCAGGAAGCCCCCTGGCAGCTGCTGGCCCAGTCCCCGCCTGTGGCTCTGCCTCTTCTGGACGTTTCTGATCCACAGGTCGTACAGCACGGGTCTTTAGGAGCTAGCTTCTGCCTAACGTCGGAAGTTGAGCTGTCCTTTTGTCGTTGTCGTTGAGCTGTCCTCTTTTATGTGTAAATGTTCCCGTGGGCCTTAAGTTTTTTCATCCCTTTGCCTTGGAGTCCTTTTGAATACAGAGCAGCTTCAAACTTGATGTTCCGTTTGGGGGCTGTAGTGTACCTCCTGTGTCAAGTTGGTGGAGGCTTCCAGATCTTTCCATTTTCTGCCTGAGCCACTTTCCACACCTGAGCTTCCTCCCGGGCTCTCCAGCACCAGTTGAGCAGAATCTGCACCTGAACCTCAGCCTACTTGGAGCACTTTTGGGGGAAGATAAGTCATTTTCTTCTAAACGTAAGACTGGCCAACCTGTGACCTAAGGAACAGGGTCCCTGGGCCCAGTCACGGAGGAGGGGCCGCCAGGAAAGGTGAGGCTGGCAGTGTCCTCGCGGCTCCAGGAGAGCTATCTTTCATTGGTTTTGGATAATTGCTTTGTGAGTTACAAAACCACTTGTCTTAAAAAGCAAGTGAATGTGTAGCTGTAAATATAGTTCATGTGATTTTTAATACATGTGACCAATTGCTCCCCAGACAGTGAGTTGAAGTGCAGATACAACTAACACTCGCCCAGATCCTGACTTTACCCTGTAAGTGGAGGCTGCGTGTTGAACTTGTATCTCGCATACTTTCCCTCTTTCTCCTGTGGCTCTTTTGTAATTAAATACCTCTGGGGTTAGATTGTTTTTTAACTATTTGTTTATTCATTTTCAGTTTCTCAATTTCATTGTCTTTTAGGCCTTAGATTAATTTATGTGTATACTCACTTCTCCACTGTGTAATTTTTGTTGTCTTGGGGTAAAAGGTAATAATAAATGTGATTTCTAAGAGTATAAATCCCACAGCCTCCGGGCCTCCATCCTGGGTACGAGGTTAGTGGACACGGCAGCTCCGTCCTGCTCAAGGCCCCTGGGCTTTTCCAGAACCTTGTTCTTGGGGTCTCGTCAGACCCTCCTCGCCTTCTCCTGCTGCGCTCGGTGGCATGGGGTGGCTGCCCGGCCCTGCCCTGAGGACAATTCCTGCACTTCAAGTCCAAGCCCCTTGGGCTCCCACCTTCAGCGTGTCCTGCCTGACCCCCGTCGTGGACGGTCCCTGGTCACCCTCACTGGCCCCGTGCGTACCTGGCGTGAGCTCGCCTATCTGACCCCATCTCATTTCACCCTGGTTGGCAGCTGTGCTTTCAAGTGGTTACTGAAAACAGTGTCTGTTTAACATACGAGTGTGTTCCTAAGCCAGACACTGGTTCCCAGGGAAACTCTGATCTAGTTTTACTGATGCTTAAGGTTTTGGATTTTAGAAAAGCACTCAAGCTTAAAATAAACATTAAGGCCTTCAGGTATTTCAGATGTGGCCGGAAGAGAAGCTTGCATGTCTGACAGGCATTGCCCAGAGTCGAGCAGCTGGCCGCCCGAGGTGGCTGCGGGGTCCATCCTGAGGCGACAGCAGGGCAGGTCGGGCCTGGTCCCCCACAGCCTGCGGCAGGTGGGGTGCAGGCGCAGCGTGTAGCCGGTGGGTGACGCCGCAGCCTGCGTTGGTGGGTTCACTTTGGGGACCGGGGTGGCGAGGCCATTGCAGACCGCACCAGAGCTCCCGCCGCCAGCCTCAGGAGTGGTGGGGCCTCGTGACAGCTTGTGGTGAATTGGCTCTTCATGTTCGAGGGTCCCAGCAGTCGCCACAACCCTTTGAGAGTATTTCGAGCCTAAAGCTGTTTGCTGTCGGCCTTGCTCATGCCCAGGCGTGCTGAGGACGCCGCTCCCACGGCTGGTGGCTGAGTGTGTGCTCGTGACCACGCACAGCAGCTGCGGCGCCACCCGCCCGCCTACCGGCCTCGCCCCCCGGCTCCAGGGAGGAAGGGGCCCGATTCAGAGCCATGGGCGGCCGCAGTTGGGCCCCTGTGCTGTCCCAGCCCCGTGGCTCGAGGGAGACCTCTTGCATCCATGCTGCTTCGCCGTGAAAACACAGACTGGGTGCCTTGGAGGGGAGGGTGTCTCCATCCATAACACGTGAGGGGTTGTCAGGGTTCCCTGG
>NW_020174791.1:3499790-3507416 GCF_003031525.2 Neophocaena asiaeorientalis asiaeorientalis
CTGTAGTCTGAATTCGAGGTGGCCGTGGCCTGTGGCCAGCGTTGGAGGGCCGGCCGGCCGGTGGGAATCTGGGTGAGCTGTGACAGCTCCGAGGTCGGGGGCCGGGTGGGCATCAGGAATGCCCTCCCCCCCGCCTCAGGGCAGGGCTTGTGAGGAGGTGTGGGAGTGGGCTGGGCGGGCCTTGCCGTGGGCGGGTGTGGGTCTAGGTGCCAGCACCGCGTGGGTACGGCTTTCCCCCTGGCCCTGAACCCTGACGGGGTCCAGCCACGTCCACCTCGGCACTGACCGCTCCTCGTGTGGATGGGGACTGAAGGAGTGCGTACACCAGCGGCCTTGTGCCCAAGCTGTGTCGCCATTAGGTGCCCCACGCTCCTGCCCCCGAAATGCCCCGTCCACACGTGAACCTGCACCTTCCCGATGCCATCCTCTAAAGCGAGGGACTTGAGCAGGGCGTCTTCGGGGACACACATCCTGGAAACTAGAGAAGCACTGTCATGGGGGCCTTCAGGGAGGGTCTGGGTTGCACGTCCGTGTCTGGGGGCAGGGCCTCTCCCTGGCACGGGGTTGGGCTCGAGGAATCTGGCCCCAAAGCGCCATCTCCGCGGACACTTCGTGGAGCATCTCCCTGGTGCGTGGGCGTCACCTGTAAGCTCCTGAACTCCGCTGTCGGCCTTTCCCTGGCTCGTGTGCAGGAGCACAGCCACCCCGCCCCAGCCCCATCAGGAGAGGCAGGGCGTCACCGTGACCACCAGAATAAGAACGGACAGTCTGTCAGGACAGGCTCTGCCAGGCTGTGTCGGGCAGCCCTTGGTGTGTCCCAGGTAGCTGGGGTCACTCGGCAGCGCTCCTCCTCTCAGCTGCTTCCTGCCTGGGGGGCTTGCGGCCCTTCCTTCCTCTGCTGTGTTTCTCAGAGGCCTCTCGACCCTGGCTGCTCCCGCGGGTCCCCACGGGGAACCCTGCTGGGCACAGGTGGGTTGGTTTGCAATGACCACTGGCCTCTTGGCCAGCCCCCCACCCTCCCTCCATCTTAGCCAGACCGTTTGGTTTCTTGTGCAAACTGCGTGGTCTCGAGAACGCCAAGCTTGGCCAGGTCTCGGCAGGGAGCACGGGGGGTCATCCAGGGACATCTGGGTCGGTGGCCACCCTGGGCTTGGCCACCCTGGGCTTGGTGCTGTTCCTGCTTAAATCACTCAGTAAGTGGAATTTCAGTGAGGGTGGGGGTCATTTTATTTTTCCTTGAACTCACAGTGTTTGGGGTGGATCTCGGGCGCTGCTTGGAGGTGGGCGGTAGGCGGCCAGGAGATCGGCACCTAGAGCATCACCACGTTGTTCCCCCACCGCACCCTCCCCACCCGCCCGCCGCCCTGTGATGTTTGGGATTTAGTCTGTTTTGAACCATTTATGTAGAAGTGATTTGGTATTTGCAGACTAATTCATGATCTGAGGGTTTTTTCTCAAAAAGTAAGTAAAATGCTCCAGCCTAGGACTCAGGTTTTCTCTTTTGTTTTGAGATCAAAATTTTTATGATGTCACACAGCTGGAGGGTAGGTACGTGTCTATTTGAAACAAAACACTAAGACTAAAGATATTTTTCCCATTGCATTTTTATTTATCCAGCCAATTTATTAAAAAAAATATTTTCTTGAGCTTCCTCTCAAATTTAAATAAATGTAGCATTTTACCCTATTTGGACAAGTGGTCTACCACTTTTATTTATTTTTAAAAATAAATTTATTTATTATTTTTGGCTGTGTTGGGTCTTCGTTGCTGCACGCAGGCTTTCTCTGGTTGCAGCGAGCAGGGGCTACTCTTCGTTGCGGTGCGCGGGCTTCTCATTGCGGTGGCTTCTCTTGTCGTGGAACACGGGCTCTAGGCATGCAGGCTTCAGTAGTTGTGGCACACGGGCTCAGTAGTTGTGGTTCGCGGGCTCTAGAGCGCAGGCTTCAGTAGTTGTGGCGCACGGGCTTAGTTGCTCCACAGCATGCGGGATCTTCCTGGACCAGGGCTCAAACCCATGTCCCCTGCATCGGCAGGCAGACTCTCAACCACTGCGCCACCAGGGAAGCCCTACTTGTATTATTTAAAGTCTGCTAAAGCCGCACCTGGTTACACGGTGTTGTCTGTCTCTGCCATCTGTCCCCTTCAGGCTGACTTAAGGCGGCTTCTGAGGTCGGGTTTCTGAGGAGGAGACATTGGACTGGAGGGTTGCAGAGTCTGCTTTCTGGTCGTCACTGTTTTGTTTTGTTTCTAACACCATTGTGCAGGGAGTGTTTCCTTTGAAGAAGAGGGATGGCGGGTTCTTACCTCCCGGGCCCCAGGCCCCGTGCAGAAGAGGCCGGGCGAGCAGAGCCCCTAGGATGCTGCGCCCGTCCCGGGAGGGCTGGTGGAGGGGCCCTGGTCGATCAGACGGGTGAGTGTTCCTCGCCTTCCGGTCCAGGCTGTGTTCTTGGCGGGGGGTGGGGGGATGGCAGCTGCCCTCCGGGGGGCTCCACACGACCGGGACGTGCTCTGGAAGCTGGGCCTGTGACTAGTGTGTGTGGAACATGATTACGGATGAAACGTATTTGCTACTTCCCAATTCATTTTTTGCTGACTTTGGCCCGACCAAAGCGACCTCGCTGCTACGTTGCAGTCTGGGGAGTTGTAGTCGCTCCTCTGCTTCGGTTTGTCCTTTCCTGGCTGCCTGTGGCCCTGCTCGCCCGGCCCCGGCCCCACGGGCGGCTCACGAGACAGAGGCTTCCGGTCCTCGCGGGCCTCAGGCCGTTTGGAGCACATGCTGCTCAAGAGGTTTGTTTTTCTCATTTTCATCATTCTTTTTCTACGTGATACCTGCTCCAAAAAACGGCCCAGTTATGCATCCCGTGGCTCCCTGCGCTGCCCTCCAGGGCGTCCTTTGTGCAGCACGTGTGTCTGCGGCACCCAGTTTGTTCTTAAGTTTTCTGTCTGGGGATGTGGCCGTTTCACAGACACGAGGCTGTCACCCATCCTGCCTCCCCCAGTGGCCAGTGACTGTGCTGCTTGGGCTTGTCTTTTCACGAGGCCTTATGAGGCTAATGGCTCTGACACAAAACCCTGGGGGTATTGTGACAGCAGACTGTTGGCGGCACAGGGAAGGCATGGGTGAGGGCTGGACCCGTGCAGCCGCGGTTGGTGCCCATCCGAAATGAAGGTGGCGAGGTTGTCGTTAGGTAGTGAGGCTAAAATTTGAGCAAAATGATTAAATTGTTCCCGAGATGGGGTGGGAGGCCCATTTCCCTGCAGAGCCGCACATCCACTCAGTGCCCAGGAGGCTTCATGTGCAGGGAGGGAGCTCCTGGCTGCCTCCCCCTCCCCCGGGACGGGCACCCCAGAGGGAAGCCCCACAGGTGGGCAGGGCTCTGAGTGGATTCTTGAATCCAGCAGAGAAGAGCGCAGGGCCGCTGACCAGGGGTCCAGACTCCTGGATTTGGAGTTGGGAGGTCACCGTTGGCTTCCAGAGGCACAAGGTCCTGCTTCCCTTGGTGCTGTGCTCGGCCCAGTGGGTTTGCACAAGCCCCAGCTCTTGCCCGTGGCTGGCCAGTGGTCACCCGTCCAGACCAGCGGGGGGCTGGTCCTTGTCTTTGAGGACCTTCCCCCAGAGGCACTTGGGCCCCTGTGTGAGGGGTTTTGCATCTTCTGTTTCAGTTGGATCAAGCTGGGTACTGGAGGTAGAATTAGGTTGGAGGATGCCTGGGACGAGTGTGTTCTGGGGCACAGCCCAGTTGGCCAGCTCCAGCCGTGGGATTTGGGTTCACACCCCGGGCTAAGCCTTGAAGCGGGAAACGCCTGGTGCCATTGGGGGGCAGAGGTGCTGTTGCCGATGGACCAGAACGTCCCTGGGCTCCGTTTGGTCAGCATCCGAGGAACAGCTCGGACGAGGGCATCCTCTCTCGGTGAAGCACACACCGCAACGGTCCAGCCAGGGCCTGCCCGAGCCGCCCCCTGCCCGCTCCATTCCCAGAGCCCCAGTGCGGGGGCAGAGCCGGGCTCCCGGGCCTGGCTGTTGGGAGAGAACACAGGTGGTAGCGGCCGGCGGGCCTGGGAGGCCACTTGCCGGAAGCGCCTTCCCGACAGGGCTCGGCTGGCACTGCCCCTGGCCCCCTCGCCCACTTCCTCGGGGTTCTGACTCCACCTGGAGATCCTGCTTCTGTTCTCGGTGTTCCGAAGCTGTCTCTTCCCAGGTTTGTCTCCATCACGTGCGCTGGGTGATGTTTGTGGGCGACCAGGCTGAGGTGTGTCACTTCCGACCCTGGGAAGGGAAGCACTTCTGTCCCTGGGGGAGCGGGAGCCTGGCCGGTCCTCGGCAGAGGCCTGGGCCCTGGGCTGGGAGGGGACGTGGGGGCGTGGGCTCCACTGTTAAACCTCCGAGGGAGCGTCTGACCCCATATGTGGGTTCTGTCGGCGCCTCACCCCTGCCCTGGAATCGGCCCATCCGTCTCCTCACTGGTCGGGCCCCAGCCTCTGCCCTCAGCCACCTGCCTTCACAGGGGGCATCTCTGCTTTGACCCCAGGTTCCCAGCATGGGCTCCGCGCACCGGGGCCTGCTGTGTGCCGGCCTGGCCCCCTCTGCCCACCTCCCGGGCCCTCCTTGTCCGACGGGAAACAGAACCGCATCCTCGCCGAATCCCCCCACACGGCTGGGCTGGGGCAGCAGGAGGAATGATGTGCTTGCGCTCCGAGGGCTCGGGAAGGCGTTGCCTCGGGCGCCCAGAAGTCACGTCTGCCAGACGCACTGTCAGGCCCGTATCTCTCAGCATCACTGTTGAGACAGAAGCGTTCAGCTGAACCTGTTTTCCGTGCTGAGCACACGTATGTAGGATGAACTCGTGGTTGGGGGCTAAACCTCACATCTGAGAAGTTGCCTTGAACTAGAACAGACTGGAGCCCTTGGGCACCCGGGTCAGAGCAGGTTCTGCCATTCCGGACGGGCAGCCTCCAGGCCCAGGTCCTGGCTCAAGGCCGGTCTGTGGTCCCTTTGGGTGCATCTCAAACCCTCCGGTATGTTTGCCTTTTGCCCTTGAACTTTGGACACAAGCCCCCTGTGCCTGCCGTGTTCCCCTCAGGACAGTCCCTGGGCCCATCCTGAATCTGAGTGTCCCCCGCGGGGTCGCTCCAGCAGGCTTGCCAGTGCGCATGTAGCAGTTTCGAGAGCACGTGCTCTCCGCTGACAGGGTCTGCATCGTTTGATGGGTAGGACCCCAGAGTGTTTCAGAACGATCCTTTGTTGTCGTACTTCCTGTGGCAGCAGACAGAACCTCTCGTCTTTCTGGGGCCCCCACCCTTGAGGAGCTGCGGATCTGCACCGCAGAGGAGGTGCCCACGCCGCCCTTCACCTGTCCCAGGTGAGAGGGGGAGACCCGCCCTCTGAAGGTGCAGCGGCTCCAGGCGTGAGCTGGGGTGCACAGCCGCAGCCCAGAGACGTGGTGCAGGGGCAGGGGCCCAGACACCGTGTTCCCTGCCTGCACCCACCTTGGCCTCCGTCCGCCTGGGTTGGGCTCTTGAGCTAGCTTTCCCCGCCTCGGGGGTTTACTTCTGACAAGCTTGTGAGCTCAAAGGGAGGCCCCAGCCAGCTCTCCCTCCCTCAGGGAGGCTTCCTGCCTCGGCAGGTCGGCTGGCCCTTTACCCACTGTGGTCAGCCAGGCCTGCCGCTGCCTCTGGGCCCAAGGTCGCTGTTGGCTGGGGGAGCACCCGTGTGGGGTGGGAGTGGTTCTAGGGACCTAACGTGTCCTTCGCACCCGGCAGGGCCCCAGGGCGTGGTCCTGGCTGCCCGGCTCCCCTGCAGCTCTGGTCCACGGGCTTGGCCTTGGTGGGTTCGGTGCAGATGCCTCGAGTGGCCGGGGCCCTGCTGCCTTGGCCCCTGCAGGTCGTGGCTCAGCTAGGAGTGCTCGGCCCCTGAGTCTGCAGCATCCCAACCTCCGTGGGGTGAGCACGCCCCCTGCCTCCCTCCCTCCCTCCCTCTGTGCACAGAGCATGGGCCTTCCCTCAGAAGCCAGGCCCTAATGAAGGCTTTGTCTTGGTGGCAGACAGCTGTCGCCATCTTGATCCCCACTTTTCCTGTCTCACCCTGGTGTGAGGCGGGAGTTCAGGCAGGTCCCTGGGAATCCAGTGTTTCGTCGTTTCATCCTCAAGGACCCACACCCGCACCCAGCATGCGCTGTCCTTGGTCCTGCCTGCCACGGCCTGGGCCCTGCGTATCCGGGATTTGCCAGAAAATAGTCTCAAAAGGTCTCTGTTACTCCTTCCTTGTTACACTGATGAAGGTGAGGCTTTGATCTCTGAACTAGGCCTTTTGTCCTCAGTTATGTGCAGCTGACTTTCATTTGTTACACCATCTATGTGCATAACTGAGGGTCAAGGAAAGAAGGAAGGGGCTTTGCAAGACTGCTGGGGACCCTGAGGAGCCCCCCTAGCACCTGGTGGCCTCCCCTCTGAGGGAGCCATCACCGTGAGCCTTGGTGTCACCTGAAGCCGGGCTGTCTGGGTGGCCGGTCTTGGAGCCACTGTGGGCCTCCACCACCAGCCCCGCACCACGTGGGGCCTCCCTGGCCTGTGTCTTTCTGCCGGACGTAGATGCCAGGTGTCCGAAGGACCAGGTTCTGGGGAGGAAGACCTAGATGTAGCAGCGCAGCCGCTGTGGGCAGCCAGGAGGCGGCAGGGCCAGCCCGGGGACGCAGGCCAGCATGAGGTGGCCGTGGTTATTACGCTTGTCTAAAAAATGGCAAGAACCAAAAACGCCCCACAGCTAACAGTCAAGTGTCTTTTCAAGTGAAAACTCTTAATTAAATGTATTTTAAAAGCCATTTTCACCATCCAAGCAGGTAGGAAATGTATTTTGAGTAATAGGAGCTTATTGAAATAAACTCTCATAACTTAAAATCTGGGAAAGACAGTGAATGTATCCCTCAGAGTTCCTAAATCGGCTCGTCTGTGTCCGAGTAGAGTGGACAACATGCTTGTTTCAAACTATCCAGAATGACCCTTAGAGACCACGGGCTTCGTCTTTGGGGCAGTGAGCCCTCTCCTGGGGCCAAGGACACATCGGGGTTGGGGGTGGTGGTGGGGTCCTGTCTGGAGGGTCCCAGAGGAGGCACTTCCAGCTCAGGGCCACCTGCTTGGCACAGACCTTGACTGCGGGACCTGTGTGGCCCATCCGAGCTCCGAGGGACTCGGCCCTTCCAGGTCCTGGGCCTGGGCTCCCTTCACTCTGCCCTCAGTTCACCCAAGGCTTCTCCCTCCTGGACACTCTTCGTGTCCTCTCTTGGGTGGGCTTCCGGATTTTCTCACTGCCATGCTGGGCTAGGCTTGGGATTGGGTTTCCAGGTTAGCTTTGTCTTTGCCGAAGGGCTTGGGTTCAGCATGAGCGTTTGCCAAGACTGCAGGACGAAAAAGGCCATCAGTGACTTCCTGGCGGCCCAGTGGTTAAGACTCTGAGCTTCCACTGCAGGGGGTGCAGCTTCGATCCCTGGTTGGGGAAACACGGACCTGGGAGAAGGCTGCAGACACTAGGTCTGCTTTCTGGAGAGGCGTGGGTCCAAGGGCAGCCGGTAGGCTGGGCTGGGGGCGAGCACCCTCACCTGACTTGTCTCCTGCGGGTGGGATGGGGGGTTG
>NW_020174791.1:3507465-3511023 GCF_003031525.2 Neophocaena asiaeorientalis asiaeorientalis
GAGTTCCTTAACTCGGGCACTCAGCTACACGCAGAATGGCATTTTACACATGCTGGACAGAAATAAGAGGATCAAGCCCCGGCCAGAAAGGTTCCAGAACTGCAAAGATCTGTTTGATCTGATCCTCACCTGTGAAGAGCGGGTGTACGACCAGGTGGTGGAAGGTAAGCGCAACAGCTGCAGCGCCAGGCCCTGTGCCGTGCCCTCTGTCCTGCTGTGCGTCCAGCGCCTCTGAGGCAGCCGGGCCATCCTGTGCGTGGTGTCTGTTCCTGGCCCAGGGCTGGAGAAGGGTTCCCGGTGTGTCTGTGGGCTCCGACAGGCGGGGGAAATGGGGCAAGGCCACAGAGAGGTGGACAGAGGGCCCCTGACCTGTGTGGGCCCTGGGAGGAGGTGGGGGCAGGAGATGGTGGCCTTGGGGCTGACCGTGTTCACCAGGGCAAAACCACCTGTGCCAGCCAACAGCACAGTGCAGGTTCAGGGTCTTTGTGGCACAGCAAGAGCACGTGTGGTGCAGAGGGACCGGGGCCTGGTGCTTTGTAAGTGAGGGTGCTGTCAGCTGCTGTCCCGCGGGACAGGCTGGAGTTGGCGGGTGTGACCAGGTGGCCTGGGGTCCACTTCATGAGCGCGAGCTTTCCTGCGGTCCCAGCCGTATTTGGCATGAGGCTCCTCCCGGGGTTGGCGAGAGGTGGGGGGGGGGGAGTGCTCGGCCTGGTCGTATGCTCTGATGTTGGTCCCTAACTGCATCCCCGAAGGAAGGCTGGGCAGCACACAGCCTCCTGCGCTCTGTTCTGAGGCCTCTGACTTCCGTCCTCTTGTCACGGTCAGATCTGAATTCTAGGGAGCAGGAGACGTGCCAGCCTGTGCATGTGATCAACGTGGACATCCAGGACAACCACGAGGAGGCCACCCTGGGGGCGTTCCTCATCTGTGAGCTCTGCCAGTGCGTGAGTATCGGGCCCTGGGCGGGCCTGCGTCGTGCACACAAGGGCTTCAGCATGAATGTGACGAGCACACCGCTCGGTTCACGGTCCACTTATTGCCAAACGTTAAAACCCATAAATGCAGAGGTGCCCACAGGTGAGAGTCACCGAGTCAGCTCTGGCTAAAGAATCCACCTTTGAGCGTTTTAGGTTGATTGCAGGGGTGAGTGACCTGCCGGGGTCTGGCTTCTGTGGAGATGGCTCCCAGGACTTAGGCCCCCTGCCAAGACCCCAAACAGCTAGAGGAGCCCGGGAGCCCCCAGAGATGGCGTCAAAGGGCTCTGGTCCTCTTCTGCCCCCGCACTTCTCATTCCAGACATCCAGCCCTCCCCAAGTGGCCCTGGGCATCTTCCCTTGTACAGGAAACCCCAAGAGCTTTTGCAGCCACTGTGCAGCTGTGCTCAGAGCCAAACATTTCCTCTTAGATGTGACAAAAGGACCGACCCAACTCACATGTCTGGTCATATCTTTGGCCTGTGGCTTCTGCATTTAGGCCAACTAACTGTGAGTGATAGAAAAATGAAGAAAACGAGGCTTAACCAAGAAGTCTGGAGACAGGCAGGCCTGGACGGGTTTGCTGTGTGAGGGGCCCAGGCCCCTGCTCTCTTGTTGCTTTGCCCAGCACAGCTTCTGTTCCCAAGGTGTCTCATGGTCCAGGGTGGCTGCTGAAGCTCCAGCAGTTGTTCCCATGGTCTGGCCATCATGCAAAAGACAGGGCTGAAGGGGCTGACACGTCCCAGAAATAGCACACGTGACAGCCACTTGGGTCGGGCTGGCGAGAGCTTGCAGAGGAGAGGCACTGCTCACAGGCCGAGACTGGGGGCAGCGAGGGGCCTCGGCCGCAGGCCAGCCCCTGCCAGGACAGGCGGGCTGAGGAGCTGGCCCCGGACCACCCTGGGGCTGTCCCCTGGCAGGGCCGCCTCCTTCCAGGGCGGTGGTTCTCCACCAGGGGACATCTAACCGCACACACGGTGGGCCTCACAGCCGGGAGAGACGCTAGTGGCAGCTGGCGGGTGGGGGCCACAGGCGCTGCTTGACCCACTACAGTGCACGGGACGGCCCCTGGGCTTCCTCGCTGGCTGACCGGGCCCGCGACGGTACTGTCTGGGTCGGGTCTGCTCATTTTCAGGGTGGGGGCAGTGCAGGCGGCGAGCGTCTGCAGTGCGCGTATGTGTGGCATCTGAGGCCACCCGCCCTGCTGCAGCCGCTCCGTGTCCCGTCCCTGTCGGGCTCCCCTCGGCCCCGCCCCGCACACGCACGGGCGGCACCAGGCCGGGGCGGGGTGGGGCTGCCTATTGGGCGCGGGCGGCTCAGGGCGGCTCTCCTCTGGCTCCAGATCCAGCACACGGAGGACATGGAGAACGAGATTGACGAGCTGCTGCAGGAGTTTGAGGAGAAGAGCGGCAGGACCTTCCTGCACACCGTCTGCTTCTACTGATGGCCCCGCCCGCCTGGAGCCACCTTGCTGAGCTTCCTTTTGTTAATACTTCTTCCTTCCTGATATTTGTTTTTACCTTTAGGTATTCTGCCGATGGACGGACGGTGGCAGTGCCCAAATAAACTGTACATATGAAATGAGAAGATAAACATAAATGCCAGATTACAATCAAGTTTTTCCCATCCCACTTTTACTTACGAGTGGGATATTGATTATAGTTTTTTTTCTTTAACCAAAAAAGAAAAAAACGGTTGATAGCACATTTCCCCCCAGCCGTCTGCCTCTCACTGAGCACCCCTTTCCCGTCTCCCCTAACTGGCCGCAATGTACAAATCCCTGAATAAAGCAACAGGCTGTACTTTTTGGGAAAGAACCTGCCATTGTCTCATCAGTAGATGTTGCTGGTCGTCCTGGCTTCATCCAGAGTACCCTGTCTGGCCTGGACCTCCCGTCAGGGTCCTCAGACGGCAGTCCGGGCCTGTGGGTCAAGCTGAGCTCTCTAGCACCACCCCGAGGGCCTCCCGTCCACTGGGACTCTGGAGGGATGTGGTACCTGCTCCCTGGGCGGGGACCGCTCTCGCCTGGTGACCCCTCCTGGTCTCCGTGGCACAGAGGTGTTCCGGGGACTCCTCTGTGGGTGGTGCTGTCCCCCGGCCTGTGGATGGTGGGCTGGCTCAATGACCCCTCCCCAGCGCCCAGCAACATGGGGCAGCCATATCAGGGCTACGACGCGGGCCTCTGAGCTTCGTGGCGCACCCCTGAGGAGAGCCGGGGCTGACGCTGGCCCTGCCCCCGCAGTAGGGGATCCTTTAGCCTTTGTTGGGCCCCGTCCTTGTGCCATGTGGCCATGGCTCCGGAGTGACCTCCCTGGCAGCGACCCTGCGGCCCCTCCACTAAAGGCAGCCTCTTGCCGGAGGAGGCTGGGTGCTGACCAGTCTGCCCGCAGCCCCTCACCCGGCGACCCCGGGCGGGCGGGGAGGAGGGGCCTCCAGCTGAGAAGTGGGGAGGAGGAGAGCGGAAGGAAGCCCGGGGCCTCTCCGGGATCGCCCCGGCGGGTCGGGACGGGACGCGGCCCGTGGTCCGGGGGCGCTGGGCAGGCAGCCAGGGCCGGCACTGGCCAGATGGGGGCGAGCGGGCCCT
>NW_020174791.1:3511100-3516373 GCF_003031525.2 Neophocaena asiaeorientalis asiaeorientalis
CGCCTCCGCCCCCGCGCCCCGCCTCCCCCTCCCGCGCCTTGTTTACCGGCCCGGGCGGCCTGCGCTCCCCCATCCCCAGCGCGTCGGCCCCCGCCGGGGGGCGCCGGCCCAGCCTCTCGCTCCTCGGCGCTGACCGGTCATGGGCTCTTCCAGGCCATCGCGTGCTTGATGGACATGAACGCGCTGCTGGACCGATTCCACAACTACATCCTCCCGCACCTGCGGGGCGAGGACCGCGTCTGCCACTGCAACTGTGGCCGGTGAGTCTGCGCCCAGAGGGGCACACGCGTGATCACACATGTGGGGGGGAGGTGGGGCCGACTGGGGCTCCAGCGAGCGCCATGCAGGCCGGGCTGCAAGGCCCAGCTGGGCCAGGCCGGTGGGGGCTGCTGAGGCTGGCGCCAGGCCGGGTGGGGGAAGGACCGGCCAGCTTCCGTGGCACAGAGGTGTTCCGGGAGTGGGGAGCATGCCCGAGGCAGTAGGACCCCCTCCCAAATCGCCTTTAGAGAAAGGGCCCGCGGGTGATGGGCAGAACGGGTCCAGGGCCTCCTGGCCCGGGGCGTGGAGACCAGGAGAGCAGCAGCCCAGCCTGGTGTCCCGGGAGGGATCCTGCGCACGGCTATGCCCACAGAGGACACCATCCTCCTCCCTGGGCCCTGAGCTGTGTCCGTGACATTTCCTGGGAGCCAGCTAGGGGGAAGAGCAGAAGGTCAAGGTGGGCAGGGCCTACCTTGAGGGGCATCTGACCCAACCCCCTCGCTGTCCACGGGAGGAACTGAGGCCGGGGGTGGAGTCTGCTCAAGGTCACACAGAGAGAGGGGAGAGCCCAGGTCCCTACACCCACTGTGTGACCCCCCCCATTCTGTGCACATGTAGTGATGGAGTCTTCCTGGCCATGCATGTTTGTATGTCCACGTACGAAATAAACATCTTCTCATGAGACGCGCATGTGTGTACCGTCTGTGCATATACATGTGCGTACACGCAGCAGCCCCTCAGCCCCACGCACGCTGGGGCCCCGAGAGAGGGGACAGAGGCTGAGCAGACAGACTTGCCCAGGGCCGTGCGGCCGGCAGGGAACTCGTGTTCTTGACCCTGCCCTGTGCTGCTGCTCCAGGGACGTGTGTACACGTCCTGGGCGAGGGGTGTGTGAGAAGCAGGACAGTTGCATGCCTCACTAAGCATGCTACATGCCTGTGTGTGCAGACCGGGTGTCGAAGCAGAACATGGGCAGCAGGGCAGATGGAGATGGGCGTGTAAATGGCCCTCACGAGTGTTGGCCGGGAATCATCCGGAGTGCTGGCTGGGTGGCCACACCCTCGCGGAGATCCGCGTGTTCCTGCCTGGTGCGCACGGCCCGAGGCCAAGGAGCGGCAGGAGGTCAGCTCCACGCTCCCTGGGCCGACCCAGCCTGGGGGTGTGAGCGGGGGTCCTGAGACCCTCCCGGAGACCGGAGGTGTGCCCGCCACCGGCCCGGGGTTCAGCTCCCTAAACATTAGTGAGGCCCATTTTCCGTGCAGGGCTGTTGCAGTGTGACCTGCACATATGTGCCTAAGACCTCACACTGAGGCCCTTCTGGGCAGACAGGGTGTGTTCTCAGAGTGTATTTGCTCCGGGTATGTGTACGGGTCATATGTAGTGTCCAGAGTACACGTGGATTGTGTAAAACAAGTGCCCATGGAGTGCAAGCCACAGCGAGGCCTGAGTGCACAGCTTAGACACAGACAACACGAGAGCCACGCCTGCTGTAGGCGTAGAGTGTTTCCGTGTGTGTGTGTGTCCATGTATGTGTGCTTTGTACACATCACTACATACAGGATGTGTAAGTTCCGTGTACAAAGTATTCTGGTATATTGACGACACGCATGTGTGCGCGCAGTACATGTGTGTAACACAATATACAGCACCCGTGTGCGCCCTGTGGGCACAGTGCATGTCTGCAGGGTCCAGTCTGGCATATCAGGCCTGTGTACAAACCATGTACACATGTTGCCACGATGAACTCTACTTGTGTGTACACCCCGTTTGCAGAGAAGGCGCACACACGCTTGTGTGCCTTCTACATGCCGATACGGAGAATTTCATACAGAGGACACGTGTGTAAATGCTGTGAAGCGTGCGTGCCAGCAGGCTGTGTCTGTGGGTGCACGCCCGTGCGTATGCCGCGGTGCCCACAGAGAGGACGGCTGTGCGCAAAGCCCCGCGCACGTGCGTCTCCGTGTGACACGCAGCGTGCTCGTGCCCGGGCGAGCGTGCCCATGCACACATGTGGAGCTCATGGGCCGAGTCCGTGGTATACACGCCACGTCCTGTGCATGTGGCCGGCGTGTATACACAACATGCGTCCGACCTCAGGCAGACACATGCAACATGCGTGGCCCAGGCAGGACACATGTATGTACACATCACGGAAATACGTGTGCACGTGGGTGACCTGAGCCCCCACCTGCCCCCCCCCACCCCGGGGCCTGCCTGACTTGGAGGAAGGAGGAGGGCAAGGAGCAGGGGAAGAGCGGCAGGTGCTAGGACAGCAATGGGGGCACAGGTCATGACCTTTCGCCCCTGGAGGTCCCACCCCCACCCCCCACCCCCGGGGCGGTCGGGGCCCTGGCCTTGTCCTACTTGCAGGGGCGTTTCTGGCTTCCTCGGTGACTCCATCTTCAAGTTTCCTGCCCTGTCCAGGGGTAGGAAGTCGTGGTCCCGAGGAAGACCCTCCCTGTCGGGGTCCGGAAGGCAGGAGGGCAGGAGATGGCGGCGACGCTCAGTGTTATCAGCTGCTGGAGGCCTGGCCTGGCCAGGGTGACGAAGGGCGTCCTCTGCTGCTACGCATTCCGGGTGCTCATCAGTGGTTCTCCGTCTCTTATTGATGATGGATAAGGGCCATTGGCGAGCTGTGGCCACGTGAGCTACGGCCGCCACCATGTGTCAGGCAGTCCTCTCCAACTAACCCAGGTGTGGTGGCCCCTGCTCAAGGGGCCGTGGTGGCTGAGGCCCCACCTACTCTGGACAAGCTGAGCCGGATGGGCTCCAGGAGTCCCCAGGGGAGCGGGAGGGGGGTGACAGGGGGCCTGCCCGCTGCTGTCTCCACGGGGTGGAAAGCAGTGTGTGGCCCCCACTGGCGCAGGGATGTCGGTGATGGACGGGCAACAGGGGCCTGGGGTCAGGGATGTCCTGGGGGGTTTCCGTTTGCAAGGGCGGGGACGGGGACCCATCTCAGCTGGAGACCAGGCTGAGGTGTCGACATGTAACCGAGGGAAGATGGGGAGAAGCAGGTTGGGGAGGGAGGAGCTATTTTTAGGTGCAAATTTGAGGTGTCTGTAGATCCCACGTGGAGACGCCATGCAGGCAGCTGGAGCTCAGAGCAGACGTGGGGTGCCGCGGGGACGTGCTGGGGGTGGAGAGTTGGAGAAGCCAGCTGAGGGGCTCGGTAGGAGGGGAGACAGGCAGGCGCACCCCAAGGTGGCTCCTGCACTTCGGGGAAGGAGGGGCCCCAGGGTGACTGGGGGCTCAGGGTGCACGGACCCCACACGCCTCGGGCACCCAGGGCCTGCAGCTCCTTCTCCCCGGCCCTCCTGTCGGTGGTGGGGGGGCATGGAGCCCAGAGTCTGTTGCCCTGGGTACTGGTCTCTGGGCAGGGCCACCCCACCCGGGATCGTGGGGCCCAAAGGGCTTCCTGGAGGAAGAGAGGATCCAGGCAGGCCTGAGGCTAGAGGGAGCCTTGTGGGGAGGGTTCAGTGTGGCCTCCGCCTGGATTGTCAAGGGAGGGGAGGCTGAGGGGAACAGCCCAGGCCTCAGTGGGTGCTGGGATGCAGGGGACAGATCATGGTCCAGGGTCTGTCCCAGGAGCCGGGATCTGTGTGGGGCACGGTTAAGGGGGTGCCCCGGAGCCTCAAGCACAGAGAACTGCGGCAGGGGAGGTTCCTGCAAGGGACAGAGGGGCAAAAGGAAGACCAGAGGCCCAAGGCAGGGCTCATCCCATGCGGCTTTCCTTGGAGGGGAAGCTGAGGAAAGGGCGGAGTGACTGCAGGGTGGGAGGGAGAGGCCAGAGGGGCAGTGCCCCAGGAGCCAGTGGGGGCCTCTGGGCACAGGCCCACGGGCGGGCTTTGACCCTGTCACTGGGCGGGGGCACCCCGCCTGGGCCCTCGCCCCGGTACGCCTTCTCCACCTGCGCTGTGCTCCTGTCACCGTGTCAGGGTTGACTCTGAGCCCCGGGATGGGCAGAGGAGGGAGGAGGGTGATGCGTGGAGGCCAGCCACTGGACTTCACGCTGACCTATGACCTCGCACACTCCCATCCTGCATCATGGTCCAGGGTCTGTCCCAGGAGCCGGGATCTGTGTGGGGCACGGTTAAGGGGGTGCCCCGGAGCCTCAAGCACAGAGAACTGCGGCAGGGGAGGTTCCTGCAAGGGACAGAGGGGCAAAAGGAAGACCAGAGGCCCAAGGCAGGGCTCATCCCATGCGGCTTTCCTTGGAGGGGAAGCTGAGGAAAGGGCGGAGTGACTGCAGGGTGGGAGGGAGAGGCCAGAGGGGCAGTGCCCCAGGAGCCAGTGGGGGCCTCTGGGCACAGGCCCACGGGCGGGCTTTGACCCTGTCACTGGGCGGGGGCACCCCGCCTGGGCCCTCGCCCCGGTACGCCTTCTCCACCTGCGCTGTGCTCCTGTCACCGTGTCAGGGTTGACTCTGAGCCCCGGGATGGGCAGAGGAGGGAGGAGGGTGATGCGTGGAGGCCAGCCACTGGACTTCACGCTGACCTATGACCTCGCACACTCCCATCCTGCGGGCAGCCTCCCACCTGGTGACCTGGGTCCTGGGCGAGTGCGCTGGCCCCTCCCGACCTCAGCACCCCACAAGGTCTGCTTCAAAGACCCCTGCAGGCAAACGGGTGCAGCTTGCTGCGGGGTCCCCGCCCGCCCCGCGGGACAGGTGCCAGCCCGCCCTGCCGCCCCCAGGCACCACGTCCACTACGTGATCCCGTACGACGGGGACCAGTCTGTGGTGGACGCCTCCGAGAACTACTTCGTGACAGACAACGTCACCAAGCAGGAGATCGACCTCATGCTGGGGCTGCTGCTCGGCTTCTGCATCAGCTGGTTCCTGGTGTGGATGGACGGCGTCCTGCACTGCGCCGTGCGTGCCTGGAGGGCCGGCCGGCGCTACGGTGAGTGCGCGGCGCGGGGACCCGGAGACAGCCTCGTCCGCGCCGGGGCCACGCCCTCCCCCACGCCCAGGCCATGCCCACTCCCGGCCCCGCCCACCAGCCCACGCCCTGACC
>NW_020174791.1:3516457-3520891 GCF_003031525.2 Neophocaena asiaeorientalis asiaeorientalis
AGGCGCCTCACTGTGACTCCCACCCGTGCTGGTCAGTAAATTCTCTAGAAAGCTCCAGCCTCTGCCTCTCCTTTTTGCCTCTGACCCAGGGATCCGCACATCAGCCATGAGACAGACACTGAGACGTATCTGTCAGTTTTTATTAGATTCTGGATAAAAAGACCCCCAATTCCAATCCGGGAGAGCTTCGCCTTCCGTGGGCTGGGCAGTCCCCCCGCTCCACACGTCCTTGGCCATCGCGGGTCGCTGGGCTGGTTCTTGGCACCCGGCTTTACGGGTTCACAGACCTCAAGGGCACTGCCCTTCCGAGGACAGCTGGGCTACACAGAGGCCAGCTCTGCTCATCGTGGGCTCGGGTCTGGCCCTGGGAGGGACTGGGCAAGGTCAGGTCCCCTCCCTTGGCTGGGCCCCCTACTGCTGGTCACTGCTGCAGCAGCCAGCATCTGCCTGGGAAGCTGTACTGCCAGCTTGGCCACTGCCCCCGGCATGGCGGACAGTGCCTGCTCCCCGTCTGGGCCGGGCTTGGAGGGACACGTCTCCCAGGAGTGTCCTGGGGGCGGCTGCGGGGTCAGGGGAACCAACCCCACCTCGAGGCTGCACCGCGCTGCTGGTCCTGAGCCGAGGCCTTTAATGCTGCCCTGCCGCCCTGGGCCTGACCAGAGGAAGGTTACGCACGCCGGGAGGGGGGCGGCTGTGTGGTGTCACCACGTCCGCTGGGAGCTGGGGCACCAGGTCAGCGTGCTGCAGGTGTCCAGGCCCGGCTCACTCGGCCTGTGAACTTGGGAGCAGGGGTCGGCTCCCCTCTGCCTGCAGCCACTGCATCTTCTGCTTGTGCTGCTGGATGGCATCCTGGACCCGGGCGTCCATCATGGCCTCGGTGAGGACCCCATCCTCAGAGGCATACGCCATGGCCTGGCAGGGGAAGAGAGCACTGAGGGAGGGCAGCACAGCGGCTGCCCGCGTGGGGCAAGGGCCTCAGCCTGAGGCTCAGGGCCCACCAGTCACCACTCACCCGTGTAGGCCAGGCCCGGCCAGCCCCGTCCTTGCTGCACTCACCGCCCACCGTGGAGACACCCCCCGGGGCAGGGGCAGGTGGGGCAAAGCGTGGACTGCTCTCCCGGGCCTGCGCTCAGCCGCAGGAGGGGCCTGGCCGCTCAGCACGAGGCGCACGCCGACACGCGGCAGCACACACGTGCTCGCAGGCGACCCTGCAGCCCAGAGCAGCCGCCATCCCTGCAAAACCCCGGGCCCTGCCTGCACCCCCGGCTGGCGCCAGTGCTGGCTGCTCCACTGGCTTTCTCAGTGGCTTTCGAAGAAGAGAAACCCAGAGGCCCGCTGTCAGGGGGCAACCCAGCCCCCAACCGCAGACCGGAGGGCCCTGCCCCGTGGACAGCAGGGCTCAGGGCCAATGAGCAGCCAACAGAACCACCACAGGCCACGCAGACACCAGGAGAGGCAGAGCGCCCGGGGCCCCACTGTCTGCAGACGGTCCTCCCAGAACCGCGGGCTGCCGCGGTCCAGGCTGCCGGCGGCCCTCTGCACCCGCGATGCCCAGGCTCCCGGGCCGTGCACGTGGGCGGGGTAACCAAAGTTCGGCTCATCGGGCCCCACTGTGGTCCACAGCACTTCAGCTGCCAAGGCAGGTCTCCTCTGGCCAGGCTGCACGCCTCCTGGGTGACCCCGTACCCCATCTGCTTCCTGTCACCCAGCCTGTGGCTCTGACGTGCACTCAAGTGTCCACCGAGCAGGGAGCCCAAGCCAGTCCAGCTGTTTCTCTCTAGGTCCACGCAGGACACAGGGAGCAAGTTCCCAATATCCGAGATGACCAGTCACTTTGCTCCCCACACGGCTGTCCTCAGCGCCTGGCTGAAGCTGCAGAGGGAGGGGCCGTCCCTGAGGCCTCCCGCGAGGAGCCTGAGTTCTGCAAAGCAGCTAAGGAGGTGGGGTGGCAGCCAGAGGGGGTCCCTGATGGGGAGGGGCAGGTAGAGGGTGTGCAGCGACTTTACCACAGAGAAGCCAGGTGGGCACCAGGGGATCCAGGCCAACATCCCTGTGATGTCGTGTGGATGTCTGGTGCCCCCTGATACAATGTGACCAGAAGGGGCCCTCACCTCTGGTTTCCTCCAAAAACCCACAATCCCATTCCACTCATGAGAAAGCCATCAGACAGACCCAACGAGGGACGTCCTACAGGACTCAAAACTGCCGGGATCGTCAGAAACAAGGGACGTCTGAGAACTGTCACAGCCCAGAGAAGCCCAAGACAGGAGGACTGAATGTCATGGGCATTTGGGTGGGTTCTGGGAGAGATCACGTCTGAGGTGGAATTGAGGGATGTGGTGAGACGGCCACCGTGTGGAGGGAGCTGTGCTAGCCTTGCGACTTTTCTGTGAACCTGGAATTATTCAAAAACAGAAAAAATTCACTGAAAAAAAGCTTAAAGGAGAGCTAACACCCATCCTTCTCAAACTCTTCCAAGCACTGGAGAGGAAGAAACACTTCCTACTCACTCTGAGGTCAGCATCACCCTGATACCAAAACCAGACAAAACACCACACAGAACCAGACCCTCTGTGAAAACTGATGCAAAACGCTCAACGAAATACCAACAACCAAACTCGGTAGCGTATTGAAAGGATTATACACCGCAACCACGTGGGCTTTTTTTCCCTGGAGTGCAAGGATGGTTCACCTAGGGAAAAAAATCAACCTAGGCAAGTAATTAAGAGAATGAAGGACAAAAAGCACTTGATTGTCTCAATTAATACAGGAAAACACTTGGCAAAATTCAACACCCTTTCTTGATGAAAACAATAAACGAGGGGGAATTCCCTGGCAGTCCAGGGGTTAGGACTCCACACTTTCACTGCCGAGGGCCCAGGCATGATCCCTGGTCAGGGAAGCACAGCCAAACAAACAATAAACTAGGAATGCGAGGAAACTTCCTCATCCTGATAAAAGCCAGATAAGAAAACATCAGCAAACGTCATCTCAGTGGTGAGACTGAAAGCTTTTCTTCTGAGATCAGGATCAAGGCAAGGATGCCCGTTTTCATCACTTCTAGTCAACAGAGCACTAGAGATTGTAGACAGATCAATCAGGCAGAAAAAAGAAATAAAAGACATCCAGACTGGAAAGGAAGAAGTAAACTTAACTGTCTGCAGGTGATACTAAATCCTAAGTAATAACTTCAGCAAAGTTGCTAGACACAAAATTAATGCACAAAACAATTTGTGTCTCTACACAAATGATATGATCTTATTATATATACTAAATCCTAAGTAATAACTTCAGCAAAGTTGCTAGACACAAAATTAATGCACAAAACAATTTGTGTCTCTACACAGTAACACTGAATAATTGGAAAAGTAATTAAGAAAACAATTCTATTTACAACACCATTGAAAAGAATAAAATACTTAGGAATTACCTTACCTAAGAAGGTGAAAGCCTTGTACACTGAAAACTAGAAAATGTTGCTAGAATTAAGGACATGAAAACACAGAAAAATATCTGCGTTCATGCATTGGAAGACAACGTTGTTACACTACCCAACGCAATCTACAGATTCAATGCAATCCCTATCAAAATTTCAATGATGTTTTTTGCAGAAATTAACACACAAAAAATCCACCCCAAAATTCATATGCAATCTCACGGGGCCCCAAGCAGCCAAAACAATCTTCAATAAGAATATGTTGGAAGTCTCACATATCCCGATTTTAAAATCTACTACAAAGCTACAGTGATCAAGACAGTGTGGTACTGGCACTAAGACAGACACAGGCCAGTGGAATAGAACAAAGAGCCCAGAAATAAACCCTCACATATGGTCAAGTGACCTCCAACAAGGATGCTGAGATCACTGAATGGAAACAACAGTCTTTTCAACAAATGGCGCTGGGAAAACTGGGTATTCATATACAGAAGAACAAAGTTGTACCGTATATACAAAAATCAACTCTAAATGGATCAGAGATCTAAACATAAGACCTCAAACTATAAACCTCATAGATAAAAACAGACGGGAGAAGCTTCCAGACATTGTATTTAGCAATGACTTGTTGGCTATGACAGTAAAAGCAGGTGACAAAAGAAAAAAAAATAAATATTGGACTTCATCAAAATTAAAAACTTTTGTGCTTCAAAGGACACTATCAACAGAGTAAAAAAGGCAACCCGCAGAAAAGAGGAAAATGTTTGCAAACTACTATCTGAGACAAGGTTAATATCCAGAATACATAAAGAACCCCTACAATTCAACGAGAAAAGCTCAAACAACCCAGTTAAAAAAAGGTCAAAGGACTCGAACAGACCTTTCTCAAAGGAAGACACACACATGGCCAACAGGCTCATGACAAGACGCTCAGCATCACTGATCATCAGGGAGCGCGAATCAACAGCACAGCGAGACACCACCTCACACCCATGGCC